>NC_141609.1:5050704-5408204 GCF_047967505.1 Dipteris shenzhenensis | reverse complement strand
GGAGATGTGCCAGGACTACACCTTTGAGTGGTCGACAGCACTCTATTGTCGACTTCATGCCTCCACTGCCTCATCCATCTTGATATCTTGCTGCTGCCGATGATGATGATGATATTGATGACGATGTTGAGATTGATATATAGTCGACCATCGACATGACTATGTTGTACTTAGGACTTAGTACTACCATTTTGCATTTTTGCATTTTGCATTGGTATGGACACTCGTTTCGTAGCTCCACTACCACAGCTTGTCGTATCAAGATTTTCACAGTCTCATAGACCCATCGGTTTTCCGAAGACTTTAATAAACTGTCGTTCTTTCTTTTCTCTCTCTCTCTCTCTTCTTCGTGAGATGCATGCTTAGTAGATAGCACTAGCATAGCTAATGAAAGAAACATGTAAGCTTCATGCCCATTACACTGCTTCAGTAGTAGCAGGCTGAGGATCAGCCATGTGGATAACAGGTTTTGCTATGCAGATAGCTATGAGACGCTTTGGGATGGATTTCGAAATGAAAATTGAACTTTCAGAATATGTCCGAAAGTGGACGTTATGATCGAAACCTGGGAAGTTTCGTATAACAAAACACGTGACTAAAAACTATAACTTTTGAGACATTACATCCTATTACACGGATTGCAGAAAGCTGAAGGATATATCAAATTTCACTTGAAGAGAAGGTTAAGCTTTAATAACATTTTGCAAATTTAAATGTACAAGCTTTAATATCAAACCACTAAAAACTGCAAATTGGAAAATTTAGAAGGGAGTTCTTGAATGCAGACCTCAAAAATTTTTCGTAAGAAATGTAATTTACCATTTGAACTTTGTACAAATTTGAAATTTAAGTTAGGGTTCCTTGTTTTAGGTAGCATATTGACTAGCTTTTGTTGCCAGTGGTGTAAGTGGTGCAGGGAAAACAGAGGCAGCTAAATTAACAATGAAGTATATGGTTGCTTTTGGAGGCGAAAGTGCAATAGGAAATGCAATTATGCAGACAAATCCAATTTTGGAGGCTTTTGGAAATGCAAAGACTCTCAGAAACAGGAATTCCAGCCGCTTTGTACGTTAGTCAGCCTATATTTCTTGTTTTGGTTAATCATTGGATTTGGAAGTTGATTGCTTATTTCTTTCTAATATTGATGGTATTGCAAGAAGGAAAATTACAAAATAGCATGGTGAAACAATATATGACCACAACTATTTATAGCTGAGGGCAGATTAAAGCACCTTTTATGTACCACAATAGAGAAGGTCCTAATGCTACTCCATACTTTGTGGGCGCAAATGAAAAAGTGCGTTCAGACCTTAACACTCTCATTCGTGTCAAAATAAGGCTGATCTATTGGAATTTTAAGTATGAGGAAACTTGTTGTGATTCATGACATTTTGCAACCACAAGGCGAACTTGGTAAATTGAATAGTGAAGAGATAAATTGCAAAATTGCCTTGTCCTCCCAAGCCAACCTAAGTAGTTGGATATGCATGTGCTAGTGCTGCATGTAGAAACAACTCTTAAAAGCCGTATCCTAGTCAACTTGAACGATTCAGAACAAAGTTTATGTGGTGCGTTGCCCTATTAGCTAGATTGTCTCAGCATCCTTTGCTTAGATGATCGTTCGGGAGACACTTAAATGAAATCGTATAGTTTTCACAAGCAGTGGTAGCCTTCTTCTTTAGTGCTAGCCTTTGTCACGGCTGAGTCTGCCCTTCATTTCGAGATTTCGAGAGTGCCGATAGAAACTTAGTTACAAAGACCTTTGTATAAATGGATGCTCAAGGTGTGTGGGTGTGTGGATTTGTATGTGTGAGAGCATATGTTTATACTATGGTTTACACCCACAATTAGGCGTTGATGACGTCGGTGGGGTTGTCATGGTAGCTAGTCCCTGCTATGCGTGATGGAGTTTATGGTTTTCAACCTATGAGTGACTATCATGAGATTGTATAGTACTTCCATATATCTGTGTGATTCCTTGGGGACTTGGTCCATGTTGTACAATGTCCATATTAGATCTTTAATCTTGCTCTATATGAATAAGCAACATCTGCAAGAGTAATGCCATTCATAATCACAAGTTTTAGAGCAATTAATTCATGTGGTTTCTAGCAATAACTACAACAATACTAGTGGGAATATTACTTTCTACAGCTATAGCAGCAAGAATAGCACTAGAATTGGCACTACCATTGACAATAGTGCCAATAGCAGTAGGAGCAAGAGTAGCAATAATAGTAGTGGTATAGTAGAGGCTAGTGACAATAGTTATAGTAGCGTTTAGGAGCATTATCCATAATGAAAATGAAACAGCCATGACACGTTGTTTGTATATGCCAAGTTGCTTCTAAGTTAATTCATGCACGACCTTTTGGTAAATTGGTGTTTGTAGTACGATTGGCAATTGAAGCAACAACGACAACAACAACACTTTTAGTGGCCGTGCCCTAATATCAGCAATAGCAAGAATAGCATCGAAAGCAAGGGTAGTAGCAATAGTAGTAGCTATTAGGGGTAGAGGGTAGTCGTGCACTAGTAGAAGCATCGATAACAAAAAAATACTAGAGAAAGGAACTACTAGTGGTGGTGGTGGTGGTGGCAATGGGGGCAGTGGTAGTAGTGGTGGTGGTGGCAGTGTAGATGGTAATGGCAGTGGTATTAAATGTAGTAAAAAGCATACTAGTGGTGGTCATGGTGGGAGTGGGGCGGCAATGTAGTAGATGTAGTTGTTGCACTTCATTTTCAGTTTTCCCAATCTAATACAGTGTATGGACGCTCAACACTTCTTTTGACACGGGCTAGGATGGCACCACCTAGCACTCTTTGTCGCATCAAGAAATCTCTATTGTACTTTAGCCTTGTGATCACCTCCGACGAGTGGATTATCACCTTCTCTAATGCTCGTATACTAGTTTCTCATGTTGTGTACTTTGAAAAGCTAGAGGAGATACACATAGCTTATGCGACTTGTTGTTCCCATTTGTAACACTAGTACTGAGACACATCTTCCCCCCCTTGCCTCCGCCACCCCACCCCCTTCCCCTCCCCCCTTCTTAGCATATAGGAGATGCATCTAGGGTTTTCTATTGGTGCTATGACAAGTGCTTGTTTTACGGGCAATTTTGCCATTCTCGAATTTGCCCACCTCTCTCTTCTTTATGAATGCACTTTAGTTGTCTTGTAGTTCAATTATAACAAAGGTGAGTGTTATGGATGCAAATTATGAATTTTTATTGTTTATAGAGAAAGTTGCTGAAAAGAAAGCAAAACACATTCAAAATCCAATAGTAGGATTTTTTGCTAGAAATAATAGGAAAAACATAGACTAACAAAAGGACGCATTGGATTAAGACCCATATTGGGGGTTTTACCACAAACAGCTAGGATAACTTTGGTGAGCACAAGGGGAAAAATAAAAAAGGAAAAAAGGGCATCTAACAAGCACCTCCTCTTGAGTGTTAGAAAACAGAGCTTCTTGAGAGGAGGGGGTGATCCTTCCAAGATTAACCATGAAGCTGCCCCAAACTTTCACGATGGTAGCCATAAGGGGAGAGGAAGGCATCCCTAGGTGTGTTGATGTAAAGATCCACCTAATGTAGTCCATCCAATCACCACCCTAGGCGGGGGGAAAAGGTGCCTATGAAGAAATCGTTCCAAGGCTCGTGTTCTGGTAGAACTCCCTTGTCCACAAGCTTGCAAAATAAATCCTTGCACGGCAAATGTGTCAAAGAGATTAGGACCCCCCTTGTATTGGGACAATCAATGTTTTCAAGCCATCCTAGCAATGGAATCTGTTGAACCATCAAACCCACTCCATAAGAAGTTCTTGATCGATCTTTGAAGATGGTGCATCTAAGGCAAAGCATCGAGCATCAATCATCTCGTAACATGAGCAGTTGTAATGGAGCCCAAGGTGAAAGAAGGTAGAGTGAGGACTTCAATTGGGTGGTTAGGGGAGATTATGAGCACGATCCGGGCCAAACAAGGTTATCCTTTGTCACCAACCTTGTTTAGCCTAAATATTGGTGAGCTTGAGTCCATCGCGTCATTGGGATGAGCTCGAGGTCCTTTATCACCCTTACCTGGTTCCTCGATCCCGCTTAGAGAGACTTCAGGTTTTGTTTCTTGCTCAGGTGATTCACAGCAAGCTATCGGTCCCACATGAGATTGTACCAGTGGAGTTTGGGGCTACCCCTCTATAGCTTCATGCAGCTTCCAGGTGGACACTTTTCTCCGTAGAGTTAGTTGACTTTGGTACCAAACATCCGAACGTTGTAGATTTCCATAGCTGGCCCTAACTTCATCTATGGCATTGGCGGCAAAGGGGATCAGAGGAGTCGGCTACTCGGACACGCAAGTGGTTTGCAGCTTGGGACTACAGATGGATACACTGCCACCGTTTCAGTAGAGCCTTGAGGCTCCATCCATTTCGCTCACCTACGAGGAGGTAAACCAAGCCATCGAAGAGGATCTATTGCAGCTCCACACATACAAGTCTTGGGTAGTACATACTAAGCTTTCAGTTAATGTTAGCTTCAATAGAGATCATTGCGTATGGATGGGGTTTACTAACCACCGGGCTACACCTGGATTCATCTCCAATATGCATTAAGGACCTTGATTGGACAGTTTGAGGCAGGTTATGGGTCGATAAAGGGCGGGCAGAGGGCATCCCAAATGAGAGATGGATCTGCATTTTATGAGGTATGCAGGAGACCGAGGCAGAGGATCACTTTGCATTTAGATGTCCTGTGTACTATGAGATCCGTAAATGGCATCACCTGTCTTTTCAGCAGTGGGTTTTAGGCCATTGAGAGAGTTTCTGGCACACCCTGTTCAGCGACGCATGGCTGTTTTCCTCTTTGAGGCCCAAAGAGATGGAGAAATCAGCTTGTACGAGTGTAGAGACCTTAGGAGGGACTGCTAGTGCCCAATCAGAGGACAATCATGGACTTTTTCTCCGGAAACCCGAGCTAGGGGCAGCAGGGGACTAGACGTAGTGGAGACTCAAAGTGCATGAGTTGATAGACCCAACCTCGGATGGACACTCACATGAAGACCGCGGATATCTTCTTTCTAGAAGCCCCTCCCGGGACTTCTCCGTCCACCAACAGCCCTCACGGGCTGCTCAGACTGTGCCCAGCCCCTCACGGGCTTTGTTTGACTGCGCCCAGCCCCCACAGGCCTTCTCCGTCCATGCAGCCCTCATGGGCTTTCTTTGACTGCGCCTAGCCCCCTTGGGCTCTCCTCCACTGCTGCGACCTGCAACAGCAGGCCTCACTGGCCTTATTCGCCCTTAGTAGTCCTCACGGGGCCTCCATTGCCCTCGATTTCGCCACAGCCCCCCCTCCGAGGCTTCTCCAGCCTTCAGTGACCCCCATTCGTGCCAAGAAACCCTCCAATGGTACCAAGAAGCTGCCACGAAGCCATCAAGGGCTACCCTAGCGTGTCATGACCACTCTAGGGGCTGTCCAAGCCAGGTTGGCATGCAAATACCTGCAAGAAATCACCACCACAACACTCAGTAAAACTCGATTTCGCCCGAGGGAGCCCTCTTCAGTCCACAGAAAATGGAAGGTATGGAGGGCTATTACCCCTCTCCCCCTCCATGAATTTCAGCAATACTTTCAGCATCGTTTGAAAAAAAGAGGATAGAAAAAGACAATGGCCAAACGAGAAAAAAGACAGTGGGAGTCCTATATTGATCATCTCTGTTTGGGACGATCTCTATCGAGAGACGAGATCCACACACCAAGTTCCTATGGGTTTGGATCCGATGATGTCCCCATGAGGATCTTTTCAGCGCAGTTTGTTATTTGCCCCTGAGACCTCACATTTTGCCAAGGATCTATGCGAGGAGGTTGAGACCTCTCCCTACGCAGCCCTCTACCTGGACATCATGGATTTTTTGCGCTGCAGGGAAGTCCTCCTTGTTTGGAGACTTAAACGTGAGGACCGATACACGCTAGGTATCGATTTTGGATTTCCATGATGATTCTATCCTTTTACCATATGTTGACATAGATGAGGCCGGGATGTCTCGAGTCTCCGTAGACAGACGAGTCCCGATCATAGCTTATGCACATGCATTACTAGACACGGGCAGGATACACGATCTTATAATCTATAATGGCTTGAGTCATTGGCCCTCCTTGGGTGGGCTCACTTGTTTTCACCACAGAGGGAGTTCTAGCGTAGTTGACTACCTCATGGGATCTCTTGCCTTCACATCACAAGTTACAAGCTCGATTAAGTAGGGGGTACGTTGCGTTGGCCAGACTCGAGTGACAATGCTTTCACTCTCACTTCTAGGACCCTCAGACCAAGTCTCTCCTCTTTGACTCTTTGGTTTCGACCCGCAGAAATGTATGGTAGCCCTTGTTGGGAGAGTGATGTATTAGAGACGGAGTGGGAACGATTTGAGAGGCTTTAGTTTTTCATGCTTTCACAGATGATCTGTAGTAAGCCTTACGTTCCACATCAGATAGATCTGGCTGAGTTTGGGGCATCCCCACTGTAGGTCGACGCAGCATTCCAGGTCATCACATATCTCTTTAGCATTTGACAGTATGGATCTTGCACCACAGGGTGACACAGGCTTCCCTGATTGGCTTTATACTCGTCCATGACACTAGTAGCAAAGGGGGACTAGAGCTTTTGGTAGGTTCGTACTTGCAAATGGTTTGAGAGCCTTGGGCTCAATATAGACAGGCTATCCCCCTTTCAGTATAGTATTGAGGCCCCCTCTATCTTGCTCACATATCACGAGGCGAACTAGGTCGTCCAAGAGGATCTCCTATAGCTACACACATTCAGGATTTGGTTGGCACCCAGTGAGCTCCTTGTGAAGCTCAGCTTCTACAGAAACCAGTGCCTACGGATCTCAGAGGAGGGCTGCATTGAATCACCAGGATACACACGGATCCATCTCCGTCACTCTGTGAGGATTTCGATTGGGCAGTTCCGGGCCTCATCACATCGCCTCTGTATAGTGAGTGGTTGAGCGGAGGGCATACCCAGAGAGGGATGCATCTGTACCCTATGCGACTCTCAGGAGATTGAGTCAGAGGAGCATTTCGCTTTTAGGTGCCCGGTGTACTACGAGATCAGAGGCCGATACCACTACCTCTCCAAGATGGGTTTGGTTCCCTACCTAGTTTCCTATCCTACCCAGACTAGAGATGCTTGACATCCCACTTGTGTTCTCGAGAAAAGAATGTCAATAGGCCCCCCATAACACTTGGATGAAGCTGATTGCAAATCAGCTGCCGTCGGCGGCATGATTAATACTGCCAAGGCCCTGAATGTTACCCATTTGGAAAGGTTTACTTGGGAAAATTCAACAGTCATACTCTTCCATTGCTAGATCTTGGGAAATGCATTGGATTTTAATCCCTCAATCCTTGCATTATTCTTGTTGTTTGGGCGAACATGGTCCCCCCTCAGCTTGCTAAATTGTTTCAAGTCCGTTTTATTGCACATGTGCTCCCTACAAAAGTTATGTAGATTTTCAAATTGGTTGGAACTGTGGTAATTTGCTGATGTTTTGTCCTATGTTGTCTTTCTTTAACTTGTGTTATTCTTGCATTGTTCCATTCTCTCACGGGTGATTATTTGGTAGGCAATTTGTTATGTGGTTAACTTTGCATTTGGTGAGAGTCCTTCGTTATTTTCAAAATGATACTTTTTAAAGATAAGAAAACAGTGCAACTTTATCTCCCCAGTTCCCCTCAATGTGGCAGTGGTATCATATCATATCTTTGACAACGGAATGGTTGCATGTATGATATCAGTCTTCTGGGTGTAGCATGGAGAATGAAATCAAATTCCTCTTGCTCTGAAAATCAATTGTATTTTGACTGAAAAACCAACATCAACTTTTCGATCAACTAATACACAAATTTTGAGCATATCGATACAGCTTAATATCTACAATTATGAATTGGAATGCTTCAGTTACAAGGGAGAGAGTTCCTTGAGTTAGGGGCAAAATTGTATAGTCTCCCCCTTACTGATCCTTATCAGCACCATTGACACTAGTGGTCTATGTACCATATTGCTGAGTGCGAATTACAAGTTTAGTGGGATACTGTAATAGCTAGTCTGTGGTATGCATCGTGGGATTTTTGATTTGTAACCTTGTACTTAAATACGCTGAAGCGTGTGTGTTTTGTTAAGACTTTACATGATGTGATGTGTATGTGTGCATCTTGGATTTACAAGGTAAAGATTACATTAAAAAAAAGAAGAAAACATATTTTTAAATTATGGATAGCACACATGATTGCTTTATTTTAATATGGAAATACATATAGTGCTGGTAAATTTGTGGACACTTGAAGATGCTTAATGGATTCAGTACCTTCTGGTTATTTAAAAAATTTTGTAGTCTGAATGCCATGTATTGGGATTTTCAGGGAAAATTGATTGATATTTACTTTGACGGTTCAGGAAAATCACGAGGTGCGAAATTCCAAACTGGTGAGTAGATTCGTCTACCTGTGTAGGTTGTTGTTATTGTGTTTGCAATCTTTTTAGGAAGGAACAATAATAGTCACTCTATTTGTGTGTGTGCCTTTCCCTTCGATTTGCAATGTTTGCATTATCTTCAGCACAGGTACTGGTTTTGGTGCCACTGTCTGACAATTCTTTGGTTGTATTTTGAATGTCATCCTCATCAAATACCTGTGTTGAAGTTTTGTTCGATAAGGTAAGCTTTTTTATAGCACCTGTGATACGGAAACAAAGCAACCATTTTTAAACAGAGGACATCTCAAATGGAATTGGCTTAAGATTGCAGTACAGATGGATTACATTAGAATAGACCTTCTCCTATGTTATTG
The DNA here is from genome assembly GCF_047967505.1 of Dipteris shenzhenensis. Taxonomy (NCBI): domain Eukaryota; kingdom Viridiplantae; phylum Streptophyta; class Polypodiopsida; order Gleicheniales; family Dipteridaceae; genus Dipteris; species Dipteris shenzhenensis. The sequence continues at coordinate 5,399,361 of NC_141609.1, read as the reverse complement.
TTCAAGGTTAGGTACGCTATTGAGTTGGACAAGCCTTTCTGATAAGTTAATGTTTTGGTGCTCGATGGCAGCCACGAGTTGTGCAGCAGGCTGAGGGAGAACGTTCATATCACATTTTTTACCAGCTTTGCGAAGGAGCGGATCCTTCTTTGAGAGGTAAAGATGAGTTCTGTTTTTTTGCAACTTAAAACTTGCAGATTGTTTCTGACTTTTGGTGCATCGCACTTAGTGACATTCTGTCTATGATGCAGAGTCTTTGAACCTTAGGCCTGCAAAAGAGTTCAAATATTTGAACCAGAGTGGGTGTATTGGCATTGACGACATTGATTACAGTGTTCAGTTTCATTCAGTGCTAGTGAGCAACACTTCTGAACTTTGTGGAGTAGGATACTTTTACCCTCTTTCTGTTAAAACAGAGGGAAAAATACAGTGTGTGTTGAAATCTCTGAGATTTGCAGTTTTTTGATGCAGGATGCAATGTTTACGCTGGGAATCACCAAAGAGGAACAAAAATCTATCTTTACCGTGCTGGCAGCAATTCTTTGGCTTGGAAATATTACACTTACTGTTATTAATGATGCCAATCAATCAACCATTATTGACAATGACGGTAATGTATCATTCTGGTTCCCTTCGTGCATGCCTTATTTGATGCAAGACAATGCCAAAAAACGAGATAGGTGAATTTTCCCCCTTTCATAACCTTTGATACAAGTGATTTTGACGATGGAGGAAAATTCCGGTTGTGTCAGTATTATAATTTGATACCTCAAAGATAGGATGTTGGCGCACTTGGCCAAGCCCTTCATGGCTTGGAATTCAGAGCCTAACCAATCACTTATCAGAGATACATGCACATGAGTAAATACCCCTTGGATGTTGTATCATATGTGGCGAGTTTGGGGCTTAATTTTGTATACATTTGCATGAATAGATGGACCTTGGATATGACCTTGGATATAAGATGCATCGGCTCTTTTGGGAAGTGGGAAGTATTGCCTCACAATTCATTGGCTCTTTTGGGAAGTGGGAAGTATTGCATGACTAGCCGGTAAGGGGCCCCTCGTACCAGGTGCTTTCTTGGCGTTGCCACATTCCATGTTCGCTTGGTGTCAGAGCATGCCTATAGTTGCTCATGGCAACACGTGTTGGCTGTTCAATTTATGGTGGACGTATGGTTGCCCTGCGTGCTTTCCCGCAAGTTGACGCATGGCAGTGGTGCTTTATTTTGCACAGATTTGAACTTTGTGGTGGCTCTTGTCAGGTGTGATGGCTAGTGGTGGCTGCATGTGATGGAATTTCATATTGATTGGCAGTGCTTCCCATGTTGATGGATAGGTGGCATTTCTTTTGCGGTTGTGTTTGCTTGTTGTCAGCTCTTGATTTCATTACTATGTGTATATGCTTGAGTTCGGATTGGCGGATGACCCTAATTGTGCTGTGGATAGATTTTGATGCTTGGCCAATGAGGGGGATTAAAGGAACATGGCTTGGAGTTTGCTAATATTGGAGATATATGCAAATGGGTAAATAGCTCTTTGATGTTGGATTTCACTTGGATATTTGGGGGTATATACCCATATACACTTGTGAATTGATTGACCTTGGATATAATGTGCACTTGTAGCCCCCCCTCAAATCTTGCCAGCTCTTTTGGGATGTCGGGAGGCTTGCATGGCTAGGTGTAGAGGGGTGTGGACCCAACATACCTAGTGTTTCCTTGGTGTGCTCACATGGGATGTATCTATCACATTATTGTTGTTGGGAGGCGTTTTATCATTAGTTCATGATCTATGCTACTTAGGGAGGGTGTGTTGTCACCTTTTGTGCTTATTGGATGGCAAATGTTTGATATTGTATACAAGTTGAATGATGTCATTGCCTTTGCAAAGCTTGTGAGGGAAGAAAGAGGGAGAATCATTCCACATGGATTATGTTGTAGAGTAATATTTGTCAAATCAATTGCGTGGGCATCAGCATGAGCTACTTCATGCTCCTATTTAATGTTGTGCCCAAGGTTAGATGCATAGGATGAACTTGGTGGTAGCTATAGCCTCTAGATCCCAATGCAAGAGGCCTTAGTAGAATTATTATTATTATTATTTGGACCATAATGAATCCCTTACGAGTGGAAGGTATGGCTCTGGCTGTTAATACATTCACGCTTCAATGGAGGCATGTTTAACTTAACAACCTTGTTGTAGAGCATTCAGAGGATAGAGCTTCATGAGACGATCTCTCCTGATATCCCGGATCCTCATTCCCCTTCGGAGGATAGCGTGTGGGAGGTAGTAGCCAGTATCACGGTGTGGAACATTTGGGTTGCTTGTTGTAGTCTAGCGATGGGTGAGCATCTGCTTCCACCCTCGGCTACCTTGGTCGCCATCTGGCAAGATATCATCTACACCTTGTGCTCCACTTGGGAGTGTGGGACCCCGGGCTCTAGGGCGATTGTTGCGAGGCCTGCACGTTTCTGCAAGGCTTGGCGAGCAAGCGTCGATAGTACCTTCCTCCAATATGGCATCAATACTTGATTCTTGATCGCTAAGCCTCACTTCCCAATATCAGACTTAGGTTGACGCATTTGGAGACCAAGAGGATACGATACCTCTACTTGAAAGACAATTTGATGATGTTATTCTAGAGATAGGCTGAACTTTGAATTTTCATTGTGATTACTTCAAGCATCAAGAGGTGAGAAAGTGGAAATCAAACCTTTGGAATTCAAAGCTGTCTAACTAAGTTGCCGAATTCTCGATTGGTGGATCGCCAAAATGTGCTAGCAATTCGATCTAGTCGACCTTTCCAATTCAAAGAAGATAGTCCTTGCTGGGTCTCTATGTAAGGACAATGCATTCTTATGGTGGCAACGTTGACCAAATAGTGACAAAGGTGTCATCATGTGGGATTGATTTGAGCACGTCATTTATAAGTAGTTTCTACCTACAATGCAGGTTTTTAAGCGCTCAGTCAACCATGGCAACTTGAGCAGATTGGCTCCTTGTTTTCTTATATATTTTAATTTATCGCATTGGTACTTGAGATTGAGGACCTTTCCAAGAATGTGCTCTGCATGCGTTCATGTCGGGTTTATCTTCCACGCTAAGCATTAATGTCATCAAGAGACAATCCTTCTAGTCTAGGGCCTTGTTTGATGTGGATTCTGAGCAACTCTTTGATTAATTGCTTAATTCAAGTACTTTTGTGAAATCAATGTGAAGTCTTGCCATGATCATATTTTCATTGAGGAGGTGACAACATTTTGGACAAAGTACAGACATGGTCATTACCCCTTGTTAGAATTAATCAAGTGTATCTTTGACAGAGAACAACTGCTGCGTGTATAGATCTCATGTTATCTCAACAATGTAACTAGGAACTTAAAAAGATTTAGACAGAATATTCATCGTAGACCAAAATAATTTTTAGGGGCTAGAAAGAAAGAAAGAAATAAAGTCTATTAATGCCCACGAAAGACCAACAGGTCTATGGGACAGCAAAAAAAACCTCTCTAGTACATCTGCTTAGGGAGGGCGCATGGCAGCTCCCAGGGAGTGCAAAGAACAGCTCGAATTATGGGGAAGCTAGTGATCGCCTGCTATCGTGAACATGCACCGCATCTTCAATCCTTTGTAGCTCTCTTGCTAGGCCTCTTGTGGTCCACGCGGGTCCAACTCCCATCAGATGGCTCAACCCAAGGGGTCTAAGAGTCATGTTGTTATTTGTTTGTGCAAGGAGGTCTATCCTCTCACCACTCCCAATGTTGTCCTAATCGAGGCCGCAGATGGAGAGACACGAGCTGCAATGTGTGGACAGGCTCTCGCCAAGCGCCCCATCTGTCTACACTTGAGACAATACCCTAGGAGGCCTGATACCTCAACCATCTATCCAAACTCGCCACCATCTAGGGTCTCTAGGAGAACCTCCTTGGATAGGGACTCGAGAAACCCAAGCCGTGGAGCACCATCATCCTCAAGGACCGATGTTATTGTGGGTGGGGTAACTCGATTGTGAAGCAAGCCCAAACGAGAGACAGAATGAGTTTATATTCCTTCAAAATCCCACAAAGCATAACATCGCTGGAAACCTCGCCACATGATGTGTCGTCTCCATTTCTTCTACCATAAATCCGTGGTACCAAGGTGAAGAAGACCAAGTACGAGCCAAGAAGATGGGGCTCTGCTCCACAAGGGCCTAGGTAGTGATGAGGAAACTCAATTAGAGAAGGAAGAATCCTCTCATAGATGGTGACCTCGTGGATGTGGTCACCCTCCACTGCAAAACTTGCCTAAAATTCAGTCTCAAACTTGAAACGAGGAGTGAGTCCGAGAATGCGGCCCACCACGGCTCTGTGCTGAAGAGGCTGAATGGCTATTTGTACCTTTTCTTTGTTCTCTAGGGAAAGGCAGATCCAAATGGTTAGGGGGTCGAGGACCTACCATGAGAGCCCCTCTTTAAAACAGCCCCTAACAAGTTAGTCACACCACTAAATCGGGGGGTATAGGATCTCTTCTATCTCCGTGTAACCTACAAGCTTAACAATCATCAGTCTATCAACACAAGGACACATGCGGTGTAGACTAATGCTTCACCACCCAACCGTACATTGAGATTCTACTTCTAGTGCAATCGGGATAGACTCAATCTCTTCCTCCTTTGCAAGATGTGATGTTGTAGATGCACATCGAGTCTCTACTTCTTGTGTAGGAAGAATGCATTGAGTCTCTAATTCAAGTGGAGACTGTAATGCTTCTACTTGAGGCTGTGATGCAGAAGGAGACTGAATTGTCTCTTGTTTTTCTTTGGCTCCCTCAGGTTCTTCATGGAGTCCATCATGTTGTTTTCCAATGGTAGCAGTTAGGTAGTGAACAGTCTTAGCCATAAAATCTTGTAGCTCGAGCTTTGTATATGCTTCTATTGAGACATGTTCAAAAATTTCATTGAGGAACAACATGAAGTTGTAGGCAATTCTTCACCCACTACTAAACTTGTCTTTTTGCTCCACTGCGAGGCGTGTCTGGAAACTGTGCACAGATGTCGTTAGGGAGACACACCATATGTAATCACTACTCTTGGAGACATTTATTACGTCATTTAAGGCATGGGTCTAGAAAGACTAAAATAATTTTTAGGGGCTAGAAAGAAAGAAAGAAATAATGTCTATTAATGCCCACGAAAGACCAACAGGTCTATGGGACAGCAAAAAAAACCTCTCTAGTATATCTGCTTAGGGAGGGCACATGGCAGCTCCCAAGGAGTGCAAAGAACAGCTCCAATTATTTAGAGTACCTATGTTATAGCTTGGAAAAACATAATCAGCCATACATTAGTTTAAGAATGAGAGTCTTTTAGCTTAGATTTAAACTCCTTAATGATTGTTATGCCTCCACGATATACTGTCCATTTTCCATCCTTCCTAGCATTCTTGACCTTAGCTAATCCCATTGCCTTATTGTTCAATTGAGCTCGTGTAAATTCCTCAGCTATCCATATCTTAGTCCCTTTCAACTTGTAAGATTGTCGGAGAAGCTTGACACACGTATCTCGTGAGTTGAACGTAATGATAGCAACCCCCAAGTGAACCTTGGCGTACGATCCTTCATATTTGAGCAAGAGATACAAAGTGGAATGTGGCTCTTTAAATATGACAATCTAGAAAAACCCTAAGACCCATGGCTTAAATGACGTAATAAATGTCTCCAAGAATAGTGTTTACATATGGTGTGTCTCCCTAACGACATCTGTGTGCAGTTTTCAGACACACCTCGCAGTGGAGCAGAAAGACAAGTTTAGTAGTGGGTGGAGAATTGCCTACAACTTCATGTTGTTCCTCAATGAAATTTTTGAACATGTCTCAATAGAAGCATATACAAAGCTTGAGCTACAAGATTTTATGGCTAAGATTGTTCACTACCTAACTGCTACCATTGGGAAACAACATGATGGACTCCATGAAGAACCTGAGGGAGCCAAAGAAAAACAAGAGACAATTCAGTCTCCTTCTGCATCACAGCCTCAAGTAGAAGCATTACAGTCTCCACTTGAATTAGAGACTCAATGCATTCTTCCTACATAAGAAGTAGAGACTCGATGTGCATCTACAACATCACATCTTGCAAAGGAGGAAGAGATTGAGTCTATCCCGATTGCACTAGAAGTAGAATCTCAATGTACGGTTGGGTGGTGAAGCATTAGTCTACACCGCATGTGTCCTTGTGTTGATAGACTGATGATTGTTAAGCTTGTAGGTTACATAGAGATAGAAGAGATCCTATACCCCCCGATTTAGTGGTGTGACTAACTTGTTAGGGGCTGTTTTAAAGAGGGGCTCTCATGGTAGGTCCTCGACCCCCTAACCATTTGGATCTGCCTTTCCCTAGAGAACAAAGAAAAGGTGCAAATAGCCATTCAGCCTCTTCAGCACAGAGCCGTGGTGGGCCGCATTCTCGGACTCACTCCTCCTCGTTTTAAGTTTGAGCCTGAATTTTAGGCAAGTTTTGCAGTGGAGGGTGACCACATCCACGAGGTCACCATCTATGAGAGGATTCTTCCTTCTCTAATTGAGTTTCCTCATCACTACCTAGGCCCTTGTGGAGCAGAGCCCCATCTTCTTGGCTCGTACTTGGTCTTCTTCATACCTCACCTTGGTACCACGGGTTTATGGTAGAAGACATGGAGACGACACATCATGTGGCGAGGTTTCTAGCGATGTTATGCTTTGCGGGATTTTGAAGGAATATAGACTCATTCTGTCTCTCGTTTGGGCTTGCTTCACAATCGAGTTACCCCACCCACAATAGCATCGGTCCTTGAGGATGATGGTGCTCCACGGCTTGGGTTTCTCGAGTCCCTATCCAAGGAGGTTCTCCTAGAGACCCTAGATGGTGGCGAGTTTGGATAGATGGTTGAGGTATCAGGCCTCCTAGGGTATTGTCTCAAGTGTAGACAGATGGGGCGCTTGGCGAGAGCCTGTCCACACATTGCAGCTCGTGTCTCTCCATCTGCGGCCTCGATTAGGACAACATTGGGAGTGGTGAGAGGATAGACCTCCTTGCACAAACAAATAACAACATGACTCTTAGACCCCTTGGGTTGAGCCATCTGATGGGAGTTGGACCCGCGTGGACCACAAGAGGCCTAGCAAGAGAGCTACAAAGGATTGAAGATGCGGTGCATGTTCACGATAGCAGGCGATCACTAGCTTCCCCCATAAGAGTAGCAAAGAAGGCCTCTCATGATGACCTCTGACACCTGGGGAAGAGCTCTTCTTTGGCCTTTTGGTAGATCGTCTCCCTTGAGCACATGGTTCCCAGCCGATTGAGGAGAAAGGCAACCCCGTTATTCCCCCATTACCATCGTCCCTCCCCCCGCCTCCCTCTCCCCTCCTCCCCCCTTTATCCTCAACCCTAGCTATCCACCTCCATACCCCTTCCTTCCTCCGTCCTCACCCCTAGCGCTCCCGAGAGAGGTTTGGCGGTTGGGGCCTTGGAACTATCTTGACATCCCGCATGCAAGCTCCCATGTGGACATCATAAGCATCAGTACCAAGCTGTTGTTAGACACTGCTGTGACCAGCAGCAACAGTTTGCGCAGCATCTATGAGCTGGTTGGGGCAAAGAAACTGGTCGCAGGCATGCAACAGACAAGCACTATGATCAGGGCTGGCAGCCAGGCAGCATGTTTGAGCAGGTCTAGTTTGCAGGACAGGTCGAGCCAGTTTGCAGACTGGTTGGCTTTTTAACAATCTGGGTTGGGCAGGATTTAGGGTCTACAGTCCTATATAAAGGGCCCAAGGCCTTGCCACTTCTATCTGTTTTTGTGCCTCACACTAGGCCGTCCTGGAGAGCAGCAAGGAAGCTAGCATACACAGTTGGTGGGCCAGAGATTGTGCCTTAGTATGGAGCAGCAAGGAAGGCCACACAACACGCAGTCTAGCCTGCAGATCATCTGAAGGATGAAGAGCAGTACAATGCAGGATTAGAGAAAGGCTCAAAGGAGCAAACACTGCCTTACGTTTATCTGTCCATTGGAGCAGGAAGGTGTGTTTGCGGAGCCCACCACTCAGGCCACTTAAGTTCTAGGAGAGCACGCAGGCTGAGAGTGTTGCCACGACGAGGTAGGAGAAGAGTGCTTGGAGTGATAGTCCACATCTAGGCAGCACGTATTGATAGATGGTGGCTCAGTGTGTACACATTTTGTATATGATTGTCCATCTTTGGGACAAATATATATTTCTGGTTCTACTCTCTTTCCTCAGCATTGTTCAATTACTACTGCATCTATCTCTATATGCAATAGTACACATTAAGGAAAGAAGTCGGATTTGGAATGAGCACTATGTGATTCTTGGGCTACTGTCTTGTTTATCCTCTGTTGGGGGGAGCATTGGCTGCAGCAAGCAACTCCACCTCTATTTTCGAGTGGGAGGAGTGGTTGGGCCAGCAAGGAAAGGAGTTTTGGATCACCCTGGTCATGCTGCCACCTTGGAGCTCGCTTTTTTAAGAGGTAGACGGGGCTAGATGATTTTCTCCGATAGGTTACAGGCTGGTCACTGAACCAGTGCGCCAATCGGTTAGGAGTGGAGGCCAGTCCTAAAGATGGGCCTTTGGCTCTTGTCACACGGACATCTCCCCGTCCAAATCCGACCGAAGTTCCAAATATTCAGGACTGTCACACATTAATCCCAAATTGGTGAAAAGATTCATGGATTATTGGGAGTGACTATGCTTGCAGATTCATGGGTTATTGGAGGTGGCTTAAACATGGTGGAGTTGCCTTCAGATAAAAAAGGGAGAAGGGAAGGTGGCATTCACTCTCTCTCTCTCTCTCGCAACTTGGGATGCTTTCCCTTTTCAGTTTAGAGGCCGAGATTCTTGGATAGATTATGCTTTTCATACTCTGCGTCATTGCCTCCTATTTTCGTGGTTGAATAGGAGTTTTCAAATGCCTATCCATGCACGGATTGACAGATTTTATGTTTTGTCCCTCTAAAATGAATGTATTCGGAGTCAATTAGAGGTACTCTGCCCTAGGTTGTCCCCCAAGAATGAATGTATTGTCTTTTACTTTGGTATGATGGTATTGACCACCCAGTTCAGAGTGAGGAGGGGTGACAAGTGATGGCTTGCCCTTGCCGGTCGCAAGCTAACTGAGAAGTCACTATCACACGGGAAGTGTTAGATATTGGACTTGCTCTTTGCAGTATTGCGATGGAGGGGGGATCGATCTACTCTTTGCGTGTTGGGTCTCACACTCTTTGTTCTGAAGGGGGTTGTTGGAGATATCATAGCCAAAGAGTGTGTTGATGTGATGTGTTGGTGTGTAGTACTAGGAGATCTAGTACTAGACCTTGTGTGAGTCATGTTTGAGTGGCACGTGTCACTATGAGACTTATCCCTTATGCACTTGGTGCAAGTGTGTAGCCTATAAGGCTTGTACTTCACTTGTCTCATTTAGTGAGGATGATGAATGAATGAAAGCCTTCATGGATTCTACATTTGTGTACCACTTCTTCACTCCCTCTCTCTCTCTCTCTCTCTCTCTCTCTCTCTCTCTCTCACTCACACCATGTGTCTAACAGTTTTTTGGCCCTTCACAAGGGTAAGTGTCCTGGCTCAGATGGGTTGATCCCCTCTGTTTCTTTTTTTGACATGATTGGGAATCACGACACTTCAGCCCTGCAGGGTGTTTGTGTCTTTGGTGCTATGCCTGTTCACTTACAGAGGGTCTCATTCATCTTATCCCAAAGGGGGGTGCTGAAATTTGGTTGCCCAATGGAGGCCAATCACTTCTTTTGGGCACTTTTAATATGATCTTGGCAAAAGCTATAAGTTTGCAATTGCAGCCTTTTCTACCAGATCTTAATAATGATACGTGGATGGGGTTTGTGCATGGCTGAAGCTTTTTTGACAGTATTTTTTCTTTTGGAGGCTTTGGAGTTGGGCTATGCAGAGTAGATTTGGTTTCTTGGAGGATACCCTTCTACGCTTATGTTTTTTTCAAATGCTTAGATTAGAGGGTTCTCCTCCCCATAGAGATTAGCCCATAGAGATTAGCCAAGTGCTTATCAGAGGATTTAGAGGAGAGAGATTTCAGATTTTCAGATCAGTCCGACATGGGTTCCCTTTTGCTTCTTTCTTGCACTTATTCGTGGTTGAAGCCATGAGCATCTTTTTGAGATCTCAAGATGGCATTATTGGGTTGAGGCTTCCTCTAAGGCAGGATGAGGAGATCTTGGATAGTTAGCTTGCTTATGACAATGTTATTTTTTGGATGCCACTTCCTAGAGTCTCACATCCTTTTGGATAGTCTTGGATTTACTTTGTTCTAAGCAAGTGCACATAGCAATTGGAATAAATCCAATGGCTTCTGAACTAGTGAGGAGGACACCCAAGATTGGGAGGCTCATTTTGGTTTCGCTTGGAGGTCTCTCTGTCAGATATTTGGGTGCCATGTCGGCATGGGTATCTCCATCACAGCAATTTGCTCATGTGTTGGGAATATCAGGGAAAAACTCATTTTTTGGAGTTCAGTTAGACTTGACCTTGGTTCTAGAGTGGTAGTTGTTAACCAAGTACTACTGGCCACAGCTTGGTTTATATTTTCTTGTTGTTGCTACTTTGGGGAATGCATCACTGAGCTCAAATAGCTGATAAGGAGCCAGGGTGGCTTGGGAGACCTTAATCCTCCCCACACAAGAAGGGGGTCTGAAAATCATTGATTCATATTTGTAGTGAGTTCCTTTCTTTGCAAGCTTGTGGTTAGGGGGCTTTTGCTAGGACAATAGCCTTGAAAATATTTCTTTATTCATTGCATATAGTCTTGTCCCCCCCTCATCAGGTGGTGATGTGATGCACAATACTAGATGGATCTTTACCTTGGCACACCCTAGGATTCCTTGCTTCCCTCTTATGATAGCCATCCCGAAAGCTCAGGGCAGCTTCGGGATTAATCCTTGGAGAATCCCACCCTCTTCACAGAAGAGATTGATAAGCAGCCTGCCATTTGGAACGACCTTATACTTGTTCATAGTAGACCTCTTGGTGCTTTTTCTCACATGCAGCGGTCCAGATGGGAGAGAGGACCCGCTTTCTCTGTGGGCTCTTGGAAGGATTTCAAAAACATTCCGGATGATCATAAGCTTGAGTAGGGTAAGTCACCTCAAAGGAAGTAAAAGAAGAATTGAGTAGATTGATGATGCAGCCTTACCCTTGGAATGGGTTCTCACAAATGGCAGGTCTTACCATTGTTCTAGATGGCTTACAACGATCGGCATTGTGACATGAAGTTGGGGGTAATAAACTTCAAGCACCTCTTCACTTCTTATTGCTTTTGAACTGAGTGATAGAGATATTCATCACTGGGAAAGGGACATTAAAAAGAAGCTTTTATACCAAGAGACCACACCATTATCCTCCCTTAGATGAGAATGAAGATGGTAACATCCCAAGTGATGTTGTACTCAGGCATAGGGAGAAGGAAAGGATCAGCGGAGGCCATAATCTCAGCAAGCCGGTCTGCGCCAAAGAGAAGAGCGATGCGTTGTTGAAAGAAGATCTTGCGGTTCAACATGACATGAACTGATATATATTGAGGAGTTTGAAGGGGATGATTGGGTCGGATGGTAGGTTCCGGGAAAACATTGCTCCTCCTTCATAGATACCTTTACAATTACCTCCAAACACTCTCCAAAATATCATAAGACACAGAGACCCATAACTTTCAGCAGAGACATGATTCAAATATTCAAACACATATTGAAATGCGCCTTGAAATGGGCTTCGCTCTGATATAAGTTTCGTAAGAAACAGAGAAGCATCGGAAAGAAATGGGCAGTTTATTGGACAGGGGTAGAAATTGTCAGAAAAAGAAACAGTCACACACAGAGAGTCATAGATTTTTGGTTTGACATATAATACAATAATTGAAGACATAGGATGATGCTCCTTGAAGAGAGCTTCGCATTGATATAAGTTTTGTCCAAATCGGACCACCGAGCGAAAAGTTATGAGCAAAATACTGACAGGGGGTCAAACTGTCATGAAAAACACCTACTATTCCTAACTAGTGCCGACTTGGGAGAATACTACCTCCATGCTTAGACTTCCTCAATGATCCAAGTCCCATAGAGGTCGCCTAGGAGGAAGGGAAGAGCTCCCTTTGTGGCTTGGAAAATAGATAAACCATGTATGCGCAATGAACGGCCAAATAGACAACACTTCTGAGCACTTTGGAAGAGAAAGCGGGTATGTTAAGGGGACATGAAGTTATGAACCGTGACTAACTTTGGCTTAGGGGGCTAGCCCAGGGGAAGAGACACTTCCCAGAAGTCCCTAGGTGCACACACTAGGCCTAGTTGCTAGGGGCAAGGCAAGGTTTAGAGGGGTCTTAAAGTTAGGCCCAAGGAAACCATTGTTTCATTGGTTAGAAGGGGTTAGGATTTTAATGTGAGGGGCAAACCAATGTTCCATTGGTTTGCAAGGGTTAGAGCTTTAATGAGGGGGCCACGGGGCATTCCCTCATGCACTACCTACCACCTCTCCTTTCCTTACTCCTCTCCTCAACGTTACGAGAGGTTCTTCCTACGTTTTTGAAGGAAAAAGGTTTTGGCACGCTTTCCAAAGCTCCCTTCCTCACATTTCTTGGGGTTTGTCACGCATTTCGAGGCAGCTGTACGGACTGCATGTGCTTCATCAAAGGCCTCGTACGGACTGTACGGCCCATTGGTGCTGCTGTATGGGATCCAAGGCAAATTGTACGGACGATTCAACGCAGGCTGCACGACTGTTTTCACGTTGCACGAATTCCAAGGCTGATTGCACGGAGCTTCCATGGCTGCTGTACCTGTTGTACAGGCTGTTTCACGACTCCCAAGGCAGGTTGTACGGATGTTAATCTGTTGGCTGTATGGACAGATGCACACTTTTCTAGGCTGATTGTACGGACTTTTCACGTGCTGTTGTACGGGATCCAAGGTGGACTGTACGGGTGATTTTCCTGCCAGTACGAGTGATTTTGCTGGCTGTACGGGCGTTTATTTGCTGGCTGTACGGATGCCATTAATGCTGCTGCTGCTGCACGAAAGGCTGCTGTACGGCCTGCTCAGCTTCCCTTGCCTACCCGTGACCCTCTTGCTCTTTCTCTCTCTTTCTGATTCCAGCTTGTAATCCCTCTCTTCCTTCCCCTCTCCTAGCTGCCAGTTCCTCTTGCTAGCCTCAACACTGGATGTGTCGCTGCTGGAGGTGTTTCGGAGCTGGATTGAAGTCAGTTGAAGCTGGTTTGAGTTCTTTTGTCGCTATCCTTTTCATGTGATTGCATTTGGAAATTTTTGGGAAGTGTCTGGATGCCTGGTCATTCACCGTTGGTTACAGTCTTTGTGGAATGCTTGGATACTTTTACAGTTGGTCATGGACAAATGGTGAATGCCTTAGCTTTGCCTTGGCACTTGGGTGCTAGTGTGTGCACTAGGATGGAATGCAGGGTATAGCCAAGGTTTGGCTTGGACAGTGGAATTGCCCGTGGGGCAAAGCACAAGGGAGAGCCCTTGTGGTATGTACCAATTTCATTCCTAAAGAAATAAATAAATACCGGAAGGGGCGCCAAGTGTTTGGGGCCAGTGTGGTGTCTTGTACTTGGTTTCATTGAGCAGGGGCACTCTAGCCTCCATCCAGTTATTTCTCAAGTTGTTTCTAAGTGGTATTGTTTAAAGTTAAGTGGTTGGAAATGATGCAATGTGGCTGTGAATAATGAAAGTGCAATGCAAGTTATGGTCTACTGCCCTTTAGGAAATTGAAGGCCCGTTTCAGAAAGCAATGGAAAAAAAGGAAAGAGACACTCAAGAGAGAGAACCTAAAGTGACCTTCATTACCAATAGAGTGACACTCCACTCTAATGCAACTCAAAATACTACAAACACAGGGGAGAAGAAGAGGTTTCATACATACAAGAGGGAGCAGAAGCTCCAAGACTACTCATAGAGAGAGATGGACTCAAGAGTCTACATAAGAGAATATCTACAAGAGGGAGAGAAGGCTCATGGAAGTGGCTTGAGGAGACGAGAGCTACAGCAACATGAGGCCTAATGGTGGAAGAGATGATAAACAAGGGAGAGGAGGGCTCCTTTTATAGAGATTTTGTCACCCTCCTTTATCCATTTACAAGTGCCGCCTGTAGATTCCTTTCCCCATCGATCGCATAAGCCCGTATGTCACCATCCATGTCCTTTTTGGCTACTCTTGCCATGTGTCTCATCAAAAGATACTCAAGACTCTTAAAATAAAGAGTCTCCTCACATGGAGCCCATAGGGATCCTCTCTTTTCCATATGTCCACATCCTCCTTATTCCACATAGGAATTCTAGAAGGATTTCTTTTGACTCCACACTCCTCCACATGCCTTCCACACGCTTGGCAAGTGGCCTCTCTTATATTATTGAAAAAAATGGACATGAGTCCATCTCTTGATATGACTCACTCTTCCTATTTTCTAAAAACCCCATAATATCCCATACACAAATAACTCTCACCCACTCATTCTCTCAATCCCATATAATATCTTAGAAAATAGAAATAAGTGAGAGCCGCTAGACTATCACTTGATACTCCAACTTTTATCAAACACAGAAGAAAACAATATCAATGCCAAATAAAAAATATTAATTTTTGGCGTCGTAGTATCGCTTTGCAGGTATAGGGCTCCGAGGAGGTTCAGATGGGGGTGCCTTGGTTCTCGATGTTTACTCTAATAAAATTTCTTTCTTTCTTTCTTTCTTTCTTTCTAGGACCCAAGCTCAAATGACATTTCCTTGGGTTCATGGAAGATTTGGCTTCACGGGGGTGGCCCCATGAAGTACTTGCATTGGGACCCTGGGGAGTGGGAGTGGAGTAATGTAAGGAACCATGACAAGAGCCTCCCTTTCTTCCTTGCATGGTTAGCAATGCCGGGACATTTCAGCTCACTAGAAGTCCTCATTAGGAGTGTTTTCAAATTTCTATAGTTTTGTATATGTCCTTTTGGAGAAGGCTCTAGAAGTCCCTCAAGAATAGAATCACTATTTTCTTTTGCCTTTATATTCATGAAGGGATTGCAGTGAACCTGTGTGGAGGTCGGGGTTTGGATGAGCCCCTACTTGCCCTCATTGCCTTTTTATTGAGGAATCCATTCAACATTGTTTATGGGATTGTGGGTATGCGAAGCTAATCTAGAAGGGGATTGCTAGACTTTTGAGTACTTTTGTTCCCTCTTACTTCTTCATGACTTGGGGCTCGATGGCTTGGCTCTCCTTTTTGGGGCCTTAGATCTTTTATGAGATGCATAGCTCCTCTTGGGCTCTTTCGGTTTGACAACAATCTTGCTCTCTGGATAACGTTCCCCCTTCATATAGACTTGCACATGGCTCAGTGGTTACTTTTTTGGGAGATCTTAGTGAGCATTCAGGGTGGCACATACCGAGCATCCTGATGCACAGAGGCACTTGATCCATCTCACACTGAGTATTTGGAGATACAGTGTACACACTCTGATGGACATTTGTTTGAGCATGCTGGGGTCTTCCCTAGCGGCCTCTATGAGGAGGACTATCTTCCTTAGGAATTGGAGGGGCTCTTCTTTCGTCTTGGAGTCCACCATTTGAGGTGGAATTTCCAGCCTCAACATTGGAGCTTTACTGGCTCTTCTTGATGACCAAGTTTTTGACCCACTCAGGGTATTTTGTTTGTCATGAGCGTGTGCACTTCTTGTTTCCTACTTAATAGACATCTTTTAATAATAAAGTAAATCCCAATCATTCCAACCAGTGAAGCCATGTGAGGGTGGCATGATATTTGAACGTAGTGCCCTGTACACTTCTCAATCATGGAAGCACATGGTGATTTAAGGTCCACAGCAATTTTTAATTCTACCTTCTAAATATCTGTAGCTGTTATGTAGCAAGAGATCTGCTTCCTGTACCAAACACTTTATTTTTTCCTGACGATGTTTCATGGGGAGTCCAGCTGTTCTTAATACTGCGAAATTATTGAAATGTTCCAAAGAGCAACTCTTGAAAGCTTTATGCTACGATCAGTCCAATCCAGGGCAAGGAGAAGCAGTTGAAAGGCGGGCCTATATGCAGGTTCAATTCTATGACTGTAGAGTATTTTCTCTTCTGAAAGTTAAAACAAGTCAGTAGCAAGTTGACAATGCTTGAAATGTTGAGTACAGTTTATGTTAGCCTTCTTTAAAGGACTGAAGTTGGGAATGCCTGAGTTGTTACTCTAGTTGTTCTATTTTCATGCTCTTGTTGTCAAAACTAATCCTGTGTTATGTGTAATTTTAGGCGGTTTCTGCAAGGGACGCTTTGGCTAAATCTATATATGGAAGGTTGTTTGATTGGCTAGTGGTTCGAATAAACAATTCACTGGAAGTTAAACAGGGCGAATTCCGATGTATTAGCATCTTGGATAACCCTGGTTTTGAATCTTTTGAGGTGACTAGCTATTGCACAAGTTATTCTTGAACCTTGGAAATTTGAATCTCTAGTGTACTTATATTTTACCATGGCTTTAATTCATTTCTTCTGTGTGCAGAAAAATGGGCTTGAACAGCTGTATATAAATTATTCAGATGAACTGTTGCGGCATTACGTTCATCGTTGTCTCTTTCAGC
The DNA here is from genome assembly GCF_047967505.1 of Dipteris shenzhenensis. NCBI lineage: Eukaryota > Viridiplantae > Streptophyta > Polypodiopsida > Gleicheniales > Dipteridaceae > Dipteris > Dipteris shenzhenensis. Next base: position 5,382,717 of record NC_141609.1, on the reverse strand, counting down.
TAGAGCAAGAGGTATTTTTTTTGATTGACTGATTTATCATTGAAACTTATGAGACTAGAAGCCCTAGATTTAGGGCTGGAAAGTGGTAACGTATGCTTTCCCGTGGCCGATTCCGCATATGCTGTAGTTGGGCTGATCACTTACATTGGTTTTGCCGATTGCAGTGAGGCCTAACTGGTCTGGCTGTGGTCTTCCTGATTTCTTCCCTTTGGTCGTGCCTTTAAAGCTGTGGTCTGCCCTTCTAGATGTTCCTAATGAGCTATTAACTGTCCTTAAAATCTTGCCCTATACCTAAGTTTAATGATGCAACTTATTGTGTCACAGGGACGTGATGGCGAAGTGATTAAACTGACTGTCACCGAATTTGGCCTAGGGGTGCTAGGCTAGGGGCATTAGTTAATGTCCAAAGGGTACCTATGATTTAATGTGCAACGAGTGCAACTCCTAGTGCTAGCAATTAGCTTGGTCCTATTCTCTAGGGTCATTGGTTTAGTTCACTAGGGTCATGCTTTAAAAATTGACCCACTAGAGGTCGGTCCTATATACTAGGGTCATTGGCTCCAAGCACTAGGGTCATGACTTTAAAAGTGACCCCCTAGGGGCATTAAAATCCCACGCCCTATTTGCCATGTGTCCTGTGTGTGAGCATGTGTGGGCTCTTTGCTTGACTTGTGGCACCTGTGTGTCCCATCTGGAAGCACTTGGAAGGTCTTGGAGCTCTTCCCTAGTCTACCCTGTTGTTCAGGGTCTTCTCCCCTACCAGAGGAGTCTTTTGCAGAAGATGGCGGATTTTCGCAGCTGTCCCTTGGCTAGCTGAAGACGTTTTTGAAGCTTTCAGAGTTTGTTCGTTCCCCCTCGCTACCCCCTCGCTATTCCTCCGCTACCCCCCGCTACCCCTCTGCTACCCCCTCCGCTACCCCCCGCTACCCCCTCCACTACCCTCGATACCCCCTCGCTACCCCCTCCGCTACCCCTCTGCTACCCCCCCGCTACCCCCTTGCTGCTACCCTCGCTACCCCTTCGTACCCCCTCGCTCCCCCTCCGCTACCCCCCGCTACCCCCCCACTACCCCCTCTGCTATCCCCGCTACCCCTCCGCTACTCCCTTGCTGCAACCCTTGCTCTCCGTACCCCCTCGCTACCCCTCCGCTACCCCCCCAACCCCCCCTCGCTTAAAAAAAAAAAAAAACCCTCGCCCGTAGCTCCAACCTTTTTTTTTTCCCAACAGCTCCGACCTCTTGCAATGCCTTCTTTGCCCGTTGCTATCTCCCCCATAATGAAGGGAACAGGGGGATGAGGACAGGAGACTAGGCGGGAGACCCTTCGGTCCAAATTCCCATACGCATGGAGATGGGGAGGGGAACGGTGACATGGTGAAAACACAAAAGCAACTCAGTTCTGATTACTTCAACAAACGCAACAACCGGAGTGGTTTGACAGTGGACAGTACCGCGGCCCAGAAGAAAGGGGCCCACCCAAAGCCCATGCCGCTCACCACATCCTCGACCTCTATAGTTACCACCACTATTTAACCACCATCATCCACCTCATCATCTATGCCACCTCTCTCCTCCCCCTCTCCTGCATCATCACCACATGTCTCCTCTTCAGAAGCCTCACCACTGGCCCCACCGGCCATGGCTCCAGAGTACCTTTCCCTCGTATCACCTCTACCTCTCAGTCGGCCACCCTTGATTACCTCGTCCGGCCTCGCTACTTCTACATACCACTCCCCCGTCCATATCATGCTGTCCCCACCCTCAGTACAACCTTAGCAGCCCACCTTCATTCCAACCCCTCTCGAGATCCAGTTCAAGTGCAGCAGCCCACCTTCATTCCAACCCCTCTCGAGATCCAGTTCCCACTTGAACCAGGATATCTTAGGCCCCCACCGGATGCTTGGGACTTACTATTGACTGAGATACATAGCATCCGGGCCCGTCAGGTAGAGCTGACACATTACACCCAGGAGTAGGTCCGCATTATACACGAGCAGAGCATCCTTATCCAGGGACTCGGACACGACATCACACAGCTTCGAGAGGAGCTTGGGACCCTCAGAGCAGCGCTTGGAGGGACCCCAGTTACAGAGATGGAGGCACAGATAGCCACGACACAATCGGCTATAGTAGAGACGACTAGATGGGTGGACGTGGCAAAATGAGAGCCTGCAAAGGCAACCGTTTCAGCCGCCATACAGGAGCAGTAGTAGAGGGCTTCGAAGGCCCTCAACATTTGGATACGAGGGATCACGCAAGACAGCACCAGTACCACTACGACGCCCATGGAGGAGGCGATCACCTTTGTGACCACCACCATGGGGGTCCCTGACCATGGCATAGAGGGAGCATGGCGTGTTGGGAGAGATTTCAACTGAGAGCAGCCCGTAGTCATTTGCTTCAGAGATTCACATGCTGGACTACCGACACTCCGACGTCGAGCCGCTCTACGAGAGCATCCCACCTTGTCCGTGGACGAGGATTTGACACCACTACAGATTGAGGAGCGACGAGTTCTTCTGCAGCAGCGGGATGTTGCTCGCAAGGAGGGAAAACGGGCCGTGGTCCGAGATGGTAGCTTGTTGACCGGCACCCGTCGGACTCCCACCCGTATCCCCTAGGGGGACGGGGCCTATGAGACTCAGGTTTTTGAGACCCTAGACTACACCATTTGGAACTGTAATGGTACCTTATGGTTAGACCCAGGGAACTTCTCGGAGTCTTATACAAGACGAGACATAGTCTTTTACACGGAGACACACCATAGCCCAGAGCGTCCACTACTGATAGTCAGTGGCTACACATGGGAGTCAACCTTCAGGGATGAGACGAGGGATACAGGAAGAGTCCGAGGATCAGGTGGGGTCGCAGTATTGTACAGGTCTTCCCTCGTTGGAGCCATCTCCATTAGAGGAAGGACGCACACTCCCGATTCATGTAGATTTGGATCCGACGCACAGACACCCGTGACCTTTTCATAGCAATATGCTACTTCTTGCCAGACACATCCCACTTCGCCACAGTGGCAGGAGAGGAGGGTGAGACATCGCCATATGCACCCTTACATCAGGATATCCCAGACCTTTCAGTCCGCGGGGAAGTTCTCCTTGTTGGGGACTTCAACGCCAGGATGAGCACGCGCCAGGCACCACTCCTGGACTTCCAAGACGACTCTATGATACTACCAAACATGGACCTAGATGGAGTAGGTATGACCAGGACCTCATCAGACTGACACGGGCCTGTTACACCATATGGACACACGCTCCTTAATCTGGGTAGGATGCATGATCTCATCATCTACAACGAGCTTGACCTATGGTCCTCTCCTCAGGTGGTTTTACTTGCTTCCCACACGGGGGGGGGCACTAGTGTAGTAGATTACATCATGGGATCCCCTACCTTCGCTTCATGTATCGTCGACTTCACCATAGAACCACTCCCTCCAGGAGCTGATCACACATACCTATTCTTCACTATTGCCACCCCACGCTTAGCCACACCACACACACCACATAGGAAGCACGACACCTACCATGACATACACTTTGATCACAGCCTCTCATTGGCCTACTCTGGACGCCTAAAGAGACTCCTAACCTATATCGATCACATACCACTCATAGAGGACTGTGCTGCCCTGATTAGTCGCACACTCCACGAGGCTGTTCTCCAAATCTTTCCCCACACCACACGGTCCACTAGACCACGACCTCTTGGTTCTGTACCTTGTAACAATTGGTACGTTGTGGAGTGCAAGGATTATCGCCGACAGCTCCGACTTGAAACCAGATATCACCTCCCGAAAGAAGTAGGCATTACTTTGTCTCGTACGTCGAAAGAAGTAGGCATTACTTTGTCGAAATGAGGAGGAGCTACTGCACATCTTGTACAGCAACAACTCTAAGGATTTTTGGTGGAGATTCCTTAAGCGTAGGTCTCCATCACCCCTCACCAACACGAGAGTCTGGCACACGTATGCACACCATCTTTATGATGTTCCACACCAGCCCAGTCATTGAGGAGGCCAGATCATGGAAGGAGAGGGTATATTGTTGCTTTGTGGATTTCCGCAAAGCCTTTGACACAGTACCTTGAGCTCGTCTCATCACACACCTATAGACACTGGGATTTGATCAAGAGATCATTTGGGCAGTCATGGCACTGTATGAGAGAGTCTCAGGCCGAGTTCAGACAAGCGCAGGTTAGACTGATGAGATCTTGAGTACCATAGGGGTCAAACAGGGTTGTCGCTTATCACCAACCCCGTTTGGCCTCTACATCGATGAGCTTGAGACTTTCATGGGGGTGTTCAGAGGGACCGGTTGCTCACTTGCCGGGATCATCATTAGGATTCTTCTTTATGCAGATGACGTGGCACTGTTGTCGTCCACACCTGAGGGGCTCCAGCGACACTTGGATGCACTGCAGGCTTTTTGTTTATGCCATGATTTGGAGGTCAACCTTGGCAAGACCAAGGTCATGATCTTTAACACCTCTCGAGTAAACATGCAACGGAAGCAAATTACTTTTACTTTCGGTGGGTCACCAGTTGAGATCATATCCTTATACATTTACTTGGGGGTCATCTTCTCCGGCCCGATGTTCACGATGAGACCAGCGATGCAAGCCAGACTGAGCAGGGGATACGCCTCACTGGCTCGGCTAGAGAGACAATGCTTCCACTTCCACTTCCAGGACCCTCGGACCAAGGCTTCTCTTCAACTCCTTGGTCCGACCAGTCGGTATGTATGGCAGCCCTTGTTGGGGGCCGGACATGTCAGAGATAGAGTGGACACGGGTGGAGCACCTGTAGATCCTCATGCTCTCACGGATGATCCGGGGGAAACCGTTTGTACCACATCACATCATTCATGCTGAGTTTGGTGCTTCTCCACTCCAGCTAGATGCAGCCTTTTCAGACCATTACATATCTACACCGGGTTAGATCATATGGGGATTGCACATTAGGGAGACAGAGGTTGCCATGGTTGGCTCTCGATTCCTCCATGAGGTTGGCAGTAGAGGGAGACCAGTGATGCTGGTATGCACGGACTCACAAATGGTTTGTGAGACTAGGGTTCCACATCGATAGGATACCTCCTTTTCAGTACAGTTTAGATGTCCCTCCGGTATTCCCACCCACCATCTCGATCGGGCCATACACCAACCAGGTCATTCGAGAGGATCTCTTGCAGCTATACATCTTTAGGACCTAGTTGGAGCCGAGGGAGCTTCCAATGAAGCTGAGTTTCTACAGAGATTACTGTCTTCGTATTTCGGAGAAGGGATTCATCACACCACCGGGGTACACTGAGCTTCATATGCCTCACTCACTACGGATCTCCATCGGACAGTTTTGGGTATCATCACACCGCCTCCGCATAGAGAGCGGCAGAGCAGAGGGGATTCCTAGGGAGCATCGCCTATGCATATTGTGCGACTGTCAGGAGGTTGAGTTGGAGGAGCATTTTATTTTTAGGTGCCTAGTGTACTATGAGATCCGAGGCCACTACCACTGCCTCTTCAGAGACGGCTCCGGGCTCCTTTCCATATTCCTCGCCTACCCAGATCAGAGATGCCTCGTTGCCTTCATTCACGAGGGGATCCAACATAGAGAGTACTTACTCAGGCGACGAGGCTTGGCCACATCATCAGACACCTCTCATAGCAGGATCACAGAGTTCTTCCCATCGAGTGACATTGATCGTCCAGTCTCTAGCCACAGACGTGATAGAGACCTCGACCCGACGACCGCAACACGACACACGAGACATCGAGGAGACACACAGATCACTCTGGGGGACCTCCCGTCATTGTTTAGACCCGGGATACGTCCCACGGGAGTCACGGTGGCTCTGGTCTTGTGTTGAGCCTTGTCCAGGAGACCGAGACGCATGGCACCCCTTGACGGGGCGCCAGCATCCCATCACCGGCTATGCACCAGCCGGGGCGACATGACATACGGAGGATTCCGCTCCGCTCCAGTCCTTTTCTTTTCATTGTTACATCCATATGTATTTGATTATGTATGATCAGACTTAGGATTCAGCACGGGTGATGATGCTTGTTTCAATAGCTCCACCCTTACTATGATTTGTATCAGGTTTTCTTTTAGTCTCATAGACCCATTGGTCTTCCGAAGAGTCTAATAAAATTTCTTTCTTTCTTTTTGCGACATATCTTCTCCCCTTGGTGTTTGTTGCTGCTAGCATGCTCTCTGAACCTGGGCGTCCCCATTCTGGGCCTTTTTTGAAGCTTTGCCTCCTTTTCTTCGTCTGAGGCCATATTCTTGGACACCTCTCTCCTGGCTCCTGTTTGGTGCAAGGCGCACTGAATTCTGAGCTTGCTGTGAGCTGGAATCTTCATTCTGGTGGACAAATTCATGGCGGATTTGCTGCTGATTGCTGGACACCTTCTTCTGTGACCTTTTTTGGTGTGGGAAGGTAGTCAAGGACAGCTCCCTCTTGCCAGAGTCTGCTATCTGCTGTTTGACCATCTTCTGAGGCTGTTTCGAGCTGAAACAGGCTCCATTTGCTGGACGAATTCTTGTCTTCTCCTTTTGCTTTGTGCTACCACCACTCTTGCTGAGTTTTGGAAGGTTGGATGCCCTTCCATTGGCTCGGGAGAGGATTGGGGCACTGGTTGTGACACTCTCTTCCTGGGGAAGTAGTGGCAAGCCTTGGGCTCAGTAATGGCTTTGATTTGTGTGGATGCATTGATTGGCATGAAGTTGGGTTGTTCTACTTGAGATATGCTTGGCTATTGAAGGGAACCAAGAGGATAGCACTAAGAGTTGGTCACTTGTACAGCCACGGGTTGGCATTGTACTGGGTTGCACTTGCGGGTGAGTTCAAGAAGGGAGTTCCTTGTATTTGAACTAACCAGTGAATAAATAAATACCGCAAGGGGCGCCAAGTGTTGGGGCCAACAGGTGTCATTGTGTATGCTATTGAGTAGGGGCATTCTAGCCTCCCTTGTTTTGTATGGTTCAGTGATGCTATGCTGTGGAATTGTATGCTCTAAGTATTGTGTTTGGGCAATGGAAATGGAACATGGTCGTTGTATTTTGGTGTTGGTGGTTGTATTTTGGTGTTCACTTGGCAAGGGTACCTTGACATTTGTTTTATGGCTTATGTAGCAGGAGTACATCTGTGAAGGAATTGACTCTGCAAAATCTGAAGTTTCTGAGAACCACGAATTCATTGAACTCTTTAATAAGGTCAGTTGTTATGGATAACATCATCCAAGCACCTTTTTTGTTGGATTTGAATGAGCAAATGTGTGCCTTTTTCAAGGGGCACCTGTGTCCCACTTATTGAAAGAGATTGAAAAATTGTTGCAATCTTGCCATGAGAAATCAATCCACCTTGCTGCTCTTTCCTTTTAACGAGTAGTAATAGAATCAAATCTTGCTTGATCTTGTGAGTCTAGTCGTTGGTCTTCGTGAAAGTAAAGATATTATTAGGAATGCTTGCATTTTGAGAAAACTAGTCTAGACAATTTTTTAACCCAGACTTTGTATGAGATAATTCATCCCCCCGAATCGTAACCTTCACTAGATTTTTGTTTGCTGGTCCGTGAGTGTTGATTGGTTTTGAGTAGATGATGTTAATCTATCTTCACCTTTGCAGTAAGGAATTTGAGTCACATCAATTTTGTGAGTATCAATATCCCTTGACATTCATGCCCCCTTACCCCCTTTCTTGTGCCCTGGTTGCACTCTGTTCATTTTGTTTATGTTTCTGTTCTAGTGAGAGAAAGCAAGAGAGAAGCCACTTGCCATGCATTTCCTTAAATGGATTTCAAGGCTTTCAAGTGCATATAATGATGCCTTTAGTTGCCAAGCTTAAAGTTACAGATCCCATGTTGTAAATTGGGCATCCTAGTAAACCATTTGTGGTTGAAACGGATGCTAGTGACTATGATGTTGGGGCAACATTGCTCTAGGACAGCGGACCAATAGCTTTTGAACGTAAGATAATGCCTTGAGAAAAACTGGTAGTGCGAATCAATTTTGCTTCATCAAGATCCAATTTAGACATGTATGACTCTCTTACTAGCCTTTATCCCAAAGATGGTTTCTTCAAACGTATTTTGGATGAAGCCCCTCTTGGTAACAAAATTAGAGAGTACTCCATTCAAAATGGTCTGCTTTTCTGAAAGGATAAGGTTGGCGTACTTGCGGCGGTGAGACATCATATCATGTATGAATGTCATGATAGTCCTAGTGTGCTGGACACCCAGTGGTACAAAGAATTTTGGATCTTGCTAAACGAACCTTCTTTAAGTCTAAAGTTTTGTTAGAAATATTAAGCCAATAGTCAATGTTAGGGTAATAGTATTGGGCATTCTTCACTGTCAGTTATGATGCCCAAATTGTCTTTTGCTTGTTCGTATGAAATTTTCTCATGTCAACGATTCTTCTCACCTCATTAGGGAGATCTTGTTCATAGCTGTTGATGGCTCTGATTTCCGTCTTTATTATGTTTGTTTTTTTCTGGGATCAAGAAGAATTTGCTATCTCTTCCCTCTTTCACAAAAACGGGATGTCTTGTCATTTTTGAACGACACCTTGTACATCAAGCCATCGTCACTGCAAGGGGACGTTGGAAATATTAAGATAGTGGTCAATCCTAGGTTACTAATATGGTTGATGGCACTTTTTCCCTCATTGAGGTTTGTTTCCCTTAACAACAGTTAGTGGTTTGTAAAGGTCTTAACCCTAGTTAGGATTACATCCTAGGATTTTAGGGTTTTATACCCTTGTACTTCATTGCAGCCTCTAGTTCTCAATACAAAAGTTTAGCGAGTTGCTGCACCCTGCTTCCATTTCTCACAAGCTTAAATTGCTAAGCCTATGGGGCATTTTTGGAGGGTTGTGTACAATACACTCAGCTTAATATGAGTTCTATTGATCATTCTGAAATGAATGGATTGATAGATAGGGTCAATCAGACTGTGGAGGATATGCTAAGAGCTTAGGTAGTTTGAGTGGGAAGAGTATCTTTTGCTATTAGTGTTGCTTACAGTAGTGCTAAGCATTCAGCCACCCAAATCAGTCCATTCTTGCTGGTGTATGGAAAGGAACTCGGAGCCCCTTGGGTAAGTTGTGGCTTGCAGAGTGTCAAGGTTGGCATTGCTGTTTATTGATCGCAATGGCAACAAGATATGTTGCAGTTTGTAAGGGAAGGTGTACAAATTGCTTAGGATAGGGTGCTGTTCTTTTGCTAATCAGAAGTATTCATGTTGAGTGTTCTCGAAGGGCCAGTGGATTTACTTGAAGATCCCTGGAGGTTTTCAAGTAATATAAACTAGTTGGGTATATTAAATATCTTTGGTGGTTTATCCTTAATCCCTAAAAAGATCAATGAAGTGGCCTACAAGTGTGAGAAATGCAGCGGATTTGAATGGAAATGAAGAGAGAGAAAGCAAACCTCACACACACAAAACTGGAATGGAGAGAAAGAAATGAGAGAACTGCAAGTGATCTCCGGACAAAACCCTCGTCCGGTGGGGAAATCCCTGCGGAATAGAAGGGAAACCATGCTCCACAATGAGATACCAACATTGAGGGAGGTACGCCTATATATACGCTGCCTCCCCCTCCCTAGTTGGCTGAGCATAGGGGCCGACCCTTGCTCTAGAGGCCACCGGCCGACCCACTTCTAGACCACAAGGACTGCTCCACAGCCCTATAAGGAGGGGCGTCTCCCCTGCTCAACACAGCCCGACTGAAGGCTCGCTAGGCTGACCCATCAGCTATGGGGGCCGACCACCTCAGCCTTACACAAGGGGCCACAAGGCAGCCCTCTAGGGCCCTTTGCCTCTCCACCTATTGGCCAACCAGGACGCCACTCCCAGCAGGCCTATGAGGGACGGCCACGCTGCCTATGAAAGGGCTCCCTCCTGCCCTATACTACCCAACCTGCAGGGCTAGATGGCCAACTTTCAGGTCGGCCCATCTCAGCCTCAGAAAAAGCTCCACAGGGGCAGCTCTCTGGGTTTTGGGGCAGCCACACGTGCCTCCAACCCTGGGCAGAAAGGTGGCAACCAACCTACCCTACTCTGCTCACGGGGGGACGGGCACACCCACAACCGGGCCCTCACTCAGCCTACCCTAACCTCTCACGGGCAAGCAAGGCCCTCTTTCTATACTGCGACATCAGGAGATGTCGACCTCCAACACCCCCTCTCAACTGGGTGTGCCGTGGTAACAACGGGAGGAATTTGTCGTGTGATGCGGCGTTGCTGAAAACCACCCATAGGTATTGTCGAAGAAGCCCCCTCTTGGCACGAACCATCTCAGCACGATCACTGGTGTGGTTGCTCCCAGGCCACAAGTGCTAGGTATACTCCTCTGGCTCGGTATTGGTACAATAATTTTACTGGTCCAACAAGCCACTGATACTGCCGTCAGTGCAAGGTTTGCTTCCCTACATGGGCACTTGTATCTCAGAGCTATACAATCCCCTCTGAAGTCCCTTCTTAGGTCCAAACTGTTACACTGAGCCCAGATCGATGAGCCTTGGTGCTCGAGTAACAATGGACATCTAATAGCTCACAAGGATTAATCAACTGTGTCTAGATTCCCGCATTGGCAATTTGTTGACCCATCTGGATCTCCAGCAGCTCATCTTCCAATGGCTGCAATAGAACACAAGGGAACCCCCTGGATCTACTAGATCATGACGTCCAAACAAATTACATATGGGTAACATACGGCCACGTGAGTTAGTCGAAACAACTCTTCATGGCTCAAGGTCTTGCCTAAAAGCTTGCCTCGATGAAAAACTGCTTCGCCACTGCACGTGTTTGGTAGGTACCTGTGCCACTAACAAGCAAGCAATCCTCCATCTGGATCCAGGAAGCCTGTTGCTGGTAGTGCATCCTGCCGCGTGCTACTAGAAGGTTGGAATAAATGACATGGCGGCCGTAGACGCGTCCTGCTGGTTACTAGTCTCCTCACTGTTCCTTTGAGGACACTGCTGCCACGACATGGCGGCCGCAGATGCGTCCTGCTGGTTACTAGTCTCCTCACTGTTCCTTTGAGGACATTGCCGCCAGTAGTGACCTTTCTGGCCACATTGGTTACATGTACATGACACCTTCAGTACTTCCCATTCCTCAACTGTCAACTTCCTTCGTCCTTTCTGCTTAGTAGCCAAAGCCTCAGGCTGACTCTCATTGGTACGATCTACAAATCTCTCCTGATCAAGGACCATCGGGCATAGTTTCCAGGGAACGGGAACGTTTCGGAAATTCGGGTGTCAGAACGGGAACGTTCTGGGAAGGGGGAATGAAAACCGGAACGCCATGTCATACAGGACACGTCATCATATGGCTTAAAACTATGTTAGAAAATGAAAGAAAGTAACATTTTACAGTTTTAAACTTTATATACAAGCTCTAAAATACCCATTTGAAACTTTCAAAGAGCAAAATTTTTCCTTTTTTTTTTTGACGTTCGAGGGCCGTTCTGGTTTCGGCTTGCTACCTAGAACGGTGTTCCAGATGATCCGGATGTCGGAACGCCGTTCCCTGGTAACTATGCCATCAGGAGCAATTCCTCCCAGGTCAACATATTAATCCTTCCACTGGTTATCAAGGACAAATAGAATGCACCATACTGAGAGGTGGGACAATATTGATATGGCCATGTCCTCGGAAGATATTTGCTTCCCCGCGAGGAGGATCTCCTGCAGTTCCTGTAGCTTGTTGATGTGCTCTCGCATTGATGAAGACTTCTTGGGATCCGACAATCTCATCTGGACTTCTAGGGAAACCCTCTTCATGGGAGAGGCTCGATGGTGCAAGGATGCCAAGTGCTCCCAGATACTCTTGGCCGCTGTTATATGCTTCACATGATTAATCACCTGAGGTGTACATCAAAGAAATATAAATGCCCTTACCTTGGCATTGACACAGTCCCACAACGGAGCCAAGTTCTCAGTCTCCTTCAGCTGTAGGATCCCTTGATTGGCCGCAAAGGGATCGATCGAGCCTGTTAGCTCCCACTAGTATGAAGTTTGCTAGATCATATGACTCTAGCACAGACTCCATCATGAACCGCCAAACACCGTAATTGAGGCCATCCAATTGGCAGTCGATCGGGAAGGTGGGCAAAACTGCAATTTTGGCCTTGCTCTCTGCCATCTCGGGCAAGGTAAACATGTCGGTATGAAGAGGAAATTGATCTGGCAGAGAGAGTGGTGGGAGGTAGAGAAGGGCAGTTATTACGGAAGAAAGGAGAGGAGATGACTCAAGGATTTGATGAAGAGGCTGAGGGCCTTAAGTACCGTCAGACTTAGCTATCCCGACCCTCGAGAACTCGTCGTTTCAAATGTGAAAACACCCTTCTAATTCACGCCTTCGTTGACAACCATACGGTCCACACCTCTGCACACTCCACCTCACAAACACCTCCGAATAGCAGCCCTGAAGGAAGAAAGGAGAGGAGAGGACTCAAGGATTTGATGAGAGGCTGAGAGCCTTAAGTACCTTTAGACTTCGCTGTCCGACCCTCGAGAAGAAAGGAGAGGAGAGGACTCAAGGATTTGATGAAGAGGTTGAGGGCCTTAAGAACCTTCAGACTTTGCTGTCCCGACCCTCGAGAACTCCTCCTTTCAAAGGTGAAAACGCCCTTCAAATTCACGCCTTCGTTGACACCCGTACGGTCCACACCTCTGCACACTCCTCCTCACAAACACCTCCGAACAGCAGCCCTAAAACCTCCTCTCAGGTTGTTGGCTCAACACTCCATCCACACCTCAGGTCTCTAGCCAAAGGTCTCTAGCCAATGGTGTCTCTGATACATGTGAGAACTGCAGCGGATCTAAATGGAAATGGAGAAAGAAAGAAAGAAAGAAAGAAAGATATATTAACGTTCGTAGGAGGCCTCGCGGGCCTATGGGACAAAGTACGAAACCAGGTAACTCATACGGACCACTGTGGGTCAAGGCAAAGGGCTCACTAAGGTCCTTGCTAAGTACTAAAATGATATACTAGTACAAAATAGCAAAAAGTAGCAAAATAGCATGAGGGTGGCATGAAATTATTAAGTGCTCAGAGCGAGAGTCCCAAGTACATGAAACAGCTCCACGTATTCAGGCTCCATGGTGGCTCTCTGATGAGATGGAAAGAGCTCACGTATCTGCATCTATCGGGTTGTCTCCTATGGTGGTGGAGGGTGTGGTCTCCTCGATCTTTTGGATGGGCTATGTCAAGGGTGACGCCTCGCCTCAGTCGATCTCCCCCAAGGAGAGCTGAAATAGGTCGAACCTCGATCGTGTGTGCTCTGGTCGCCTGTCACGCCGTGTACACGGTCTTGGTCTCCCTCGTCTAGTAGTGCTGTGTCGGCTCTCTCCACTGATCCATATATCTCTCATGTCGGCTAGCTCCTCCTCCTCTGTCCGAGAGTGCCCTGGAGCTAAGTCAAATGCATAGAAATCCGTGACCTGTCTCTGCGCTCGGTCTACCTCAGTACGCTGTGGTGTGGTGGTCCCATCTTGTTGCTCTTTGATATGTCGTAGTAGTGTCTCCTTGTGTCGTCGCATCTCCATCAGGTAGAACCCAATACATACCTGGTCTTGGAAGTGGATTAGTCGTGAGAGTAGGCCAAAGCTGTGCCCCTCCCAAAAAAGGTAGTGGTAGCGTCCTCATAGCTCATAGTAGGCTTGACAGACACATCGAAAGTGCTCTTCTGTCTCGACTGCCCCCATCGTGTACAAACTGCAAGTCCGTTGCTCTTTGGGTATGCGTGAAGCTTTCCTTGCCTCGATTCTCAGCTGATGGGACGAGACCCGCATTTGCCCAATGGCAATCCTTACTGCGTGTGAGACTTCTTTGTCCTTGAGATACTTAGGTCTGATGATGAGTCCATCCTCCGGTACTCTCTGAAAGTGGTCATAGTAGAGTTGGGTCTTGGTGGGGAACTCCGGTCCCCCCCCCCCCCCCCCCCCCAAGTGCGAGATGTGTGGAGCTGGAGGAGATCTAACCGTATGATGCGGTTAATCTCATCTCGTGGAATCAACTCGGGCGGTGCATCCATGCTATACTGAAACAGGGGAAGCCGATCCATCTGAATGCCGTGACTGGAAAACCATGCGGTGATGCGTGCAAACCATGCTATACCTACCCTCCTCTCTGCTAGTCGTATGGAGGACTCTAGTGCTAGCCTTGGAAGTCTCTTGCAAGGTAGGTCCCAAACTTTGTGCAGGAAAGTCACTGTCTGAAAAATAGCATCAACTTGGAAAGGGGTCATGGCAAACTCTGCCTGTACTATCTAATGGGGGACCGAGGGCTTACTCCGAATCATCCTAGAGCTCATAATCACCTGTAGCCGCTCAAATCTCCTCCATTCTGCTACTGAAATATCACACCCCCAAAAAGGTGCCGCATACATGGCAGTCGGTCTCATTTGAGTGTCGAAAAGCCAACACTTCATTGGTGGATCTTGGAAGTGCGCCTGGAAGCACTGTCGCTCTAGTCGGGCCAAAGCATCGTGCCCTCGTGTGAGTCATGCTTTGGCTGCGTGGGTCATCGTGAAAACTGGCCCCTGTGAAAACTGCACCCAAATATGTGTAGGACATCACATGGGATGGATTCTTGCAATAAAGGCATGGGGATTTTGAATTACCTCCTTTACTTATGTTGAACATGCACTTGAGGATTTTCAGGTCCCCATATTTCATATGCCAATCAACTTGAAAGTCTCCCTTGCCTTCGACATGAAGTTGACATCCTTGAACTAGGTTTTTTATAACTGTAGGTATTCTTGTATGATGAAACACCCAAAATAGAGTTTGGTGGTCCTCTATCTTTACCTACAATTAAAAAAATAGCCTCTATTTAAGTTCAACATCAACTAAATATAATCAAGATTAAAACTCAACATAAATAAAAAATCATGCTTACCTCAAATGCACCTAACCACCATATGTGCTTCTTTGATTGTACCTTGAAATTCTTTGGGTCTACTTTTGTTATTGATTTATCAAGTGCCCTATTCATAAGCATGATAGTCACCCTTTCAATCTTCCTCTCCTTAGCACTCGCATTGGTACACCTCAAATACTTCACTAATCCCTTAAAATTAGGAAACACTAATTGGGGGCCCTTTGGAGACCCCAACTCTCCCCTAATAGGTGGAGTGGATGGAGAAAGGGGGATGAAGAGAGGTAGAGAGATGGTGCGAGAAGGGGGGTGGAGGAGGTGGGGGTGTAGAGAGAGGTAGAGAGATGATGGGAGGAAGGGGCATGGTGGGGTGGTGGGCATAGTGGACATATCAGGTGGTGCCTGCATGGGGACATCATAAAGAGAGCATGCATAAGTGTGCCAAACACACGGGTCTGTGATGGGTATAGGTGGCTTCCCCTCCGATAGAAGCCCCCAGCCAATGGTGGGATTCCCTCCTTGAAATGAATTGATCACCTCGTCCATTCTGTGGGTGAGGAAGGCCCGTCGCTTACGGCGTGTCAGTCGTCGTGAGATCCATTGTGCCTCGAGTGATGTCAAGGGCTCGCTCACGTGTGAGGTGAGCTCTCATCTCTCTGCACTCACCATCATACCTAGGATTCTATGGCATCTTCCCTAGTGAGGCACGTCCAGATCGAGTTGTGGGGAAAGACCTGATGGTTGCGTCCATGACTACTGTGGCAAGGGTGTTTGAGGCGTGGGCGAGGTCTACAACATCTCTAAGTAGTAGGGCTGGAAGTCCCTTCGCCAGGTTGCTCACTTAGATGGGGTCCAGGGCACGATCAAAGTGAACCCTTGTACACGAGTGGGCGTGGGGGGGACCCTCCTTGTGATTGGCATAGTGGTAGAGATACAAAAGGCTAAGGACGAGTGATCAGCATCGAGTGGGGGAGGGGGCACAATAACGTTGTATATCCGTGAGGTAAAGGCCAAGGGACCCAATAGGTAGTCCAGTGTGCTTGTCCCTCCGCCATGTGGGAAACAAGTGAGACCACCGGATGATGGCCATCTCTGTAAACCATTGTAAATGATGAAATCATGAGCAGTCCCTAGCTCAAGTAGATGTTGTCCATTCTCTTTCACCTGTGGTGCATCTGCAGAGTGTCTCACTATCCCGAGCTCAGCTGCATCTAGTTGTGGTACTAAGAGGGAATCCGATGCAAAGTCTAGTAGGCCCACTTGCCTGTTCCCTGTGCGTGCATTGAAGTCACCAAGAAGGATGATGTCCCCTTGCCTGGAGAATTTAGTGATATCATCCTAAATCGACTCATACGGGCTGTGCCCTTTTGTGGCGATCTCACGTGCATAGGATGAAGTATCTGGGGGGAAATAACACACTGCTTTGAGAATCGGT
Organism: Dipteris shenzhenensis; assembly: GCF_047967505.1. Taxonomy (NCBI): domain Eukaryota; kingdom Viridiplantae; phylum Streptophyta; class Polypodiopsida; order Gleicheniales; family Dipteridaceae; genus Dipteris; species Dipteris shenzhenensis. The sequence goes on along the minus strand of NC_141609.1, from coordinate 5,366,389 downwards.
CGTGCGTTTGGTAGTTGGACTCGTATCCACATGTGTCACGCATGCTCCTCTCTCCGTGCCACCAATATGAAAGCTCTCATGTGTGATGTAAAGAGGATAGCCACTCCCCCGGAACCCCGCACCCCTGTGTCTCTCCTCGTCTCCTTCCTATGAGATGACTTCCATGTATATCCTGTCACAGTGGGTAGTCCTCTCTCGGGGCTCTCATGTGTCTCAGTATAGAAGACCATGTCTCTGTCAGTGTATGTCTCCGAGAAACCACCCGGATCAGACCAGAGTGTGCCATTGCAATTCCACATTGCATTTCTCAGTCCACTTGTGTCCCCTTGGCCCGACACCATCATAATTCACCCTCTTCTTTCTCTTCCTTTTCTTCCTTCTCCCCTTGGTCTTGATCTCCTCTCTCGGATGATCACCGTACCACCTGTGTATGCAGCCCATTTCCCTGCTTCTTTCACTGCCATGACGTGTACCATACCTTCCCTCCGGTGTTCTCGCTGTAGGAGGGTGAGGTCATCATCCACGTAGACCCAGGTTCCTTTCAAGGTCACCCTTGTGCTCATGAGGGTCTTCCTATCCATGGCTGTTTGGAGCTTCATCACAAGTGGCCTTGTGGGTGCATCGGGTTTGCCAACTCTCCAAGCTGTCTCACATGTCAGGTTCACACCCATTTTGTTGAACAAAGCATTTGCATCTGCCATAGGAGTATCTCCTACTCTAAGAGAGAGAGAGAGAGAGAGAGAGAGAGAGAGAGAGAGAGAGAGAGAGATGTATTAACGTTTGCGGAAGAGCTCATGGGCCTATGGGACAAGGTACAAAGTACACCAAAAGGATGATCTCATACAAGCCTCAGTGGGCTGGAGCAAAGGGCGTACTAAGGCCCTTGTGCTGGGTGTTAAGACTGCTAAACTGATAATCTGAAAAACTGATATATAACCCGGAGACCAGCAACTAGCAACTATCTGACTATCTAAGAGATGTAGCATGCTGAGATGTGAGACTCAGGCTTAGAAGCCAAAGCCCGGCACCATGGTAGCTCGCTTGTGACTGGTGAAAATGTCTTGGATCTGCATTTGTCGGGTTGCGTCATGTTGTGGTGCCCGCATGTCAGCTATCTCCTCCACCTCCATCTCGATGTGTCCTGGGTCTGACTCAAATGCATAGAAGTCTGTGACATGATGCTGTGCTCTGTCAACCTCAATGTCCTGTGGCCTGATCGCCTCCTGCTGCTCTCTGATTTGTCGTAGTAGGGTCTCCTTGTGTCAGCGCATTTCAAGTAAATATAGCCCAATGCAAACCTGATCTTGGAAGTGGATCAATCGTAAGAGTGGACCAAAGCCGCTCCCCTCTTGGTAGAGGCAATGGCATCATCCCTTGATCTCATAATAGGCTGGGCAGACATATAGGAAACGCTCCTCTGTCTCAGCCACTCCTAGTGTGCAAAGCATACATAGTCGTTGCTCCCTGGGTATGCTTGCTGCTCTCCCCTTCTCAACCCTCAACTGATGAGATGAAACACTGATTTGTCGAATGGCAATTCTCAGTGTATGCGAGACTCCTCTGTCCTCTAGAAAGTGGTCGTGGTAGAACTGGGACTTGGTGGGGAGCTCCTGGTCTCCCGTCGAGACGTATGGAGCTGAAGGAGATCTAGCCGTATGATATGGTTGATCTCATCTCGTGGGATTGATTCAGAGGGTGTCCATGCTGTACTGAAGAGAGAGAGAGAGAGAGAGAGTTTATTAAAGTCTTCGGAAGACTGATGGGTCTATGAGACTGTGAAAATTTTGGTACAAACGAACTGTGAGGGTGAGGCTACTAAATGAGCATCGACACCAATGTAGAGTGCCAAAAATGCAAAATGATAGTACTATGCACAACAGTACAACATAGTCATGTCAGTGGTGGACTACATATCAATATCAAAATCCTCCCCAACATCATCATCATCACCAACATCAGGACATCATGGTGGGTGGGGTCAATGGAGGCATGAAATCAGCGATAGAGTGTGTTGTCGGCTGCTCACGGGTGTGGCCCTGTGACGTCTCCTGGTAATAGCTCTGCGCCTAACAAGGGCTACAATAACCCTTGTCGGCCGGGCTCCCGACTCTGAATAGAGAAGAGGGGATATCCCCGAGGTTAATTTGTGCGTCAATCCTTTGTCTGAGCTATCGAGTCACTAGCTCTGGGTCACGATCATGTTGAGGCCTCGTATCGTGGGGGTCTGTGTGATCTGGCAGGAATAACTCCGTGATAGAGCTCTGAGATGGACCTGCCAAGGAAGAAGTCTGCTCTTGTCTCCGTGATCAAAGAAGCCTCTTACGGTGCCTGATTGTCTCATGAATGAAGGCTGGCTAGCATCTTTGGTTTGGATAGGAGAGGAAAAGGAACAAAACCCCAGAGTTATCTCTGAAGAGGCAATAGAAATGCCCACGGATCTCATAGTAAACAGGACACTTGAAGATGAAGTGCTCCTCCATCTCAACCTCCTGTGTGTCACATAATGTGCATATGCGCCTCTCCCTGCGTAGGCCCTTTGCTCTACCGCTCTCGATACGAAGTCTGTGCGAAGAGACATGAAACTGTCCAATAGAGATCCTCAGTGAGGGGGGTAAGTGCATCTGCGTGTATCGTGGCGGGTCGATGAAACTCTCCTCTGTGATATGCAAGCAATGATCCCTGTAGAAGTTGAGCTTCACTGGAAGCTCGTGCGGTCCCAACCAGGTCCGGAATGTGTGTAGCTGTAAGAGATCCTCACGGATTACTGGGTTGACCTCGTGTGACTAGAGGGGAGAAAACGGAGCGTCCATATTGTACTGGAAGGGAGGGAGTCTATCCATGTGGAGCCCCAGTCACTCAAACCATCTCTCTGTGCGTGCAAACCTCATACACACAAAACTGGAATGGAAAGAGAGACATGAGAGAACTGCAAGTGATCTCAGGTCAAAATCCCTGTCCGGTGGGTAAAATCCTGCTGAATAGATAGGCAACCGTGCTCCACAATGAGATACCAACACTGAGGGAAGGGGGGCCCCTATATATAGGATGCCTCCCCCTCTCTAGTAAGCATGGGGGCCGACCCCCTGCTCTAGGGGCCTACTAGCCAGGTGGGCCGACCCACCTCTAGCCCACAAGGGCTGCTCCACAGCCCTATAAGGAGGGGCTGCTCCCCTCCTCAACACAGCCTGACGACTGAGGGTTCTCTAGGCCGACCCATCAGCTGTGTGGGCAGACCACCTCAGTCCTACACAAGGGGCCACAAGGCAGGCCTCTGGGGGCCTCTTGCCCTCCACCTACGGGCCGACAAGACTGCCATTGCCAGCAGCCCTGTGAGGGACTGCCACCCTGAAAGGGCTCCCTCTTGCCCTATACTACCTGACCTGCAGGGCTAGTGGCTGACTATCAGGTCGGCCCACCTCAGCCTCAGAAAAGGCTCCACATGGCAAATCTCCAGGTCTAGGAGCAGCCACACGTGCCTTCAACCATGCGCAGACAAGTGGCAACCAACCTACCCTACTCTACGCTCGGGGGGGGGCGCACACCCTCAACAAGGCCCTCAGTCAGCCTACCCTAACCTCTCACTGGGCGGGCACACCCACAAGCAAGGACCTTTCTCACTACCGTGACATCAGGAGATGTTGACCTCCAACAACAAGTGTTTACGTGATGGTATTCGGGTACATCTAGTCTTTTATATCAGTAGACTGAAAGAGAAGTTGGGTGTAGGATTTAATTTAGTCTTTGAAGGTAAAATTGGCAACTTGAGGATCTAACCACTTAGGTGCCCCATAAACCAGGCTGTCTTCGAGTTTATAGGGACCAAATCCTTAGAAATAGGATTGTTCCAAAGTTGAAGATTAAGTGGAAGGACTGCTCGAAAGAGGACAACAGTTTAATTCTTTTCAGAGCCAATTCTGAGAGTTTATGTGTTAGTCCTTCTCCGAATAAGGGAAGAAAATGTCATGTCTGCGTTTAGACATAACATGGCTCCTCTATCTTCGTAGATGGTTCATAATTTTATATGGAATACTTCACATTCAAAGAATAAATGGCATAGTCCCAACACAAATCAACATTGTTGGGATTGGAAATGTATGGTGAGAATAAAAAAATGCTTTGCAAACGAAGCCTCATATTTTTGAAGAATGTTTTTATGATATGACCTATTTCAAGCCCATCACAATGATCCACCACCCATTTGCATCACTTACTTAAATATGTATAGATAAAGATCATTTGTTTCTTTCCTTCGTGTAATAGTAAACTCCCTTAGTTGGTGCTTTCTTCCTCGTTGACTTTGTGTAACTTAAAATGCATTGTTATGTAATGGAGAGAGAGAGAGAGAGAGAGAGAGAGAGAGAGAGAGAGAGAGGGGTGATTTCAAAATTCAAAGGCTAATTACAAGAAGTGTTATGGAGGTCAGGGGTTAACCAAGGGTCACGCATGCTAACCGTGGGACATGTAGGACATGAGGTACCTTTGATACAGCTAGGGTACTCCCAGGACATCCTAGACCAGTATAACTGTGAGGCTTGGCTTACTTGGGGCAATCTTAGGTGAAGGGCCTTTGTCTAAAAGGTGGAGCCCCTCTAGGCGAGTGTTTGCCTAAAAGGAATACGTGCGCAGCTAGGACTATGTGGTATGGGATACATAAACTTACTTGGGAGTACAGGGGTCCGGGGTCGATTAGCCTCTAACGCGGAAGTGATCTACCGTTGGGTGGTAAAGAACTAGTCTAGACCATGTGTGTTGTTGTGTTTGTATTCTAACTTATGTTTGTCTTGCAAGTAGCTGGAGGAAATAGATAATGTCATACCTCCAGGTTAGCTGAGGCTAACCTTGTTAAGGGTGTTATAATAAGATAGTCATATATTCTTTGGAGCCTTTCACCGTAAACCTCTTAGGCTCTGATTGGGGATCACATTATCTCTGCCCTTCAGGGTGTTTGTTGGGAGCTTCGTCATCTATGAGGTCTTCTTGATGGGGATGCTCTCCAAATAGCAACCTCGTGTTGTTGAGTAAGCCAAAGAAAGAAGGGAACACAAACACACACAGACATGCACATGCGTGCATGCACATTGTAATCCCTGCTCTGAATCCAGAAATTGTACCAATAGTAAAGTCGAAAATATCAGTTGTGCAACTGCACTATTAGAAACTTACCTCATTGTGCTCATTTAAAATAGGTGTGTCACGCATAGTTGTGAAACTTATAATGTGAAAGTAACAGAACAGCTTTTAGAAGTAGATGAGAAAGTATAGACCAAAGCTATAGCCTACACACACACACAATTTTTTTTGATGAAATCTAGTTGTATTTGTATTGCAGAAAGCAGCCCTTTAAGAGAGGGCATGCAGCCACAAAGTCAAAAGATAGCAGTGTATAACAGCTATGCAGGGTAATTTTGATCATGGGCACAAAGACAATCTAAGAGCGATGTCTCTTAGAAATCTGCAAGAACACACACACACTTTTTTTAAAAGTAAAATCCAGTGTATTTATATCCTCATAAATTTACAAGATGGGAAGTCTCCAAAATAGAGAGTATCCGAAAGATCAGAAACATAAAAAGAAAAGCTCTATGCAAGAAGCATGGATGTCACCCTCATGGCAGGCATCATATAAGGATTGCCGCAATGAGGCTCGGAAAGATTCATATGACTTATGAATCTGGCGACCCAAGTATGCCAAATTATGCTCATTCCAGATTGTCCAAAGAGCCCAAAATCTGACCCATGAGAGAAATAGTGAATAATGTGACAAGGACCTCATATATCTTCCAAATAACCAAAAATGTTTCCCAAATCTGTGGCTTGGGAAACGGAGTCGAAGATGAGCTGAAATTCTTCCAAGGAGGTTCCTAGAACACGGGCAGTGCCAAAGCAAATGAGGGACAGTCTCTGAAGGAGCTCGACATCGTAAACATGTGGATGGTGCAATGTGACATTTTGCAAGTGTGATTCCCACTGACAAAGTGCCGGTCATGCATCTCCAAAGAAAAAGTCTTTGTTTCAAAGGCATTTTACACTTCCATAATATCCGGAGATTCTTCCGCCACCATGAAAGGGGCTTCCTGATATGCCACAGAGTATTAGCATATTGCTGAATCCATGGAGCAAGCTGAAGAAGTCTGTAGGCTTTGATGGAGGTCAAGAGAGGCAGAGGAACAGGATGAGAGCATGTAGTAGAGGGTTGCAATTGCCAATCCATAAGCCTGTCTGTGCCAGCCACAGGAGGAACAGGGAGAAGAGGATGTAACAAATCAGCAATTTTCTTCCATATCAGCCTATGATGCATTCCCAATGCATAGGAAGCAGTGGCCTGAGGAAAAGATAGGACATAGATCTGATCATCTACCACATCATTTATGTATCAAATTCCCAATTTCAAGAGATTATATGCCCGAATAGGTTCCTGTAAAGAAAGTGGAATGTCAAAGATGGCACTCCAATGAATACTTTCTTTCCTCATCGAGTTTAGTTATCGGGAGCCCATTTGACCTTAGAAAGTACTTGTTTCCAGTCAAGTATCAGAGCAGTAGAGAAAGGACAGCCAGGTATCTTCCCTTCAAATCTCCCAATGACAACCTCCCAATGATCAGTAGTCCAATGGCCATATGCCGATGTCCTCATGTTGACACACATGGATGCTATCATACAAGTCCATGGCTGTTGTTGACGGAAAAAAGTATGGAGCATAGTCGCCTTCCTTGCAAGTACATGATATCTTATATTGAGAACATTAAGTCCACCATGCATCCTAGGAGAGCACACCATTTCCATCTTCATCAGTCTCGATGCTTTCACAGCATTTTTTGTCCTCCATAACAGCTCCATAGCTTGAGACATAAAAGCTGAAATATCTTTGGGGGACCAATGTAACAAAGGCAAAAAGAACTGAACATAGGACATTACAATGGATTGTACTATTTTGAGCTTGACATGAAGTGGCCAGGTAGAAATTTTCCAAAATTCCAATTTATGTTGAAGTCTTTGGAAGATCCATTTTAACTGCTGCTTCCTGGTGATATGCCATTTTATAGGATATCCCAAATGCCTGACTACATCTTTGGAATGCACCACCTGACTTGGCCAGAGAATAGAATGCCAGTCACATTGTTTCAGAGGAAGCAATTTAGATTTATCAAAATTGACATGCAATCCCGCTGCTAATCCATACAATGATAGGGTGGTCATAAGCATGTGAACTTCCCGGCGAGAATTTTGTGGCATAAAGAAGGAATCATCAGCATATGCTTGTGCCAAAAAAGATGCAGCCCCAGGGATTTTAAGACCAGTCATCTGTCCTGTGTTTGTAAGAAGATCAAGATACATCAAGAGGGGATGGGTCGCAATAGCATAGAAGAGAGCACTAAGAGGGCAGCCCTGTCTAACTGATCTCCCCAATGTCCATGACCGAGATAGATGACCCCCAAGAATGCACTGAGAACTAGAGCCAGAATAAAGCCAATAAACGGCATTTGCTATCTTGGGACCAAAGCCCAACTTTGTCATGATTTGAGAGATAAAATCCCATTGAAGAGTGTCAAATGCCTTAGCAATGTCTACCTGCAATATGAGCACATCTTGATGCAAGTACTTAGCATATTCAATTGCAGTCAATGCATTTGAGATATTGTCATGGATTTGTCTTTGCGGCACAAACCCATACTGATGAGGATGAAGGCCCGCATTCAATATCCCGTGAAGCCTATACACAATCATTTTGGCAATGAGTTTGTAAACTACAGGCATCAAAGTAATAGGCCTCCAATCTGACATATGATCACACAGATCTTTTTTGGGCACAAGTTTGATTATGCCATGCTTCCAAAGGGGCAGCAAATGATTTTCTTGCCAGGAAACATTGATCATTTGCAAAAGGACATCTTTCAGATCATCCCAAAAAGAAATATAAAATTCCACCGTAAGACCATCCCAACCAGGGGACTTGTGTTTGCTGAGGTGGGACAATGCATTATCAAGTTCTGTGTCAGTAAAAGGTCTCTCCAATGTGCATCATCTAGTTCCACTATCTCAAAAACATATTGAAGAAATTCAATCCTTGCATCAGTCACTTGATTTGATGGGGAACCAGGAGCAGAGAACAATTGCTGGAAATAATTTTGGCATTCATCTTGGAGATCAGAGAAAGAGTGCGTCCAAGAGCCATCTATCTTCCTTACCCTTAGACATGAGTTTTTCTTTCGAGTAGCATGCAGGCCCTGGAAGAAGGCTTTTGATGAGCAGCCCTTATCCATGAGAGGCTTCATTGTTGCTCTGATCTGCCATTTGTGCAATTTCCTCTGATCATTATCATTCAGTTTGATCCGAGCATGTGAAAGGGAATCATTTTCTGATTCAGAGAGAGGTCTGAAATGTGAAAATTCAGTCAATTGTTGTGCTGTCCTTTTTGCCCATTTAACCTCTTTCCTCCATTTAGTCATATGCCAGTTTCCATACTCCCTAATGACATTCTGTATATGAGAGACGAAACTGTCCCAAGCATAATCCATGTCCTCCTGGGCATGCAAAGGCAAGGGATGAATTGCAAGTCTGATCATTTGCTGGAAATATTGATGTCGGAGATAAGCCTGATTTACATGCAGTAATCTACTGGAAAGAGGTGGCAAATCATCCAGTGGCATACCAAGTTGCAGATTCATTCATAATGGGGCATGATCTGACAAGCCCAATGAGAAATCTATGAGGAGATGAGGGCTAAAATCTGCATATTGTTGTGGGTAAAACAAATACCATCTATCAAGCCTTGCCCAGTACGTAGTAAATGCATTATGATGAAAAGTATATCCAAGCACTGACCCTTGGAGCAGCAGCCATAAATCTTCAGCCTGCACAGAAAGAAGCATGCTGTCCCATTTCTGCCTTTCCGATGATAGCATATGAGATCTTGAAGTGGTGTTATCTCTCGGTAGAGGAGAATTGTTAAAATCTCCACAGATAAATGCATTAGATCTCCATGGATATTTGCTTAAAGAATCCCATAAAGAAGCCCTCATGGCAGAGGTCTGGGAGGCATAAACTGATGCAAACTCAAGAATATCACCATTGACATTACATTGTATGACCATCCATCTGCCACTGCTGTCATTGGAGGCCAACTGAGGCTCCAGCTCATGTCTGACCATTATGCATACACCTGAGTAGGTAGTGGTACCAGCATAATATATGTCATAACTGCCAAAGTAATCATGATGCCCAGCCTTAGAGTGCTGATTATGCTCTTGCAAACAAACAACATCTGGCTGCATTTTATGTACATAATTCCAGAAAAGCGTCCACTTTGAGACATTGCAGAGGCTCTGTACATTGTATGTAAAGCACTTAAGTGTTTGATGCATGAAAGAGATATATACAGAAAGGTATAAATATGAACAAGATATCAGAGAGGCAAAGCCTCTGCCTGCATGGGCTGCATGCCTTCATGGTCCATGAAAGATATAAGATTGTCCCTTTCTTCAGAATCACATATGGGGATGCCCTTCTTCAAAATCCCCACCCAATTTCGAAGGACAGGAGCTGAAGTGGAAGCTTGTCCTGGTGTGGGAGAAGAGGCATCCCATTGATGAGAGCAAGAACACACACACACCCACACACACACACACACACTCTGTGGTTCCCTACTCTGAATCCACAAACTGTACAGACAATAGAGTAAAACGAGTCAGCCGTGCAAGTGCACAGATGCCCAATCAAAATGGGAATACCATGCATAGTTAGTGAAACTTTTTGTATAATGACTAACAGCGTCTATTAGCTCATAGACCTATGGGTCTTGTAAAGCTTTGGTTAGTCACACCTATATTGTATCTCAACTAACATCTGTACTACTGGACTTTTATGACTATCAACCTACTAAATAGTGTGCCAAGAGTTGCCTCCATAAGAGATGGAAGCTTGAAGATAACACACACAAATCTTGGTGTAGCCATCAGCTTATATCTGGAGAGTCATATCTCAGTCTGGATCATGCAGCTTTGAGAGGTTGTGGGTGACAAGTAGATGTGTAATGATTGGCTCTCCGGAGGTTATGATCCCGATATTCCTCTATGGGTATTTGCTATGTAAGTGGCTGATCTCCTTTGGTTGCATGGCCATTTATGATTTGGAACAATCGCCTTGGACACATTACGCCTTGAGCTTCATAAGTCCCAACAATAGTTACCTCCTTTGGTTGCATGGTCATTTAGGATTGAGAACAATCGCCTTGGACACATTATCCCTTGAGCTTCATAAGTCCCAACAATAGTCACCAGAAAATGCAGTTCAGGGTTCTGAAACCTTGAACTATCTCACTGAAACACCTGAAACTCAGGTCTTTCGGCTGCATGTTTGGATCAGGACTGTGAAAGTCCTAGAATGTGCTGTTTTCTGCTGCCTCTCTTTCCAACTGCTGCTGCTGCTGCTGCTGCTCTCTCTCTCTCTCTCTCTCTCTCTCTCTCTCTCTCTCTCTCACAGCAAGGTTAATTTCAACCATCCTCAAAACCTCCAAGTGCTATAAATGTAACACATACAGATATACATACATAGGCGTGTGTGTTGGAATGGTCACCTCCCCATCTGTAAGCCCCCAAATGAGGAGAGCATGGGGGAGGTAGACCGAGGCATGATTAGGCTGCTACATGGGCAGCACAAAGGAGACCTTGTGCAGGAAAGATGGCATGGGCATGAAGCCGGGGATCTGGCCTGGCAAGACGAACTAATGAGGAGGCATACGGCCTGCAACAGGGCCCTGTGAAGGGCGCGCTGACATCAGCAGCATATGGCCTCACTGTACAGGGCTGTACGGAGTCTTATTCGATGAAGAACAGGGCTGTTGGAAGCCTGACAGAGGATGGGATCTGCAGTGGCCAAAGGTGCCTGCATGGCAGGGCCTTTGGGCCTTGTATGGAGCCTGCAACAGGGCCAGCAGGTGGGCAGAGTGCCTGGGCCTATGGCGGGCTGCCACGTGGCCAGGCGGGCCTGTAGAACAGCCCCCAACCAGGTCGGTTTACAGACTGGGAGGGGGCAGACTGGTTGGCCCAAGCAGACCCTAGGGGTCGGCCCTACCAGGTCGGTCCATTTGAGGTCCCCTTGGGCCTATAAAAGAGGAGGCATTTGGCCTCATTCCATATCTTCTGTGCAGCATGTGCTCGAGGTGGAGCACGTGGGCTCAGAGATCTAGAAGTGATTGACATCCAGTAGGAGAACCTTTTGGTATTGTATCCTATCCTACTTTGTGGACGGACGGAAATATAAAGAGTTGCTTCTATATTTGTCTCTGACCATTGTCTATTTACTGGCTTGCACATCTATGCCCATTAAGTTAAGAAGTTTGTGATTCCACACCCCACACCACACCACACTGTGTGAGCTCCTGGGCAATTCTATCAGTCTTCCGCTGTGCGTACCCTCTGTTGGGTCATTTCTAACAGTGTGTGCGTGTGGGGGGGTGCTGGGGTGCACGTGCGCTACAAAGGTGGCATTTCAGGAGAAGCCTAAATTTGTTATGTTGAAACGTTTCTGAAACCATTTCAGCAAATTGTTTCATGGTGACTATGATATACTGGGACAATATAGGCAAAACAGTTGGAAGTATCATTTGAAGGGAAGGTGTCTCAAAATCTGTCACCTGTCCTCCGTGACTGCTCTCTAGATGATGAGTGTAAGAGCTGGTATGATGTATTGATTAACTATCACGAGTTAGGAAGTTGAATCCGAGTTTTTAACCTTGTCACCCACCAAAGAGGATACCAATCCGTTGCGGGACGAGGCATTTTGGCGCTCCATTCATAATTAACTGGACGATCATCAATCTTCAATGAAGAGTTATAGAATAGAGTCTGTCAAGGAATATTATTTCTCCCCTTTGGGGTATATACTTGATCATAAGATCAGTGCAACACAACAGGATCTGAGGATGTTAGAGCATATCAATCATGATATGTGCGTGCACGTGCAGGGTGTAGGTGTAAGCGCTTGCATGCATAGTTTGTGTTTTGGCAGTTTGAGATAGACATGCTAACCTATTGATGAGCAAATCGTGAGAGTGTGAGAGCTTTGCTGTTGGGGAAATATGCATAGTTACTAATAAAAGCTCTCCATTTCCTTCAGGGTCACCTTGTTAGAATGCTGTCTATATTTATCTCAACAGGATGTATCTCTGGAAGTTATAAATTTTGTCTGACTGCTTGCTAGTGAACTAGGCAGGGCAGTTTTCTTTCGTGCTGGTCTGTTGTAGTGTGGGTACGATATTGCTGGCTACATATGTATTTTTTGAGGATCTTGCTAAAATTATATCAATATTGAAAAATGTTATCTGTGGTTTTGTGTATCGTGGACGGGATATGCTGTTATAAATGTCTGTTTGCCAATCTTATCTGGAAATGTTGAAAATGACGTCTTGATGTACCTCTGACAGGGTTTATTTCCTTTATTAGATGAGGAATGTGCATTGCCTAAGGGGGCAGATAGCAGTTTTGCCAAAAAGCTGAAGGAGCATGTTCAAGAGAACACTCGTTTCAAGGAAAAGGAGAATCTGCGGTTTGGGGTTAGCCATGACAGTGGAGAGGTTTGTATTAGCAGTTTTTATATTGCCTCTAGGTGTTGGTTTCAACAGATTATTCAAGCACCGATTATTTTTTTATTTTTCGATTCTCAACTATCGATCTAGCAATGTTATGTTATGCAATTGGAACCTTATCGGTAGATTGTTTTCGATAATAGATCTTGAAGGAAAAATCTTTGCATATTCTCCGACCAACAGGCATTCATGTCCCTTAGGTCAAAAGGATTGCAAATTACTCATAGACCACAAAAGTAGATCCATCCAGATAATATCTCCACTTTTTCAATCCATGAATAGTACTATAGATCTCCTTTTCATGCAGTAAGCACTTACATTGTGCCTCAGTTAGCTTCTAATTAAATGGCTCTTCCATACTCATGTGCAGGTCATATACGAAGTGACTGGTTTTCTCGAGAGAAATAGAGACTTTTTATACCCCGATCTTTCTCAACTTTTATATTCATGTATGGGTGATCTGTCAGAGCGTTCAGCATCCAGTAATGACAAGGCTTTAGGAAGTGCCCTTCCTATGGATCCTTTGGAGTTTGCAGACAAGACTTTCAATTCCAGTTACAAGGTCAAGAAGCACCAGCAAACTGTTTACTTCTGTACCGTAGTCAATTGTGGGCATAATACATATCCTTTAAGACAATACTGTTTGATTAAACGTGCATGCCTCGGATCCTGAAAGTATTCTTTCGGTGCAAGGGGTGCCCAGGAGCGTTTTCTCCAGATGATACAAAAAGTGGACAACTCAGCACCGCATTTTATTCTGTGCATCATGCCAAACAAGTCTCAGCTTCCAGCTTCATATCAAGATGAATTTGTGCTGCAACAATTGTATTCTTATGGAGTGCTTGAGATCGTGAGAACATCAAGATCTGGGTATCCAACACAAATTCCACATTATCTATTTGCTAGCAGGTGCTGTATGGTATGAGTCCATTTGGATTACTTTTTAATTGCAAGTTTTTCAAAGATTATCCCTTATTTATTTCTTTCTCTTTGCAGATATGGTGTCCTTCTTCGAGAAAATGTTGTGAAGGTTGAAGATGTTCTTGGCATTTGTATAGCAGTTTTGCAGCAATGCAGCATATCGCCTCATATGTACCAAGTGGGATTGACAAAGCTCTTTTTCCGTGCAGGACAGGTAAATTCTGTCTGTAGCTTTGTGACAAAATTAAAGATTCATTGTGCTTGATTGAAGAGACCATAAGGTCTTTTAGCTATGAGCCACTAACAGAACTAAGCTTGGCTGTAGTCCGCTCCCCGTTGTGCTCCCTGCCTCCCTGCTCCCCTAGCTCCCTCCTCCCGGCCCTCCCTCATCATCCCCCTCCCTCAGCCTGCTCTTAGGCCATTGTAGATGATGAGGTCGTGGACGGCTCCCTCAATGTCGTTCCGTATGCTGTCACATGTAAGGCATCTGTAGATTGTCTCAGGATCTCGAGCTCTGCTGCATCTAGCTCCGAAACCATGCAGGGATCTCTCTCATATGCAAAGTCTAGTAGGCCCACTTGTCTATCTCCTGTCCTTGCATTGAAGTTCCCCAAAAGGAGGGTGTCTCCCTGCCTAGAGAACTCTGTGACGTCATCAAGTATTGTCTCGAATGGGCTGTGTCCCTATGTAGTGACCTCATGCGCATATGATGACGTATCTGGGGGGAAGTAGCACACCACAATGAAGATCGGTCAGGCATTTGTCAGTTGGACGAGAGAGAGAGAGAGACAAAGAAAGAAAGAAAGGTGTATTAACGTCTTCAGGAGATCTCGCAGGTCTATGAGACAAGGTAACAACAAATATATGTAACCCATACAAGCCACTGTGGGCTGAAGCAAAGGGCTCACTAAGGCCCTTGCTGAGTGCTAAGTGCTAAAAATGCAAAAAGCTAGTACAAGGAAAAGAGCAATCAAGTACTGCTCAAAACTACAGCTCCAAGTACACGTGTAGGCTCTATATAACCCCCTCTAAGGAGGGTTGAGATAGGCCGGACCTCAATCGTGCGTGCTGTGGTCACCCCACGTGCGGTGTGTGGTCTCCGCGTCTCTTGTCCAGCCACATCCTGGTGACGGGTCTCATTGCTGATCCATAGTGCTTTCGTCTCCTCGAGCTTCTCCCCCTCGATCTCATTTGGTGCTGGCTCGGATGTGTAAAAAACATTGACACGTGTTTGCGCTCGGTCTAGCTCGGTGTCCTGAGGCATCAACTGTAGCTGATCTCTGGCCTGCCGCACTAGGGAATCTCTGTGTCTCCGCATCTCAATCAGGTAAAACCCAAACCTAGTCGGGGAAATGTATTAGCCGTGTGAGTGGTCCGAAGCCAAGCCCCTCCTGAAGAAAGAGACAGTGGTATCGCCCTCGGATCTCATAGTAGGCCGGACAGACACATAGAAAATGCTCCTCTATCTGGATCTCTCCCAAGGTTGCCCTCATGCTGATGAGGGTAGACCTGTCCACAGCTGTTCGGAGTTTCATTACAAGGGGTCTTGTTGGGGCCTCAACTTGACCAACCCATGCTGTCTCGCATGTGAGGTTGACTCCCATTTTGGTAAACGAAATCTTGGTATTTGACATGGGGGTGTCTCCAACTGTTAAGACTTTGACTAAGACATTTAAAGCCTTACTGTTTCTTCTTTTCTCTTCCTCCAGAGCTTTAGAGATGATCTCTTTCTTGGGGGCTACTGCACCCTTCTTAACCACATTCTTCCATTCTAGCATATATGCATTCTCTTTAGTGATTTGCTGTGTGAACTCAGTATGCTTCCCTTGTATGGTAGTCTGTAAGGCTATCATCTCCTTCTTGAACTTCTCATTCTCAGATTTCAGCTCTTCCATTGCCTTGCACATCCCTTCTGGTGTCCCTTGCATGTCCCTCAGCTGCTGTAATTCTGTCCCCATGGCTTGCATTTTATCATTGAGGCTGGTCTTTTCAACTTCCCATGTTTCTTTATCCTTCTCCCATTCATCTTTCTTGCTTTTCTCCTTCCTCCATTCCTCTTGCATACGTCCTCCTTGTTTCTTAATTTCATTCAATGTTTGGTCAACGTGTGCTTTTTTTGCCATCAGTGCCACATTGGTGGTTTCGAGGCTATCTACTTTCTCAATCAATGCCATACAAATTTTACTGAGGTGAGTCAAGACGTTCTTTATTTTTTCAGGTCCTTCTGTGTGGTCTTGTGGGTTTGTCCACACCTTAGGGGCTATCCATGCCCTTGAGGTGTGGACTACCCTTGAGCAACCCCAACTGCCCTTGAGCAATCCAAGGGCAGCTGGGGGTGTTTGGACAGAGATAGCAGTCCACGGGGCCCTTGGCGCAGTTTGTTGGCGTTTCGAGGGCCTTGAGCCCTGTCATAGATCGTGGGAGGGCTTGAGAGCCCTAGTACCTTTTACGGGGCATTCTTTTGCAGGTCGCATTGTTGTCTGGCAGCCTTGGTGCTGTTGGGGGTGCCCATAGAGTGCACAGAGGGGCCCTTGGCCCTTTTGCAAGTTATGAGGACCCTAATGCAGGTCCATTGGAGGCGGACAGCAAGGGTGGCGCAACTTGGCAGGGCAGGGGCCGTGACATAGGCAGGGCTGGGGTGGGGTTGAAGGGCTGCGGGGTTGGCGGGGGTGGTTGGAAGGAGGCGGGGGTCTATGAGATTGGGAGGTGACGACAAGTGACAGAAAGACGGGACGAGCTATGACAGAGATACGACAGATCTACGACGACATACCTACGACAGACGGCAGCAATGGACGACAGAGCTACGATGGACGACGGACAGCGATGGATGGAGGGATGTGCATTTATCACAATGTAGCACCTGGCGGTTTAGATGAGTTGCGGTTTAGATGAGTTAGGTGCTAACAACTTTGAGCCAATGTGGATCTACATCCACATCCAACATCTTTGGATAGGCCAAGGATGACTATGATATTGGACTTAAATGGCTTGCGATTGAGTCGTTGCTTGTTCAAGTCACCTATACACACGTCTGTTATGTATGGTCACAATTAGTTATATGGTTATTCATCTTGGTGCATCAAATTCCTAAAAATCTTGCTAGAAAGGTCCAATCTAGGCATTTGGTCAACTATAATGGAGCATAATAGTTATATGGTCATTCATCTTGGGTGCATTGAATTCCTTAAAACTCTATTAGAAAGGTTTAATGCATGCATTTGGTCAATTGGAAAAAGCTACGAAAATATGTAGAGGAGAGCCTCCCTTTCATATTGGTATGGGCTTAGCAGGGATGCTACACTTATGGCAAAGAGAGGATAAATAGACCCGATAAGGAAGCTACTTTTACATAAAAGCCAAGCTTTTAGACTTTTGTTCCTAAGTTGGAGGATTTAGGCGCCTTTTTAGTCTTGTGGGCCCTCTTTTTAAAGAGGTGCCCCCTTGTCCTTGCTTCAGAACCTGCTTTTTGTGCTCTTCTCCCCAATCTTGGGTCCATTCTGCACTCTTTTGGATCCTACACATTGCACACACAAATTCCCACACTTTAACCCATTAGATTTTACGAAATGCATGCATTCCTAGTTCTTGGACTAATCCTAGTCCCTTGTGGGCGTCCGCTCAGTTCTCTTTTACCAACGCAAGCAAAAGTAAAACAATAAAACTTATTCTTAGTTAATCCAAGTCAACATCCTTTGACCAAAGTCAATTCTAATAAAGATTATAGTTTATTTCTTGAGAGAAGTACCAAATGGTGACAGCCCCCTCGTCTCGGGTAGTCTCACGTCTTTGGGAAGCCTCACGGGCCTATGAGACAAAGTACTATCAAAAGAGTAACTCATAAAAGCCATGTGGGGTGAGGCAAAGGGCTTGCTAGGGCCCCTACTGAGTGCTATGCTAAGGAACTCAAAACTGAAACGAATACTCATAATACAAAACCAGGTACCATGGTGGCTCTCCGGTGTATTAACTAAGGTATTCCTATTGGATGGTGAAAAACGATAAGCGTACGTGGCAGGGCTGCCCAACTAAAATCAAGGGCAGCCATTAGATCTAACTAGATCTAATGATCCAAAACAAAGGGTGGGCCAAGTGGAGTCAGGCATTAAATGAGCGATTGGGCGGCATTTTCAAACACCTATCGAATGGTTCGCGTAGAGTGCCAATTGTCGGCCGTCCAATCTTCTCATAATCTAGCGGTGGAGATGACCTTCATCGCGGGTTCTTCTTTCTATACGTTAGATCTAAATGAGATCTACCAGCCGGCCGTGCACTAGCCATCAAGGTCTGGAGCTGGAGTAGATTGAATTGTATGATACGGTTGATCATCTCGTGAGATCAAGGGGGATGGTGCATCCAAGCTGTACTGAAAAAGGGGGGGGGAGCTTGTCCATCTGAATACCTGACTGGTGAACCATTTGAATATATGTGTATACCATGCCGTGCTAACCCCTCTATCTACAAGTTGCTCGGATGAGTCAAGTGCCAACTTCGGTAGCCTCCACTCAGGCAAAGCCCAAACCTTGTGAATGTATGTCACTATGTGAGAGTTGGCAGCAATCTGAAGTGGTGCATGGTGAACTCTGCTTGTACTATTTGATGAGGGCCTGAGGACTTACTTCGGATCATTTGAGATGCCATAATTGCCTATAGCCTCTCAAATCTTCTCCAATAAGTTACCGAGAGATCACTACCCCAGAAGGGTGATGCATACATGGCTGTCGGCCTTGCTAGTGTATCAAACAGTTGTCCCTTCATCGGGAGGTCTTGGAAGTGTGCTTGGAAGCACGGCCGCTCTAGTCGGGCCAGAGCTTCTTGACCTTGTGTACGCCGTGCCCTGGTTGCATGAACCATAAATTGATCGTTTGAAGACTACCCATAGCTAAGTGTACGCATGCACACTGGCTACCTTCGGCGGGTGAAAACGTGTCAATGAAGCATTGCTCGCGAAGTGTTGGAGATCATAACCTTGGTATTTGCCAAGTTTGACCGTCAAATTTCTATCATCGACAAGGCAGGGGATCCCATGATTCGGGGAACTACAGGACCATTATGATTGGGCATATCATAGACAAGATTTATGCATCAATGCTTTATTTTGAGGTCAGTCGATTCGCGGGCACAGAGCATATGGATAGGCATGATTCTGACATGATCATGGGACTATGGATCACATTCCTACACTCAGATGCATTATTGAGGAGGCGAGGGTCCGGAGACAGAGTGTTTATTGTTGCTTTGTGGATTTTTGCAAAGCCTTTGATATAGTTCCTGGAGCCTGCCTCATCAGGCGCTTGTAGGACTTGGGCTATGATCATGAGATTATTTGGGTGGTGATGCCACTTTACGAGAGAGTCTCAGGCAGAGTTCGGATAGAATCTGGATGGACAGATGAGATTTTGAGCACGATTGGGGTCAAGAAAAGATGTCCTTTATCACCCACCTTGTTTGGTCCCTACATCGATGGGCTTGAGGCAATCATGCAGACGCTGGGGGGGCTGGCTGCTCTCTTATTGGTACTCTGATTTAGTAATTGCTTTACGTAGATGATGTGGTACTCCTATCGTTCTCAGTAGAGGGGCTCCAGGGGCACTTAGATGCACCACAATCTTTTTGTGAGTTGCATGATCTGAAGGTTAACCTTGGCAAAACCAAGGTCATGATCTTTAATACATCTCGGGTCATGATGCATCAGGAGCAGTTTACGTTTGACGGGTCACCGGTTGAGATTGTTTCGTCATATACCTATTTGGGGGTTATCTTTTTCGAACCTATTTTCACCATGAGATCGGTGATGCAGGCTCACTTGAGTCAAGGATATGCCTCGTTGTCCAGATTGGAGAGGCAGTGCTTCTGCTCACATTTTCAGGAACCTCGGATCAAATGCCTGCTCTTTGATTCCTTGGTTCGACCAACAGGGATGTATGGCAGCCCGTGTTGGAGGTTGGACTTAGCAGAGACTGAGTGGGCTCGTGTGGAGCGACTACAAGCTCTTATGCTATCACGGATGATTCGTAGTAAGCGGTCAATTCCTCACTAGATCATTCAAGTTGAGTTTGGATCTCCACCACTGCAGCTTGATGCAGCATTTCATGTCATTACCTACCTACATTGAGTCAGGGGATACGTAGATCACACCTTTGGACGCATCAGATTACCGTGGTTGGCATTGTCCTCTTCCATGATGGTATCAGAGGCAGGCAACCAGAGATGTTGGTTTGCATACACAGTGAGATGGTTTGAGCGACTGGGTTACATATGGATAGACTTCCACCCTTCCAGTACAGCATTGATGCGTCGTTTTTCCCACTCCGGTATCATGAGGTCAACTAGGTCATACGTGAGGATCTCCTGCAGCTACACCCCTTTCGAACTTGGTTGGAACCGACTGAGCTCACAGTGAAGCTCGGCTTCTACAGAGATCACTGCCTACATATCTCGGATGAGGGATTTATTGATCCACCAAGAGATACACGGGTTTATTTACCCCATTCTTTGAGGATCTCCATTGGGCAATTTCGAGTCTCTTCACATAGACTTCGTATTGAGAATGGTTGGGCAGAGGGTCTACCCAGCGAATCACGCTTATGCACTTTGTATGGCCTATAGGAGTTGAGTCGGAGGAGCATTTCATCTTCAGATGCCCGGTTTACTATGAGATCCGAGGACGTTTTTATTGTTTATTCAGAGATAGCTCCGGATTGCTACCACAATTTCTCTCTTTTCTAGATCAGAGATGTTTGGCCGCGTTCATTCATGAGGCAATCATGCATCGTGAACTGTCTCAAAGACAGGAGGAGGGTACCCTTGTAGACTCTTCTTAGAGCATGATCACAGAGTTCTTCCAACCGGACCGCATAGACTCCCCTCTACATGCCATAGGCATGACCGAGACCCAGAGCCATTGACACAGCAGCTGATGCAGAGGGTTTCTGCACAGACTACACTTGGGACATTCCTTCCATGTTCAGAGTGGGAGTGTGACCGACTGGGGTGACTGTCGCCCTTGTTAGACGTAGAGCTGTGACCAAGAGACAGCGTAGGGTTTAATCCACAGGGAGCTGGCAACACTCTATTGTTTGATTTGATGCTATCGCTCCCTCACTCTTGATGAGGGGGGACACAGTAGCCTTGGAGCACTCTTCACTTTGTATTATGAGGACAATTGTTCTGATGATGATGATGATGAACGATAGTGATGTTGTAGATTACTACTATTTTGATATGACTATATAGGATAGTCATTGCTTTTGTATGGGCATGGATGCTCGATTAGTAGCTCCACCGTTTTAGTTGGGTTGTATCAGGTTTCTCACAATTTCATAGACCCATCGGTCTTTTGAAGACTTTAATAACTTTCTTTCTTTCTTTCTTTCTTTTCTCTACAAAACAGCTCTAGGCCCTCTAGGTGTCTTTGTAGGTTTCTTACTGAAGAGGATATGAGGACTATGTCATCTGCATATAGTAGTATCCCTATCATCAGGTCAGCAAGCAATGATCCCTCATCTCCTGGGCAGTTAATGAAGGTCGTGGTCTATCAATGTAAAGCCCAAAGAGTGTCAGTAAAAGGGGGCATCTTGCTTCACTCCAATCACGCTCTCAATCCGCTTCGACGGATGTTCAGGGGCAGGTACTCTCCCTTTGGTTGTTAGACTCATCACCCCCATATCATTACTCCTAGAATTTGCATCTCTTGAAGCTGCGTAATCATGTGGGATCGTGGGACTGTGTTAAAGGCCTTTTGAAAGTCTACAAGTAAGTGTAGAATTATTGGGATCTCTTCCTCGTCTCCTCGATGACGGCCCATAGAGTGAAGATATGGTCAAGAGAGTGGTGTTGCCTCTGGAATCCATGTCACGATCTGTGACGTATTCCTTTCTCTATATCTTAGACTTATGGATGGTTTGATGAATGGACACTTGTGGAAGGGTATGCCCTTTCGACGGGACACTTCCTATGAGGCACAAGACATTCTATGGAAGAGACACTCCTATTGTAATGTACCCTCTCATCAAGGGTCACACCCTTCACAAGGGGTACACACCTCTTCATGCACATACACTTTGGAGTACACACCTTTTCATGTGTGACTCTTCACTCTCTATATAAGAGAGGCCCAATTGTATGGATGACTACTACAGACACTCAAGCAATACAAATATTCCTTGTTCTCTGCTATTTCAGTCTCCTTTCTGTTCCTTAGCACATTTCTAAATATAGTAAATCTAGGATTTCTTACAGTGGTATTAGAGCAAATTTCGCTCCTGCCTGTAGGAAATGCCCCCCACCTTCTAGCGCCTATCTGATACATCTCTTTCCGCTAGAAGGATATCCGCGCACATTGTGCATGGAAGAGATGGAGAGAATGAGCGTAAAAATTTTTTGTGCCAACCCCACCTAAAGTCATCAATGGCCTCTCCATCTCCCCCACATCACGAGTTGATGTGAATGGACACGACAAAAATCGTATCTTTTGATGTGCTTGGGCTGTCCCAAAACCAAGGGACGCACCTTTTTCACCATTGGACGTACCTTTTGATGAAGAGTTTTGACTCCTCACCCAAGGGACACACCCCATCGTGGAAAAAAGGGGACACCTTTTCGTGTGGGGACACCCCTTTTTAAAATAGGGTCACACCCCTTCATAAAAAGGTACACCTATTCCAAGGGTCACACCCCTTAGAATAGGCACACCCTTTGGCACCAAGCACTAACTTACAAAAGGGTACCTAGAGGGCCTAAAAAGGGCAACCAGCCCTACACCCAAGGCCTAACCCTAGACTACCCAAGGGTTCTCAATTTTTTGGTAACCACCAACCAGCCAGGAAAAAAAGGGCAAAATCAACTCGCGATTTCATGTCAGCCTTCTCCGCTCCAAAAACGGCCGTACTGATTTCACCATTCCTCCTGCACTCAGGCCGTGGATGTTGACTGCATCGTTTGGAGAAGTTGCAGCGCCAGTTTCTCTCCTGCTCATCCCGCCGTACATGCCTGAAATCAGCAACGTTTGCTGCCTATCTCCAATGACCAAACCAGCTGGTTTCTCGCGGGTTTTGTCACGCTACCTCTGCCCATGAACAGCCGCTGTTGCTGCTTATCCGATTACTCATAGACAGGCCAGACCGGCTCTCCGACAGTACGCAGCACAGCGCAGATTTCAACGCTGGAAAAGTGCGCCAGATTCCATGCAGTCTGCAAAGCGCATCTGCCAACGCCCATCTGCCTCGAAAGACGTCTAGCCAGGCACCTGTTTCTTGTTCACACATCCATGTGGACTTGCAAGGACAGCAACATGGACCTCCGGATAGTGATCTATAGGCCTTTTCTACGCAACTAATTGGCAGATCTAATCTATGCTAGGTGGAATCTTTCCATTCTATTTCTAAGGATTCTCTTTCATATTGTTATTTGACGCTCATTATCAAATTACAGCAAATGAAAGCCTCCTCCTTAAAGCATGGAAACCCCTGGTAATTCCCTAGTCCCTTCAAGGAAGCACCTCAGACATCATCTATCACACAATATCGTGTTCAGATTGCACAACCATCCCATTTCGGAGCTTTTGCATCGTGGGTCTTCTATGTCACGTGCCCTTCCAGTGACTTGGACCACATCCTATACCTTCTGCGTGAGGCACCTCAATTACATTACTTTCTCAGCACAGTCTAGGTTGTGTTCCACGAGACACGTAGATACCCAAAACCCGATATTCCTCACGAGTTTGCTGTCCATCTTTGGAGAGACTTTTACCCCTCAGCTTCAGCATCTCCAGGGTACTCTCCACCTCTTTCAGCTCCCAGATATCCTCCTGCACAGGTTTTACCTTCCCCAAGACAGTATTTACACTCTGAAGGTACTCCTTCTCCTGGATATCCTCCACTCCCGACAGCAGCTCCTTATCCCTTCTCAGATCCGTGGACTCTGCAACCTACCCCTGTACTCTCACGAGCATTAACACCCACTTCGGCATCACCATTGTTACCTCAGACAAGACCTCCTTTACCAGATTTCTACAAATGGTTTCATCTTGCCTCGCTTGCCCCCTCCAACATGAGCAACCTCAGGGAGCAGCCCGGATCTTCTTTCAAGAATGGTACAAACTAGAGCGCAGGTTCATGCTTTTCTCACAGGGATCTTAGATATGTTGCAACGCTCGTGTGCAACCTCTCCGGAGATCGGTGACTCAAGTCCTAAAAAGACCCCTGAAGTCAACTTACAAGGCGAAGCACTACTTCAACTTCAAATTTCCCAGCTTCAGGACAGCATCTCCGACTTGGTCCAGCAAGCCCAACAACTCCAAGATTCTCGCAGTACCACACATACAGAGGATGACGTGACGCCACCGGACGACTATGTGGACTCATTTCCACCTGAGGTAGAAAACATTGAACTCCATGCCCTCTACCGTTTACTCCAAGCTTCCAAAACTAAAAGACTTGACATTAAACTTTCGGAAGCCTACACTGGTCAATGAAATCGCCGAAGAGTTGACCAATGGCTCACAAAACTGCGCATGTACTTTTATACTGTGGACCTCATTGAAGGCAAAAAGATTGCCTTGGCAGCCTCCCTCCTCAAGGATATAGCTTTCCTATGGTGGCAACGACGCTTAAAGGACGGCAAAAGTGTGTTAACTTGGGAACGTTTTGAACACGTGTTCCATAAGTAGTGCATACCTACCAATGTGGACTTCTAAGCACGTTCAAAACTCAGACGGTTGGAGCAAACAGGCTTCTTGTCTTCCTACATCTCTCAGTTCACCACATTGGTGCTGGAGATTGATGGTTTAAGTGATGATGATTGCCTTTATGCTTTCATCTCAGGCCTAAACCCCTCGTTACACATTGATGTCCTCAAAGCAAACATCACCACCACAGCTGGTGTATTGCTTACGCAGAGCGCATTACAGATTTTCAAAACACAGGGAAGCAGAGTGCTAATAGAACACAGAACTCTACTATGGCCAAAGGTGCTCGCCCTCAAGATAACTCCAAGTTTAGAAAAAACTCGGGTAATCAAGGTCAGCGACAGTCTCAAGATCCCCACAAGTCTCAGAAATCGTATGCTGGATTCCAACAGAAGCACTCCTCCAAGGATCGTGCCTCTTTTTCTTTACAAAGTCATGACCGCCATCCCCAACATAAAGGTGCAGCCACTGACAAGAAGAAAAACTCCAGCACAAAAGGACTTTGTACCATCTGTACAGGCGACCATAGATGGTTCGATTGTCCCAAGCGACCAAAGCACAATTCCAATATGGAACCTAGCACTTACCAAACAGAAGATGCTACCCCAGCACAAAACAAGAAAGGCAAAGCTGTTCGAATGGCAAATACCATCCACATGAGCCTTGCCAGCAACCCAAAGCCAGCCGTTCCTGTGTCACTGTGTAGGAGCTGACCTCTCTCTAGCACTGACCCATAATTTTGGCCAATGTGTGATTAATCATGAGAGTGCGCTAGATCGTAGTGCCCATTGGATCCCCTAGTTTTCGCATTGGCGCAATGGTAGTGGTACTCCAAGTAGGGGGAAAGCTGTGGCATGCAGCATGATTGAACCTTTGTGCTAAGATTAGGGCTAAGACCTCCTATCTATGCGCAAAGTGCTCAGTTTGCATCCCCTCATTGTCTCCAGTTGTGGAGCCGACGCAATGTAGCTCATACGTTCTGTGTGGTAAACAAGATGGAGGTAGTGGGCCTAGGCAAAGAGGACAAGTCAGGGGGTGCATGGATCAGGATATCATGGAGCGATGTCACGTAAATGTGCCAGGCACTTGGATCTATGATGGGGATAGGTGGCTTCCCCTTAGAAAAAAGCCCCCACGCAATAGTGGGGCCCCTCTTCGAAAGGATAGGATCACCTCATCCATCCTATGCGAGAGGAAAGCCCACCTCTTACGGCGCATTAGGCGATGTGATATCCGCTGTGCCTCGGGCGTCGTCAAGTGTCCCAAAGCTCCCTTACATAGAAGGTGAGATCTCCAACTCATCCTGAATCACTGACATGAGTGTCTGAGGCACGGTCGAGGTTTGCATCATCTTTAAGGAAGGTCGATAGCTCATGAGACAAGTGATTGACTCATATATAACATATCAAGGGCATGGTCAAAGTGTATTTGGACATGGGTGGGGGCTAGGACGGTCATGTCCTATGGCTATCATGGCAATTGAAATGGTAAATACCACATATGAGTGGTCAGCGGGGGGGGGGGGTGTGACAGTAAAGTCATGTACTCGTGACATAAAGGTCGGGGAAACCATCAAGTAGTCCAGTGTGCTTGTCCCACCTCCGTGCGGAAAGCAAGCGAGCCCTATGGATAATGGCAATCTCTGGAGATTGTTCTATACGATCGGATTGTGTACCGCTCCCATCTACAATAACTGTCCCTCGTACCTTGTCATCTACGTTGCATCGTTAGAGAGTATCTCCATTCCTCCAAGCTCAATTGGTTCCTTTTATCTAGTACTCTGAGGGGATCTAAGTCCAAAGTCAAGTAAAACCACCTGTCTAGAGAACTCTGTGATATCATCATATATCGTCTCATATGAGCTATGACCCCATCTATGACCCCATCAGATAAGATGATGTACCCGGGGGCAAGCAGCATACTGTAATTAAAATTGGACGTGTGTTAGGCAAATGAACACGTATCCACATGTGTCGTGTGTGCTCCTCCTTCCGCATCACAGATATATGCAGTCTCAAATGTGATTTGAAAAGAATTGCCACCCTGGAGAGCCTCGTATCTGACTGTCTTCTCATCCCCTTCCTATGTGCCGACTCCCAGGTGTATCCTGTCATTGTGGGTAGCCCTCTTTTGGACTCTCATGTATCTCGGTATAGAATACCACATCTCCGAGGGCAGCCCATTCTCTTGTCTTGCTACCATCACACGTACCATCCTCTCCCTCTGATGCTCTTGTGGCAAGAGCATGAGATCCTCATCCAAAAAGGTCCTAGTACCCTTCAGTGTTGCCCTCATACTCATGAGGGTGGACCTATCCCTTGCTGAGAGAGAGAGAGAGAGAGAGAGAGAGAGAGAGAGAGAGAAGAAAGAAAGTTTATTAATGTCCACTGGAGACCTAAAAAGGTCTATGGGACAAAAGAGACCTGCTTGTACATCAGTACAGAGAGGGCCATAGGCAACCTCCCTGGGAGTATCATCAGATTCCTCCAAAAAAACAAAACACATAGAACATAAAACATAAAAGGAACTAAGTACTAGGCTATGGAGTGGCCATTACATCAGTTTAAGACTGAGGGTCTTTAGATTTTGTCTTAAATTCTCTAATCATTGCAAGACCATCACGATATATTGCCCATTTTCCTGCTTCCTTGGCTGCCCGAACCTTAGCAAGCTCGGTAGCTTTGTTCTTCAGTTGGGTTCTTGTAAGCACCTCAGCAATCCATATCTTTGTCCCCTTCAGCTTATAGGATTGTTGTAGAATCCTCTTCCTGAGTGTCTTCGAGTTGAAGGTGATGACAACGTGTCCATTCCTAGGTGATAAATAAACTGGGGAAGACTCCTCTTCATCATCATTCTTGTCATCAGTTGGGCTTGCTGACCAATCAATGGCCGGGACTGCTGCCTTGATTCTGTCGATTGCCTCCTCGAAAGTGTCATCCTCGTGCTGCCAATCAGGTATTCCCCCTATCTGACTCGAAAGTGTCATCCTCGTGCTGCTAATCGGGTATTCCCCCTATCCGAATCTTCATAGCATTCTCTTTCTGAAGGTGATGTTCTTGGATCTCTGTTTGGATGTCAACCTTGGGTTCAGCTGTCACTTTCACCTGGATAAGCTCTGATATCTGATATCTATGTGTGTGTGCATGCACGTGCATGTGTGAATGAAGTAAAATGCCCAAACCCAACCTGTACACATACAACAAAAGTAGTGCAGTCTTAATCTCATGATGGTCACCCACAAGGTTGGCAACGATACCGCATATACCAATGTGTTGGCTACACACTGGTGGTGTACACCATAATATAAATATATGCTTGCAGATGCACACCTAGCCACATGCCCACACACGCATGAACAGCTATTTATACAAGAGCTTCTGTTGTAACTCCCAAGATCAAGGACAGACTCCTCCATGACTGAGACTAGACAAACCGAGAAGGAAAACCTAATTAATGATGTCATGAGTATGTCAAGGTTGTGGCAAAACTGGTAACTGATCTGTAGAAATCTAAGAGTTTATGTATGGCCTAATGTTTTGTAGCCCTTTTTCCTTTCTGGCAGATTGAGATGCTGGAACATGCTCGAGAAAAGTTTCTTGAGGGAACGATTCGTATCCAAAAGATGTACAGGGGTTATAAGACACGCTGTCAACTAAAAAAGATGAGGAGAGCAACAATCCTTTTGCAGGCTTGTAAGTTCATCCCATTGTAAATTATTTTTCTTATTATGTGAGTTGTGAATGCATTATTTATAGCACATTATGATGACTGAAAGGCAAATTATGTGTAACACACTTACCTCAGTATGTTGTTTGTACAACTTACCCTCAGGAATGTGCTTGCCGAGAGAATTCGATCTTGATTGTATAAACTGTTTCTAATTGTTGTTTGCCTCTGTTATACTATGCTGTTCCCTTTGGTTCTCAGTTTTGAGGGGCTTTTAGCTGAAGCTCAGTTTTGTATATCTTTTTAAAAAAGGCGATTAAATATTTACAAGCAGCTGTAGCTTGGATGAAGAGGGTCTGTACCTGTTATTTGCCTAGCGCTAGCATCAGTCACGGCTGGATCTGTTCTTAACCGTGGAAGTTTTGACGGAAAGTCAGTATGAAGACTGCTGTATGACTGGATGCCCACGTGGGGGGAAGGTGTGTGCATGTGATAGCATGTATGCATAGAACTTATATTGGTTTTTCTGCTTTATTGATAGCTTGGATCGTGATTGAGTCTGCACTTCACTCCTGGAATTGTGACAAACTCAGGAGTACGACTGTTGTATGACTGGATGCTTTCGTGTATGTTTTAATGTGAGAATATGTGTTCATAGAGCATGAGTTCCTACACACCCATTGTTGATCCCTGATGATGTCAGTGGGGATATACACTAGCTAGTCCTCGTTATGATGATGCAATGTTGTAACCTTGTGGCTGACTATCATGAGGTTGCCATTCACATTGCTTGGATTTATTTAGATATGCAATTGTAGTTGTTTATAATGGTTGCACTTGAGAATGAGCCAACAAGAAGTCTCCCGTCATTTTTGGATCCAGTTTTTGCAATGGAGAAATACCGTTTATTAAATGTCAGCGACTCCAATTGTTTTCTACAAATGAACATGCTTTAAGGGGGCCAAGAGTCTCCTGCATGGTGCAGTGTGCCAAAAGGTGTTGCATAGATGTCTAAAGCTTCTAGATGCCTATAATTAAGAGGTTTCCCCGTTCGAAACGTGTTTGTTTGGTAGGGAAGCTGCAAATTATAACATTTGTCTTTGAATGGTTTGGTTGCAGTCGTGAGAGGTTGGATGGTCAGGAAGGGCTATAGCAGTATCCAGAAACAGGCCAAAGAACATCCCCAACTGGGAAGGTCCGTTGACCAGGAAGTGGGAGCAAAAATGGAGGCATTGTTGGAAGATTCTGCTATTAGTAACAGGGAGGAAACCTGCTCACCAGAGGTACGTGTTGGACATCAAACTACTAAGCAGGGCAAGTTCTTTACAAAAATTTCGAAGGCAATTGGTTCTCCATTTTCTTCCTCCTTTCTATGTCTTGTACTACAGTGTGCTGCATTGATGGGTTTGAAAGGAAGATTTAATAAATAATATTTGTGCTTGGAGTCCATCTGCGAACTGCTCCAGAGAACTCTTGAAGTCAAGAAAATCAATCCTTATATATTATTCTTTCCATATTGATATTTATGCCTCAAGATCTCTAGGGTTCTATGTTGATTTGCCTTAATTGTAGGTGGTGAGCGCGGATCCACAAACTGATGAAACAAGTAAAGTGGCAAGTCCATTGCTGGAAGAAATGCAGAAGCGAGTATCAACTGCAGAGGCGGCTTTGCAAGATAGAGAAGACGAGAATGCTTTATTGCAACAGAAGCTCCAGGAGTATGAGAAAAGATGGATAGACTATGAAGCTAAAATGAACTCTATGGAGGAAATGTGGCAGAAACAAATAACATCACTTCAACTCAGTCTAAGTGCAGCTAAGGGACCTGGGACGCTTAAGGAAAGTGATCCACAAGGCAGTTTAGTCAAGCAATATGCTATACAAAACACAATAATCCATAGTTCAAAGACAGGAAATATGAAGTCCAGCCCTCAAAAACCCCCTCATTCTCTCGACCTCTCCGTTACAAGAGCTGAACTAGATCCCAGTAGATCTGTCCTGGAACATCTGACCAAGGAATTTGAGCATCGAACTCAGGTCTTCAATGATGATGCTGATTTTTTGGTTGAAGTAAAGTCTGGGCAAACAGAAGCCAATTTTAAGCCTGATGACGAGCTTCGAAAATTAAAGCAAAGGTTTGATATTTGGAAGAAAGATTTCAAAATCAGATTACGGGAGACAAAGGGGATTCTGAAGAAGCTCGGGAAATCAGAATCTGGAGATAAGAACAGGAAGAAGTGGTGGGGAACGAAATGAAATTGAGCGATTTCATTCTCAAAAGCATTTTACAAAATAGCAGCTTGAGCTTTTTCATACATGCTATTGTGTGTTTTTCCTATTTCTGGCATTCAGATGGACCTTTGTGTATCAAAAAGCAGTTCATGGCCCAGTGCATGTGGAAGGAAAATGGATATTCAACACCTTTTACAGGCCAGCTGGATGGGGCAGCGGGCTTGGAGATTTCATCAGAGCTGGAAAAGACTGCCAATTCCTTAAGTATTCTGTTGTATGACTATGTGAGGAACTTGCCTGACTCAATGGACTATATTGAGAACCACAAAGAGAGTGTTTATATATGAGGCAAGCTCCCATGTCCACACCAGAACAGCTGCCTAATTTTTGAAGTTAGGTGGCCTTTGGTGACTCCGTGGTGCTTGCTAATGCTTGCCTTCTGTGGATTTTTGTAACGGACATGAATTGTACATAATCTAGTATTAGAGTCCTCTCCATGCCACTAGTCGCATGGCAGCCATTGGTACTATGCCACTTAACTGTATTCAACAACATGCAAATTTGTAGCCCAGTTATGCACCTCCATCTCTGGCAACATTTTGAATATATGTAATTTGGAAGTTTTTTTAAAGGAATTAAATAAACCAGATTTTCAATCCTTGATACTATCTACATGTTGCCAATCGATGTTTGTTTGGGACATATGTAAAAGGACATCAATTTGAGGCACTTCAGCTGGATTGATGTCTACATCTAACATGTTTCCATCTTGAATGCCTCTTGAGTTGAGGCTTTGAAGCTCCATAACATGATAATATTTTCTAAAATAGCTCTGTATATTTATGCAGGCTACATTGTGATCTGTTGGACACCTCTTTCAAGAGCATTCCAAGTTTTCTGGACCATGATAATGTGCTGGCATGATTATGTTACTTAAATTTTGTTGAAAACTCTGATCACATCTTGTAGTCACATAGATGAGCACCAAAAGTAATATTAATTGTTAGTAGCATGGTTTTATTGCTTCTTGGTACTAAACTTGTAACTGGCTTGATTGTAATCCCCATTTTGTTAGGGGAAAGGTTAGAAACACTGCTAGGATCTATACCATGGTCTCATTTGACTGACCAGCGTGCAAACAAGGTTGCTGACTACCATCGACTGAGATAATCTTCTCATTCAAGGGGGTGTGAGGTTTCTCTCCTTGAAGGGGATGTGATCCTCCTCCCCTTGGTAAAGTAAGATTAGTCTTCTATATTGAAAGGGTGTGTATCTCCTCCCCTTGGCTGCATTAAGGGGCCTGGAGGATTTCAATGTATAGAATATGGGTCTTGATTGGTGTTATGCTCTCTATAGAATAAGTTGTGAAATCTTTGGTTGTGCTGCATTAGGCATGGAAGAATTCCAACGTAGAGAACTTCGGTCTTGATTTTGGCTGCATGGAAGAGTTTGTGCACTCTTTTGCCTTTGGTTTGAGTGATTTTAAGGTGGTCCTTGATTGGTTTGGACTTTGTATTGTGTACTGGGACATGGATAGGGCTTGAGAGATTGCCATATTGTACTTGGTTGTCATGAGCCTAGAGGAGGCCTCCACAAACAAGCAAACAAATAATAAAGCAAGTCATGAGAAAGGGTGCATAAGCAAACAAATAATAGATTAAGTCATAAGACGGAGACAATATACTTGGCTGAGTGATCCAATGATGGTTTTATGGCATGTGAATTTGAACAAAAAAAGGGAGAGTATCAAAGTTTGGTTATTGTGAGTGAGCATTGTTGGTTCTCTTGTGGAGTATTTTTGTTAAAAGGCAAATTAAACATGAATATCTTGAAGAGCAAGGCCATGCTTTGAAGATATGAATTTCATAATTATTTTTGCAAATAAGCTTCGAGGTAGAGTAATGGGCATAAAGTTTATATGTGGGCTTCTCTTGCAATTAAAAAAAGCAATCGGCCACTTAAGGCTCTAGAAATTTCCAAGATGTTAGCAATGTATTGTTTTGCCTTGATGCATAAGCATCGTGCTTGCATTCCATTGGTAGATAAGATAAAAGTTTTCGTGCCTTCCAAGCCATGTACCACAGTATTCAATGCATCATATAAGATGGGGGAGCATCCTTAAGTCCTATTATTAACCAGCTAAGCTTTGACATCCTACACAAAATGTGTTGGATGGATTGACGAATTTCCTTGCTGCTGTCTACTCTCACCATAATGATTGTATTAGCGAAAGGGGAATAAAAAAAGAGTTTTTAAAAATATACTTTGGTTTAAGTGATTGAGTTTGAATAAATAAACACATGGGCACATAACATGCATACAAATGGACACACACATGTATATATACCTAGAGGTCATTTGGGTGTTAGAATCCAAAACTTTTGTATACTTCTCATAGAAAGAATCCCAATGAAAATATGTTTTGCCATTTTGCTCTATATTATCATTGGTATGTGGATGATAGGACAAGGTACTTGTTCGAAGTTGTCTACTTTTAGGATCTCAAAAGTACTACTCTTTAGAAACCATCCTAGAAGCATAGGTTAGTGTTGAGCAAGATTGCAAGCTTTAAATCATATTATGATGGGAAGGAATAATGTGATAGTTTTGTTGAACGCATATTGTGATGTGAAAGAACTATATGACAGTTTTGTTAAATGCATTGCAAGATTTGAGATGTGTTGTAAATCGATGTAGCGTTGCTACCTCAAATTGAGAATTTACACTTTGAGCAATTCCCTTCTTGGCTTCTTTCTTATTACTTCATTTAAGTTCATTGGTCAAAGTCGTTGAATGACATGATCTATGTAGAAACACAATCATCCCCATCATAGTATCGCAAATGCAACAATAGTATACGCTACTCCAAGTCTTCAATCTTCAAATGTAGCACAATCATAAGTTTCACATATTAGGGACCCCGAATCAGGCACACAAAAAGCAACATGGGTAATTGGTTTAGATCAATTGGCCATATTAAAACTATTGAATGGGTTTTGACAACTTAACTTTCCACCATCTAGACACTATAAACATGCAACATGACTGCTATCTACAAAATGTTTTTGTGCAAGCAATAGAAATCTATCTCACTCAAATTTACATAGTTTTGAATCGGTTTTCTTTTGGTTCAGAAATGTTTTAAAATGCAAGGTCCCATATTGCAAAATATAGGTGTCCATGAAACGTGATTTAGAGGAACTGTCCAATTATCTTGTTCTTTCTTAGTGTCATATGATGACCATATCCGTGGTTGGATGCTTCCTATGGAAGTGAGGGATGTCAACTAGACTCGCATTAACCCTTTACAAAGAATACACGAACATCCACCACATGGGCACAAATAGATAAGTTACATGATATCAAGAGTCCATTTTGACAGAGTAGGATGTGGTAGCCAAGAGGCAAAATGTACAAATGCACCATATTTCCACCAATATAGATATGCAATGCGTACACAAGGAAGATGAAAAATGCACAATGCAACATATTTCCAAGATTGTATATATGCAATAGGCATAGATACAATAGTCTAGATATGCCACAAGTACATGCAAGAATCTAGATATGCAATAAGTACAATAGTCTTTCAAATCTAAGCATGTAAAAAAGCATCCTAGCATGTCATCTCCACACTTCTTTATAGTGAAGTCTCGAACTAGATTTGCAAGTAATTCTGAAGTATGTTTTAGGTTGTAGGTTTTTGTGATGCATGACGAAAATTTCCTTTAAGCCATGATCTTGGAAAATTTTTCGATGATCTTGTTGCCTCATAACATAAGTTGGTCATCATACAAGTGACTGGCTATCATTATAGAATCAATCAATGTGGATTAAGTTTTTCCTACCCTTCCACTTGACTATGCAAACAACCACCCAAAAAGAACCAATTGAATAAATGTTACGAGATTAAGAATTGACATTGACTCACAGATTAATGTGGTAGTGTGTTCAACATGCAACACGTCCCTAAGCTAGATATGCAATCTGCAAAATGGAGATTAATGTTTGAAATCTAAATAGATGAAAATTTTGCATAGTTTTCTTCTCAACACTTGAAGCCTTGAATTGAATTTGCAAGTCACTTACCAAACATTTTTTATGCTTTAGAGTTCCATAATGCATGATTATAATGGTGTGACCAAACTTGGTAGAAATAGTCTTTTTTGCACCCGTTTCCCAAGCCCATGTAATCATCCAAAATTATATGGCCAATTGAATTATGTTTTAATATCAAGAAAAGGAGTAACACATACATGAGTGGGTAGCCAAAATGCAATAGGTTCCTGAAATCTAAGCCCATAGAACACACTTTGTTTGGATTCCTTCAATAATTTAACATGGCTTAAATTGGATTTGAAAATCATGTTTCAGGCATGTACATGCAGTTCTTTTTGTTGTGGTTTAGGAAAATCATTAGTTCACCTTGTCCCTTTCTAAAAGCCAATATATAGGAACTCCATGTGAATGCTAGGACAAGCCATTATATTAAAATCCTAGTAACACATTGGAAAGTATTCAAATTGGAAAGGAAAGGTTCAATACATGGAATTATTACATGAATTTTTTCAAACTTTCATGGCAAATGTTTACATCTAGTAGCATACAAAAAACCATCTAACAACTTTATTTGCAAGTAGCCATACACGACAAGCACAATGCAATCCTAGAAAATTCAACATGGGAATCACAAGAGCTTTGCTTGGAATGAAGAGTGGGTTTACAAAATTTGAATGACTCCACTTGGTTTGTTGGTAAGAATAAGGCATGACTAGTACCCAAAATATAGGCACAAGTGTCTCCTTATAAGAAGATACTCTAAGTGGTAAAAGAGAGCCGGAATGCTCACTCTTAGTTCAAAGTACAAGACTTCGACAAAGAGAATCAAATTTCTCACTCCCATCCCTTTGTAACTGAGAGTCCACTTTTATAGCTCCTTTGTCTCCTTTGGAGCATTGCATGTGTCGCAAGCGCACTTGCAATGGATGGACTCCCTACAAGGCATGCCTTTAACAAACAAAGGGCAATTCACTTGAGGAGTCCTCATCATCTGCAAGTCATCCTACTACCTTACCGTGCGTACACCAAAGGGCAAAGCAAAAGATTTGCTTCTGCCCTGCATGTAAGCGTCTTTTAGTTCCAACACCAACGATGGAGAATGTGGAAATTCCCCTAGTGGCATGTTTGCTCAAGCTAATGGAAGAGATGGGGTAGATCTATAGAGTATCAACGTGTTTTTTGAATGATCCTTTCCTTTTGTCGGTATATTCAAAATTTGCAAGCTCGATATTATTGAGTGAAGCTGGGGAACTTAGGAGAATGCATCATGGATGCGATCTTTCAAGTCTTGAGCAAAGGTCTAGTGGGAGAATAGTAATTGGGCTCTATTCTCCCACATACTCTATTTCCAAACCTCATTGTGTTTGACTCCATGCTAATTTATATAGCACAAGAGTTTGGTTTCATTGTTGCTTGGAAGGTGAATTAGTTGATGCATCTGGGCTAACTGTTCATTAATTGATGCATAAAGGCTTCAAGATTTTCTATCAAAGCAATAGATGCCCTGATTGATAAGGTCCGAAACAACTTCAAGAAAGATGTTATGCTTGAAAATGAGCATTTGCCTATTACAAATAAAATTTGGAATGTCTTTACTGCAAGCTACTATGTCCACCTTTCAGGATGGAGTTGTTGTGCCCCTCTCTCAGGATGAATGAAAGGAGTGAAGAACATGTTTTACTTACCCATTTTTTGTTATCTCAACCTACATACTACTATGTTTCCCTTACCCTGGTTGACTATGGATCTTCTTTTGTTTTGCTCCTTTGAAGGGAGATGTAAATACGACGAAGTCTTTCTGGTTCTATAATAACATAGTCCTCTTTTTATATGTGTGTGCTCCTTTTGGCTCAGAGATATGTAGAATCGAGATTTATAAATGAAAACTTTAAATTGGTGTCAAGAAACATGATATGCTTTGATAACATAGATATGATTTGATAACATAGATATGAATGTAGTGACTCTATAATGGGTTAACTAAAAGGATTACATCTTTCTCAACATTAAGAAAAGACATTGTTAAGATTCCTTCAATGGAAGAATGTTATAAGCCTTGTTATAAACCTTAAATTCC
This sequence comes from Dipteris shenzhenensis, assembly GCF_047967505.1. Taxonomy (NCBI): domain Eukaryota; kingdom Viridiplantae; phylum Streptophyta; class Polypodiopsida; order Gleicheniales; family Dipteridaceae; genus Dipteris; species Dipteris shenzhenensis. The sequence continues at coordinate 5,330,164 of NC_141609.1, read as the reverse complement.
TCTAACCGTGCAGTATCTCAGTGCATTTCCATCTTGAACTACAATGAGAGCATAAAAGAGGCAGAGTGACTAACAATTTTAAACACACTAAAGCCAAAGAAATATGTTTCACAATAAAAAATTCAGTCCCAAATAGGCTCCATACTACTATTTAATTTATAATCCAAGGGGACTCAAGGAATATGTTATGGAGATAAATTATTGTTTTACTATTCTTCTCTTGGAAGCAATCACCAACATATCATGGATTAAAAGGAGTTTTGGTGGCATTCATTCATCAACGATTTAAAATTTGTAAGGAAAGAATTTGCATTAAATTGGTATTTGACCAAAGAGATAAATTCAATAAAAAGGCTTTTGTGTTCTTGTGTTGAGGTGGGGCCTTGAACTTTACCATTTAATCAGCCATATGGGCTAGAACTTGATCCCTCCAAACTTGGCTAGAGTGAATATGAGACATGAGAAGATCATATGAGAGAGACATTGTTATAAGGACCAATGCCTCTTTTGTATAAAACACTAGAAACCAACTGTGAAACAGTACTAAATCAATAAAAAAAACATGAAGAAAACTATACTAAATCAGTGTGTGATGAAAGAAGTACTAAAATGAAAGTGTTTGATGTCCAAGTTTCATTTTCATAGTTATCTTTACTATCGCATAGACCTCACAACAAAATGTTTGCCAAGATCTCTTCATGCACCTCCAGGGGGACACGATACATTGTTCTGTCACCTTTAACCTTGTGCTGTACTTGCACCATGTGGAACTTAATTGCCAACATTGCATTAGCATGCACTATAGTAGGTGGTGCCTCATCACATGGGAGATAACTACTTCTTCCATTAGATGTAATTTAGAATAGAAGATTCCATAGGCCACTTCATCTCCAATGTTGAAAACATTGTCCTAGCCATCCTTGACTTGCTTTGACAAGACTGTTTTGGGTTGCTTGCATAGCACCACGTAATAATCCTCATCATCATCATTTAGAGGGGAAGTGAGCATTGCAAAATGGTCACCCATCTCAAGCATGTCTGCCACATGGTATCTAACCATTGAGTATGCTATATCATACTCTACGGCTCTTGCATTTAGTCCATTGATGGGCTGTGCAAGGTCCACAAACTTGCATGAAATAAATTGGTGCACTTGTTCCATGATTCATCCATGTAGAATGAGCAAAAGCATGATAAACCTCTCATCAAGGCTTGTGTAGGACCTTTGTGACTAAAGCCCAATATGCAGTGTGTTGACCGAGTCCCTTTGATGGTCAGTGACAAAGTGAGGGATCAAGGAGGATCAAAGCACCACAAGAGAGACATAGGGTAGCAAACACTCAATCTATTACAATGTGTGTAATCAACAATACATGATAGGCTTCTTATATAGAGAGAGCCTTTAGAATAGTCAAACCATGTGGGATCCTCTCATTGACATCTCTCTTTGTGGAGATTCTCAATCCACATCTCCACATCATGTAGTCCACATCCTAGGGTGGCTACTTTAATTCTTTCCTTAGCACATACCTTAGCCTCTAATTATGTGCTCATGGCACCACAACTCTCAACATCTCCCCTTGGTGCCATGATCCTTTGGCTAACTGCAAGGTGGTCAGATGTGAGTTGTCCCTCAAACTTTGGATCTGGCAAATTCTTTAAAGGGTTGTCAGTGTGCTGTACTCTGTAGGCATGCTTTTAAGGAGAATCGCAAGTGCATCTTTTTCCCCTACTTTTGCATTTATGCCTTCTAGTTGGGTCATAACGCTTTTGATTTTGTTGACAAATTGTGCCATGGATTCATTAAAGCTCATGTGCAAACCATAGAATTTAATCTTAAGATGGATTTTTTGGTTTTTGGCTTTTGTACCAAACACTGTGTTCAACTTATCCCATGCATCCTTGGCATGATCCTTGGAGTCTATATGATGAATTATGTTTGGACCCAAGTGCAAACCAATGAGTGATAGTGCTGCTTCATCTTTTAATTCCAGGCATTATTTTGTGTAGTGGGTGTTTCTTCTTTTACAGTATTCCAAAGCTTTTGATGCATCAAGAGATATCTCATTTGTGTAGACCAGGTGTGAAATCCTTCCCCAAAGAACTTCTCAATAGTTGGGGTGCGTATTGCCATTGCAAAGATCTTACATTTGAAGATACTTTCAAATATGCTAGTGTCTAATTGCATACAAAAAATCTGAGTTGATAAACACGTAGAGCTCGAAAAATTGGTTATCTTTTATTTTTGGAGTCTGTGCAAATTCTTCCTAGATTGCAAGTTGCGCCTTGTTGAAGTTTCTGTGAAGAAGAGAAGGCCTTTGCTAATGTGGCATAGGGATTCACATGCAGAATTCCATACTGTGCTTAGCAAGGGTTACTGTGTGCTTAGGTGGCATGATGATGTGGCAATAACCTAACCTTAAGCCTTTAACCATGGTTTAACTTAACCACAATTAGTTTGACCAACTTTTTGCCATGTGGCAAACAATTAACCACTCCCAAACCTAGGGTTGACTAACCTTATCTTGCCACGTTTTTTTTTTTTGGGATGAACCTTAGGAGAACTTTGGAAAAAGGTCGACATCTGTGTCGGCTTTAATCGTCATGGGCGGAGCTTGGAGCATTGTTTGAGCAGAGTTTTGGAGGCATTTGTAGTGCTTTAGGCAGTTTCTTGGTCGCGGAGCTTGTCGAGGCGCTGGAGAAGGTCTGCAGTTTAGAGACTTGATGAAGGCGCTTCCGTGAGGTGCTTCTATGAGTTGGAGCGCCCAGGTCGGTGAGGCAGTCCCGGAGTTGCGTTGAAGACAGCACCTGCTCTCAAGTGTCTGTGGGAGAAGCTAAGCTGTTTTGTCATAGGAGCCTGCTATGGTGCTGTCATTTTGTCGTAGCTATTTTGTGCTGGAGAAGGCTCATGAGGCGCTGCTATAATGTTCTGTCTTACTGGTTGTAGATGCGAGTAGGAGGTAGCCTTGGAGAGCTGTTGTAGACTAGTGGAGCTGTAGGTCGTATGGCGGCTGTAGACTAGTGGAGCGCTGTAGGTCATATGGTGGCCGACTATAGACATGCAGCTAAGATGGACGCTGAAAGCATTCAACAGCTAGTGCCTTATGAAAATGGGAGCCTCCCTAAGCAAGCTCTGTAGAAGGTAGCCACCAAAGAAGCTGGGCACTGCAATACCTCAGTAGAGGCGAGTTATGGGACGGACTTGTAGGATGTTGACGATCGATCTACTTCTACTAAAGCAATGGATGAAGACCAGCGTGATCCAGCCAATATTGTTAGTGAAGCCAAAGCAGCAACTGGGCGGTATGAAGTTGAGCATTCCATGGACCACCCGACAGAAAGTGTGATCAAATTGATGACTATGATCAAGTTCTTGAAACTCCTCTTGGAGTTGATGTACTCGGAAGGACAAATGGGAGAAGCAAATCTCTTGCAAGTATCTCTCTCGCTCTCAGGGAATTCTAAGAAATGCTCCCTATCTCTCATGGATTAAGAACACTCATAGACTCTCTTTTTCACAAGCTCTCTCTCTCACATGGATGGAATTTCTCACAAAGGATGGAATTTCTCACAAAGGATGGATGGTGAGACTCTTGGAAATACCCATGGGATTTGAGATATCCATGAAGCAAGGTGGGAGGAAATCTATTGGAGCTTGAAGGGTGTAACTGTTTTACTTTTCCACGGGGAGTTTAGTTGGATAGGAAGCTCTTCTATTTTCCCTCTAAATGCCATATGGTCATTGCAAGATAATGGGGAAAGATGGTATGAAACGTTTTGTAAGCTTTGGATCAAGCTGCCTAGCTTGGCTCAAAGCTATATGAACCAATGTAAGAGGACTTAGAATAGGAAAGGGGGAATGCAAAAGATGCCTTGATGTTCTTAAAGATATTTTTCACTTGTTTGTTGCTTGCCCACATGCTAGAAAGGTCTGAAAGTTCATTCAATTTGAATCTGGGGAGCCAATTTTAAAAAAATAGGATCTTTGATTTCACATAAGGGCACATGCTTTATGGTTCATTTGGATGTAGAAACAATCTAATGATGTACTGTTGCCTTATTTGATGCATGGTGGGACATGAGAAAAGGAGATTGAAATTTCAGATAAGTGCTTATAATCTTGAACACACTAGGGTGAGTACCAATTTTGCTAAACACAAAAGTAGGTGTAACTTGGAAGAAGAACATGTTAAACTGTCATACTACCTTCACAGGAGGCCTTTATCACAAGAAGTTGGGTAGTCAGTTGCTCAAGTTAAAGCTGCTCAGGGACTTGCTGATCGATCTGACAAAAGATGAAGAGGGGAGAGAAGAAGAGTAGAGATGAGGAGAGAGGGCACAGCTAGAGAGCATACCACAAATGACTAAATGTACACTAGATTTAGTTGAAATGTAGAATATATACAAACCCATTTAGGGTTAGGGTTAGGGCATCGAGTGGTTTGGTAAAGATGTCTGCAACATTCTCTTTGCTATCACAATGCGACAGTGTGATGTCACCAAGTAACACTTTTTCTCTAATGAAGTGCTCTCTGACATCAATGTGCTTTGTCCTGGATTGGTATACTGGATTCTTGGCCAATGCTTGAGCCGATTGATTATCACAGTGTATTGTTGTTGGCTTTGACTCATCAAAGTAATCTATTTCTGACAATAGTCTTTTGAGCCATCTAGCCTCACATGCACCTGTAGTGAGTGCTCTATATTATGCTTTAGTCAAAGACAAAGAAACAGTTGGCTGATTGTTTGACAACCATGATATAGCACCTTGACCAAGGAAAAATGCATATCCTTGTGTCGATCTCCGGGTCTCATGATCTCCGGCATAGTCACTGTCACAGTATCCATGCAACCATGGATGACTTCCTCTGTATTCTATCCCAAACTGTCTTGTACCTTTGATGTATCTCAAGACTCTTTTGGCTGCATTCTAGTGAGACTATTTTGGATTTGCCATAAACTGTGCTAGTGAGCTTACTGCATAACAAATATCTGGTCGTGTGATAGTCAGATATATAAGAGATCCAATGACCTGCCTATAGTACCTTTCATTGACTGTAGGCATTTTTGAATCTTTAGTAAGTTTCAAACTCTCTTTCATGGGAGTGGCTACAATCTTGCAATCTGCCATATGAAACTTCTTCAAGAGACTGTCAAGATACTTGAGCTGACTCATGGACTGTGTGATCTGAATCTCTCCAGAACTCAATTCCAAGACAATAGTGCATAAGTCCAAGATCTTTCATGTCGAACTCTATAGATAATTCTTCTTTTAGTTTTCTAATGAAGCTATCCTTGCTTCCTGTCACAAACAGATCATCTACGTATATAAGTGCAATAGTAATGTCTTCCCCTTGAACTTTGTAGTAGAGAGTATGATATGCATTGGATTTCATGTATCCTAGATCAGCAAAATACTTATCGATTCTGCTGTACCAACTTCTAGGTGCTTGCTTTAAGCCGTAGAGTATTTTGTTGAGATGGCAAACCTTATTCTCCTTTCCTAGTTCAACATAACCTGCTGGTTGTTGCATGTAGACTTCCTCGTCTAGATAACCATTGAGAAATGCATTCTTGACATCGAGCTGGTACGCATTCATCTGCTAAGTGTCGCTAGTGATATCAAGAACCGTATGGAATCCATCTTTGCTAATGGAGTATAAGTCTCATCATAATCTTGACCATATTATTGTGTAAATCCTTTTGCAACCAGTCTAGCTTTGTATCTTTGAATACTTCCATCTGGATTGTACTTCACTTTGTATACCCATTTGTTTGCTATAGCCTTCTTTCTTGGTGGAAGGTCACATAATTCCCAAGTATTATTCTTATACAAAGCATCCATTTCTTCATTCATAGCAATTTGCCATTCTAGCTTGTCTATTGCATCTTCAAAGTACACTAGGTCTTCTATAGCCATGATGGTAGTCATAAGACCATAGTTCGTCATTTCAACCTGAATTGCTTTGCCTTTCTGAGCATATGTCAATCTGGCTGGTGGTGTGCTTTCCCTAGTAGAGCATCTGAGCTGATGTGGCTTTGCTTGGAGTGTTTCAGGCAATTCTTGCTCTTCTTCATCAACCTTTTCTGCAGATGATTGTGAAGTCAATGCTTCCATCTCCTGTGTATTTGAGGTTTTCCATTCTAATCGTCATCAAGGATTACATCTCTAGAGATAATGACCTTGCGATTGATGGGATCATACAACTTTATGCTTTGCTTTCTTGACTGTAGCCAACCATGATGCATTTGCATGACTTTGCATCCAATTTCCTGCGATCATCATCATGTATGTGGGCATATGCTATGCAACCAAATATGCGGAGATGCCCGATGTGTGGCTTATGTCCAGTGAATGCTTCATAAGGAGTCATACCTTGTATCGGTTTGGTAGGAAGCCGATTAAGCAAATAGTTTATAGTGGCTATTGCTTCTGCCCAATACTAATTTGGAAGATGCTTCTCATAAGCATTGCTCTAGCGCTGTGTGCTAAAGTACCATTCTTCCTTTCAACTCTTGCATTCTGCTGAGGAGTATCTGCACATGTGAATTGTCTTCGAATGCTGTGATTTCTACAAAAATTCATGAATGTTGAACTTCAGATTTCTCTTTCAAAAACTAGACCCAACAATATCTGTTGTAGTCGTCAATGAAAGTCAAGTAGTAAAGTGAACCATTGATGTTGCGGGTCTGGGCATAACCCCATACATCTATATGAATCAAATCAAGAATACCTCATGCACGAAAGGAACTTCTACCAAAATTGGTTTGCTTTTGTTTGCCGAAACAGCATGCTTCGCAAACTTTTCCAAGAAATTATAGCTTAGGAATCCCAATTGCCATATTCTGATTCATGAGATCTAACATGTACTTGAAATTGACATGACCATATCTCTTGTGTCATTTTGCAGATAGTGGCATCTGTTTGCGGTTGAGCTGACATGGCATGCTTATCTGGTACTGTAGCTAGCATTCTGTACAAGCGTCCTTCCTTGACACCTTTTGCTACTAGCTGACATGTTTTGGATTTATCTCTGATAGTGCATTCATCTCCATCGAAGATGACTTGGTAGTTGTGTTCCGACATTTGACCTACTGACAAAAGGTTCTTGCTGAGCTTCGGAACGTAGAGTATATCTTTTACCAATCCTTTCATACCAGAGTGAAATTGTGCATAGGGACACATATCCCTTGAACTAGATTCGGTGTATTATTTGTTGTGTAAATGACATTTTTCTGACCTTCTAATGGTTTCATCTCTGCGAACTATTCCTAATGATTTGTCATCTGAGATGATGCACTGCTATCAATGTACCAAGGATCTTGTTTTGCTTGGTCGACTTGATAGCTGTAATCCTCTTTTGGATTGAAATCAATGTCTAGGTACACTGCATCAATTTGCTACATTTCCTCGCTTGCACAAAACATATTCCCATGTTCATTTGCAAAATGACTGTGACTAGAATGTCGACAACAATGATTTCCTCTACCGCGGAAATTCCCTCGATTACTATTGGATTGACTGCCTTGGTCGTACTACTTCTTGCAACAATCTCTTTCATAGTGTCCAAACTTGTGACAGTAGTTGCACTAGATGTTTGACATGTTGGTGGATGCATTCCCTCATCCTTGGAATCTTTCTTGGTTGGAATAATTTCCTCTTTGCTGATGTTGGTGTTGCTAAGGATGATGCTGATGCTGATTTTGCTAATGATTCTTTGCAGATGATGACCACTTCTCTGGAATGATCTGCCTCTGCGTCTGCCTGTACTTCTGTCTGAAGCTGTGAATGCCTGATCATTAGAATAACCTTTGCGTGCTTGAGTGGCTTGAGTCCTGAGTTCTTCACCAAGTAGGATTGATTGAAGTTCTTCTAGTGTCAGAATTTGTCATTAGATGGCAATACTTTGGATTAGATTCTTGTATTCCTCTTCTAGTCTATTCACGATGACTTGAACCATTTGTGTGGGATTCATAGTCTCTCCTGCTACTGCTGCAAGTTGATTGTTGTAGTCTTTAATCCGGAGTACATAAGCATGACCGGTTTCACTGTTGTTGTGGAAACTCTGGTTGAATTGGTTTCTCAGTGTGAGAATCCTAGAAGTGCTCTTTGACTTGTAGAGAGCTGCGAACATATCCCATGCTTCTTTCGATGTCTTGATGGTGTTGAGCTATCCTAGCATAACATCTTGCACATTCTACTTGATCAGATGATATGCGTACTTGTTTTTCTTATCCCATTCTGCGTGAGCTCGGGCAATGGCAGGATTTGCTACAAGTGCAAAAATTGTTTGTGTAGCTGTAGATCCTGCTATAGATTCCACTGCACGTGTTGTGACAACAGGTGGAGTAGAGCTACTGGTAGCTGGATCGTCCAACGGTCTAGGTGTAGTAGATCCATTGACATACTCCCATTTGTCCTGAAGTACAAGAATGGTCTCCATTCGGTATTTCCATGTGCTGTAACTGCAATTGTCTAGCTTAGCAGATGCCTCCAGATTGAGGTTTCTAGTCGTAGACATGGTGCAAGAAATGTACTCAAAGTGTCGTGAAAATTACTATCTGAATCAACTGCAAAATACTATTTGTGGCAAGTGAAATCTGAATTGCCGGGTGAAGATAGAGCTGCAATATATAAAATATGATTCGTGTTGTAAGGCTTGTGGCAAATGATGCTGAGAATAGCCAAGAGGCTTTACAAGGCTGAAATGATGTGCACAATGCCATGAAATAGCTGAATAGGATTTACAATAATGGCATGTGTGTGACATCAAAACATGTGCTATCTGCCCACTGAACAATTGGAAATGCCTCTAAATACTCTAACGCCTGCTCACTGAACTGATGAAGTTTAGGTTTTAGGTAATGTGATGATGTGAAACAGTATGTGAGCGTATGAACTGACTTCGAGTAGGAACTAGTCAAGAATTTCAAGCATGGCTTAAATTGGCAACTTGGAAAGATTCAAAGTGTCCCCTCTATGGTGATCTAGTCTACTCTGATCTAGATCTATACCAACCGTCGATCGATGAAAGAATAGCAAATAATTTCTTTTCTCTTGTTCTTTTTAAGTGCTGGGTCAGATGCATTGATGTAGAGGCTGATGTGCGTGTAGGAAGTGGACTTGTTGACGATGCTCAAAAGTGAGTGTGATTTGTGCCAAAATGTGCACGTGATATGATGAGTGCATAGATAATGAAAAATCGATCATTTTTTCTTTTCTGAGCGCCTTCAAATTCTTCCTGGATCAAGAGATATGACTTGATCTAGGTGCAGCGGCAAAAAAGGGTGAAAATGTGCTCAATATAATGATGTGGCCACTATGTTCACATGCAGGGGTGTGCTTGCCAAGGGATGTAGCCGTGTGTTGATGTGGCACTCAGATTCACATGCAATGCCTGTCAAGGGGTAATTGTGCCTGCAAGATAGGTGAGTTTGGCTAACCTACCCAAGGTCAAGTTGATCAACCAAGGTAAAGGTAACCATGATGATGCGGCAAGATGAAAGCTAGCAAGTGAGTCAGCAATGATGTGGTAGTCTATGTAGACCTGGTGATGTGGTTGCCACGTGTCAGCTAAGGTGGCAAGGATGATGCCTTGCTGATGTGGCACAAGGGATGAAGGGATGACGTGGATAGATAAGCTGACGTGGACCTAGGGATCAAGCTGATGACATGGCACCTCGAGGTGACATGGCAGATAAGGTCTGCCATGTGGCAGACTGTGGACCAAATCTATGGGTGGCCTTATCCTGCCATGTGTCAGAATCTTTAAGATTCCGACGAAATCTAGGAAGATTCTGGTCAGACGCTGAGGGTTGTGCAAGGGCCCATGAACTCGTGAGTCGTCGTCGAAGGCACTGGAGTTTTCTGTGTGGATGGAGCTACGCCCATTGTCGAAGATGTCGCTGGTGCGCGCTTGCTGTGTGGAGGGCGGGCCGCTTTGGCGTTTTGGCGTCCATGACTCGTGAACTAGCGGCCTTGAAAGAGCGTTGACCAGAAGGTGGCTGGCCATCAGATTGCCTTGAGCGTGGAGGCTGTAGATCGGAAAACCCGTCGACAGCTTCTGAGGACCAATCGAACGACAAGGAGAATACATAAAAACTCCTTGGTTGTACGATGGACACTGATGAGAGCTTGTCGTCGCTTTGAGAAGAGTAGAATTTTCTCTTCCTTTAATTCGTTCTTTGCTCCAGAGTTGCAGAGGAAGCCAATGATAGAAGCACCTCAACGACGGATTAGAACAAAATGAGAACGTTTTTTGGGAACTAGAGCTCATCTATCACAGAACCAGAGAATTCACATAGGGAAGATGAAGTTGTGTTTTTTGACAATTATGTGACGAACAGTCCTATTGCCTCAAAAAATGTACTCCAGAGAGATTGAAACGACCCTTGATGACCAGCAAAAACAATATGCTACAGATTCAGAACACAACGGAACAAAGATCTCTCGGCAGCTTTGCATATAAGGCTTCCCTGCATAGGAAGTAAAAGAGCATTCCACGCTTAGCACATACAAAATAGCTGCAGCTGCTTTTATTGAAGTAAGGTCCAGAGGTAGAACACGCAATAGCAGTCACAAAAACTGGCACAGTAATAAAATGTGCTTTCTAGGTAACCAAACAAAAAAAAAAGCTTATCTACGCATAGGTAGTGACGGTCCTTTCGAACTGCAGCCTCGGATACTGACGGTCCTTTTAACAACCCACAAAATAGCAATAGAGATGGAGCTTCAACCCGCGATGGCGAAAGCAAGATCTCCTTCAATAGCCTTTGAATGAGGAGAGTTCCAGCACTTCTCCGTGCAATGCAACATTGAAGAGACGGAGATGGAAGAGAAAAACGACCAGTTGGCTGAAGTATAGGCAACTACACATGGCAAGCAAGACGGAGAAGAACCTCGAGCTCCGGGACCATGCTACAAAACAAAGACTTTACGATGGAGAGGAGATTATCACGAGAGAGAGAGAGAGAGAGAGAGAGAGAGGAGAGAGATAGTGAACCACACAACTAAAGTCCAACACATCACATCGTATTGGCTATCAACCTCATCCACGCAATGGAAGAGCATGTCCACCCACTAAATAGGACCAAGTCTCCATCCAAATCCCATCCAATATCCACTTCCACCACATCATGTGAAGGTGGATTTAAAACCCCTCTAATGTCAACATCTTTTCATTGAAAAAGGGAGTTAAGAAAATTAATTAGGAACCTCAAAGACTAGAAATTCCTATAGGGGAGATTTTCATTGAAAAAGGGACTTAAGAAATTAATTAGGAATATCACTTAAGGACTAGAAATGGGTCCCATTTCTAGGCTTGTTAGTCATTATTAGTCATAGGTATTGCTAGTTATGGGCACTGTTAGTCCTTAATCCACTTTCCTAGAAATGTGACAATCTATAAACATTGTTAACCTTTCTTGTCCTTTGTGAGACTCCTAGTTTCAAGAGTGCCAACCATCCCCTCTGGTTCCTCAAATCCAAAAAGTCCCCCCCCCCCGCTTGGTCAACTCAAATCCAATAAGTACACTCCCTCCTCCATCTAGGATAACTCTTTCAAAAATATTGCACTCTTACTCTCTCCAAAAACAATATTTCATGTATAACCCTTCCTCAAAAACTTCAAATGATGCTCATACCACCCCAAACTATTCTTATTTCTTATGCACCTAAGTCATTTCTCTACCCCAAGACCCAAAGAAGGATAAAGCTATTAATTGGGAAATGATAGTTCAAATCTAAAATGTCATGAATGAACATATTTTTCCTAAGAAATCAAAGGAATATTGAGTAGTGGAGAAAGAAAGAGAAGAATGAAGGAGGAGTGTGGAGCTTGTGATAGAGCAAATCTCAACAACCTCCATGGATGTAAGGATGCCTTGATTTTTCCAAATATAGCAACTAGGTTGTACATAGGGGCAAATCATTATCACAAGGATGCTATAGGCTTTCTAAATTTTCACATGTTGCTAGGTTGCAAATAGGTGGCAAATCATGCCAAAGGGCAACAAAACCATAGGTGGGCAAACAAGCAATGAAGGAGGTGGGGGGTGGATGTGAGAGGAGGGGGGGATGCATCTAAAAGTTGCTACAAGTAGCCTAGAATGTAGGATTTAAGTGAGGTACACAAGTATTAAAAATCTCCAAATTGTATCATCTCGAGACCAACATTTTTTGTTTGTTAGGGAAGGAAATCATGGAGCAATTTGAAGGCCATAAGTCAAATACAATCCCTTACAATTTCTACTTTGCAAGAGGCATATGAAGTGGCTAAATTCTCATTCTTGGGAGGGAGATTCCATTTTGTCCATTATCCATGTTAATGCTCATGACCAAAGGCATACAAATTTCACACAGGATTACACCAAACCCGAGCTTTGAAGGCATTGAATCACCACACTCTTGTGAATCATCACACTTTTTTGTATCTAAACACAATGCATTAGATCTAACCCAAGCTTCAGGCATGGAATCATTGCACTTTTGTATCTAAAATCTATGCATCAATATTCTTATAATAAAATTCTCCATGATTTATTGAATATTATTAACTTTAATTATGCATGTTAAGGGAAAAAGGTTGGGTCTTAATCATGCATGCTTGCAAATGCCCAATTCTAAGCCAATCCACTATGATTTGAGTTTATATAACTTGTGTGTTTGTTAGCATTGGCTCTCCTAGAGACACTGCTTTAGGATTGAGTTGAGTGGGAGTTTTGTGATTATTCTTAGTTTTTAAGGAATTTTTATTAAAATTTAAAATTCTTAACCTCTACTTTTAGATGGTTGTTGGCTTTTTAGCTTTTAGCTTGACCTCCACTTCCCTCCCCCTTCTCCCCTTCCCCCGTGCCCACATCCATGGCTTCGATAAGCCTTCCACCCTCCCCGTCGAGTAGGCTTCCCTCACCGTTAGTACTAATCAATCGAAATCCTTCTTCACCAGATAGTGGATTCAAATGATTCAATTTAGAGCTGGGCATCGAATCACTTGCATCCATCATTTGTTGCTTAGAAGACTACTTCAGCTTTGAATCCATCATCTCTTGCATTAAAATGTGGCAAATGCTTCAGAATCCTTTCCTTGCTCTTTTAGCTTAGTGTTGGTCGACATAGCCTGAATTTTCCTTGCTTGATTTGATCGCAGGTATGGGTTTCAAGAGCATTTTCCTTATCACATGCCAACTAATCGTAATCAAAAATGGCTTTCGTATTCGCTTCTGTGAAGCTCCATCCTGCCGGCCCGACATAGGCATCATATACATTGTGCTCGAATGGGCCGAGACCCCTACCGATGCGAAGCTCATTGAATGTCTAGAAGTTGAAAACCTTCCCACAACCGTCATCATCCCAACAAGGTGCAAGCGATGATGGAGCAGCTTATGTAGCTCTCCCTATGGCTTGTGATTTTCTTGAACAAGCTACAGAGGCTTGCAACCAAGCGGAGAAGCAGGAACAATTCAACAACGACGACGATAGTCTAGCGACGAATAGCAATTTCGAAGGAGATAGGAGATTGCAGGTATTTGATTGTGAGCTTATCATTAGCAATGGAGACATCTTACTGTGTGTTGAGTCAGGATTTCGAAGTGAAAGCTAACCAGCTTGAGGGAACGCCAGAGTGATCACCCAAACTTCGACATCTCACATGTGATCCACTTTGTGTCCATCTTGTCGAGGGAGAAGGAAATGTGTATAACAAAGCTCAACACCGAATTTCCATTCATCATTAATCACGATTTCCTCCTCGTCTCATCGCGATAAATCATCCAGTTTGACAGTGTTTGGAACAAAGGCATCCTCTCTTACATCCCCCAGGCCTTCACCCGATCTTTCCTCTTCCTTCTCAAAGAATCGGCATCCTGGTATCGCACAAATGTGCACCCTCTATTATGTGGATTGCATAGGCAGCCTCGGATGGATCTAAAGCCTCAGCAAAAATCTCTACGTGAGGGTGCTTGCCTTCTTCATGGTTGGCTTGTCGGCCACAAAAGAGAGGTGAAGCAGCTTTGCAAACGTTCCCTTGTTAAGTATGTGAATCACGAAGGAGCTACAACACTTGCTCATACCTCCTTACCTCCCTCTTTCCTTAATCTCTTTGAGTTAATCTCAACGAGCCTCTCCATCTCTTTGCAAAAAATGTAGATAAGACATTGTTTCTACGTCACATCACCTCGAGATCGTGAAGTCAAGATCTTCTCATGGAGAAGGATGATCTAGACGCATTGGTCATTGGATGCGAGGGAGTCTTCAACGTTGTGAGCCCTAAGATGATGTTCATAGCTAATCCCAAGTAAGCGAGCTGAAAATTTTATTCTCAAACACTCGATAAGAAGTTACCCCCATCGTTTTTGGCCTACCCTTATAGGGTAGCCTTAGCAATGGTTCTACTTTGGCAAAGCTAAAATAGGGGAGTTTTTAAATTTCATAAATTCTAGAATTTTCTTATTGGCCTTTGTTAAAGCTGCCCGCCCAATAAATGGGGCAATTATTACAATTTTGGGTCTCTCTCTCTCTCTCTCTCTCTCTCTCTCTCTCCACTAACCCTTCGCCTCCCCATTCTCTCTCTTAGCTTCCGTCACTCCACCACTAGTCTCTCTCTTTCTCTCTCTCTTAACTTCCCTCACTCCACCACTTGACCCTAGCCCCCCCCTTCACCTCCACATTTATTTTGGGTAGGCCTATTGAATGACATGTGTCAAACCATTTAGCCTTGCAATATGACATTAAATTCCTTAATATCTGACTTCAGATTCCTTAATTTTGGTTTAACATTCTATCAAAACACTAGATATTTTCTTATTTTTGACACATCTTCTTGGAACATCGAATTCCGTGAAGAGTTTGCTTTGGATTTATTTGTGTGTAAAGCTGCTTTCCAGGTGGGGCTTCTAAATGTTGAGAGTTACTACAATTCAATGCTCGTTTTGTTTTGCCAATTGCCAAAAAAAGCTTTTCCGCCAATTGCCAAAAAAGCCATTCTACCAAAAAAGCTATTTTGCAAAAATATATACTACCCAAAAAGCTATTCTATCAAAAAGGGCCAAACGGGCTTTATGTGTGCCAAACGGGTTTTATGCCACCAAACAAGCTTTATGCCTACCAAACTGGCTTTATGGCTGCCAAATGGGCGTATGCCTACCGATGAAATAATTGTTTTTTATTGGATTGAAAAAAAAACAAAAAAAAAGAAGAAGTTGCCATCAAAACTAATGGGCTTTTTGCTTGCCGAAAAGAATCTATATATTGCCAAAACAAAATCTATATCAGAAAAGTTTTTCTACCAAAAAACTATAATATACTGCCAAAAAAGATATTCTGCCAGTTATCTTGCAAACTTACGTATCAATGATGTGCGGCGGCCATTTTGTCCAACTCATGGTTTCTGCCATTCCAAGTATTATCTATTGTTTATTCTCATCTTTGCATATTTTCTGTCATTCTTTTAATTGAGAAATCTTCTTCTTCTACTTTCATCCAAATAGTGGATTTTTAACCTTCTATTTTGAATCTATTTTTTCATGCTTCCAGAAAGTCAAAGAAACCTATATGACTGGTGCGTGCAAGCTATTACGACATCCCTCTCTTTTAATGCAAGGTAAGATTCAAAATCAACAGTAGAGATAGCCAAGTTGGATGCAAGATCAAAGGATGACATTTCATATAGGTGTAATCCATGACAATATTATTTAGGTTACAACCAAGGATGAATTATGAGCTCTTGTGAGCATAGTCTTATTCATGTCTTCATTAGGCTTTGATTCTCAAAAGATGAAAATCTTTGAACATCACGAAGGCAATCAGTAAACACTACCCTTGACATTTACAGGGAGCATCGGGTCTGATGGACCCAATGTCGTCTCTCATGCTCACATTTTTCTCATTCTTTTTTTCCCTTTAGGAGAACTTCATTAAACGATAGGATCCGAGTTCAATTTTGAGATAGTAGTTTTGTGCTTCATGACAAAAAGGAAACTATGAAGTATAGTGAGTGAGCAATTAATAAATTAATAAAGACATACCAAGGACTCTGAAATATAGAGAACTATCAGTGATGATACGCCAATCTCTCAATGTTAAGTAGAAGCTACCCACTTTGAAGTAACCTTGCGTTTTTCCAACTACATGGGTGAGGATATTATTTTTAAATTTATTTTGGACAGAGCCTCATAGCCGAAGCCAGTGCTTGTATGCACTCTTGTTAAGTATTGCATATATGATGTAAATATTGTTAAGTAACATCTTAATATGCCAAATAGATAGGAAGGGAATAATCCTAAATTGGTGCAAAATGTAGTCTTAAAGGTAGACTCATTTTTTTGCATGTAGAAGAAAAAGAAAGGAATTACTTTTGATTGGCTCCAAATTGGGCTTGTGCAATTAGACGTGATTTGGAGCAAGATAATATGATAGAATCTAACTCCTTGTATTTAGAGATAATTAAAAAAGAAGGTCTAAGTTTCTTGCAAAATCTATCGTCTTTAAATATAATGCAAAACAAAAGTCCAAATTTGTTATGATCCAAAAATTGGTATCAGAGTCTCACTAATCTCTCCACGTTACCAAGCATGCCTCTATCCTTGCCATTCTACTCCTCAACACCTCCTCTCCTGCCACATACTATCCTCTCCTTGAAGACAACATGAAGTTGTTCATGTTTATGGAGCATCCATTTTCTTCTACTGTTGGTCATCTGAAGCAGTGTTTCAGTGCTGTGAAACTCAAAATTTATACTTAAGGATGGTCACACCCAATTATGCCACAATTTTTTATTTTCTTTCCAACTCAATTATGAAAGATGATGCCTTAGTTAAAGTAAGTAAACCTCATATATTTTGTTTTCATAATTTACAAGGGATTTGGGGGGGGGGGGGGGAGGTAGAGACTATGAAATTGCTATAAGTTGAACAAGGGAGAGGTGGGGATGCCTTTATAAAGCTAAGAAGCAAGTGCCAAGGTGAAGTAAGAGAGTAATCATTGAAGGTAGATGTACAAATGAAAGGAGGAAATGGAGCCATAATAGGGACTTTAATTTCGTATTACCATCTTTAAAAAATATGCACACTTGTCATATAGTAAATTCCAAACCAAATTGTCAATGTGCACAAAAAAAAATAATTATATCCGCAATTGTTCATCAGTGATGCCTTAAGGAGAATGAAACACTTTCAATGGTCTCACTAACATTACAAAATATAATATGAAAAAGAATGAAAATACTTATTATTGTGTCTGTTAATATTTGCAAAGTATAATGTAAAAAAGATCCATTGGTACTAAAATATTATTGAATTACAATGTCAAATTATCCATAGCTAATAAACTTGGAGGCTTGCATTGGTAAACCATTTTTCACACCTTCTAGAGCCTCCTCGCCAACTTGTAAGGAAGAAGTCTGAATCATCTTCAAAGCTTAAAGACAAGTGAGTTGCCTCACCAACTTCTTGCTCATTGTAAGGAAGAAATCTAAATCATCTTCAAATGTTAAAGGAAAAAGATCCCAAATGTGTTTCAAACTCCAACCCTTCGTAACCTCAAGTCACTAACTATCCCCATCTAGTAGATGTATCTCTACTTCTATTGTAGCACCTACATCATAGTCCATGGGAATCCATGTCTCATTATTGTAATTCCATCTTCTATACATATGGATCATATTTAAGGTGAGATGTATGACTGGATACCTAACGACTACTCTCTTCCTACTAATCAAACACCTAAAGTGATCACCCTTCACCCTCCCTAACATCCCAGGCTAGATGTAACAAATCATCAAAAAACACATTTGGAAATTCCACAAACATCAAACCAAAAGTGTATTCATGGATGTCTCCCCACATCTTCATCTTAAAAGCATCTATAGTGAAATGATGATCAAAGGATCAAAGTCCCAAGGGTGCTTCCATATGCACCAATCCCGCTAAGGAATACAATTACTGGAATTATATATTATGATTCTAGGAGGCCATATTCTAGTTAGAGTATGATCAGGGAACATGAATTTTAACCAAGTTTGTATGGAAGACTTGGATTGTTCCAGTGAGGCTTTGCCGAGGGCTAACTTTCCACTTTCATTTTGCTTGTAGGAAATCGGTCTAAACAAATTGACAAAGTAAGGATAGCTAAAAACTTTAATGTACAATAAGCATCCAAACACCCTTATAAGAATATGAAAATGGAAAAGTTCAAATAGAAGTCACACAAAAATGCACAGCTTTAAAGAAGGTGAGTCTTCGTTTTGGAATCCAAGGCCATGTTGTAAGAGATGTAGACATTTTGGATCTTGGCATTCAAACCTTTTTAGTTTTGATTGCATGGTAGCCCACAACATAACTTGAACTCTTTGCTGTATAGTTACCATTGCATCCTTCACGTTGTGACAAAAACATGTGGAGGGACTACCTGTGGCCTATGAGAAAGAAAGGGTTTCATCCTAATCACAAGGAGAAAATTCAGGTTGAGTTCGGGATGTTTGTATGATTTTTAAAAATGTCCAACTTTCTTTCGGAGAAATATGCATGAGCTTCTAGTTCGAAGTATGCTTTTGCGATTGGTTTATAGGATAACAAAAGCTATTCTCATCTTATAAGAACATAGAAGTAATTTCAGTAGGGGGTACAGATGGGTTTGAGTATTTTTAATTGTTGGAGGGAAAAAGTATGTGAAATTTTATAGGGGGGAAAGGGAGGGACCAAAAGAGAGAGGGACAAGTGGCAAGTGCAACATGTGGAAACTAGGAGAGAAGGACATGGGGGACAGGGCTATGGGGCAATGCAGGGACCCGGTTCACCCCCATGAGGTGAAGCCTTATGCTAATGTGGCTTCATTGAAAATCTCAAATTTCGAGCCTTCCCATTAGTTGATCCCTCATTCTTGGATTAAGGGCCCTTTTCAGTTCAAATCTTCATTCATCATATAGATCCAATTTCAACAAAATCTATATGACGCCTCAAAAAAGATGGATTTGCAATGCAAAGGATGGCCGAAGTTCAATATATATCTAGTCCTATGATCATAAGATGGAAAGCATTGTTGGACTTTATATTTGTGATGAACAAAAAGGTGATTGAGAAGTTAAACGACTTTATTCTTCAACATCAATTTTTGAGTGTAAATAGATGTTATCAACAAAACAAATACAAATTGCATACCACCACGGTCTCCTAGTAAGACTTGGAGTTCCTTAAATTCCTCTCTAAAGAAGTTTTCAATTTTCTAATGTGATTCGTACTCATGAAGCCAAACTAGCACAACAAACTAAGATAAATAAAATCTAACACTATATTAAGGAGTTTGGAAATTTTCAAACTGTTTGGGAATTCCTAAAACGATTAAGATTTAGCCACATGGTCAAAACTAACCCCTTACATCTATCCTAAGCATTAGATTAGGGAATATATAAGGGAAGCCTCCCAAGTTCCACTTTCAAATAAGGGGTTGATATTTAGACACATAGTCAAATCTTAACCCCTTATTTGAAAGTGGGACTTGGGAGATCCCCAAACATGTCAATAGCTTAAGTAAAATGTGCAGGACCATCAACATATCGCACAATCGTTTAGGGATGTGGATTGGTTGGTAGAACCATTTCTTAGAAAAACAAAATTGAGTATAAGGAAGGATGCACACAATCAAAGTTATGCACATGGCTCTCACCTAATTCCTCCATTAGTTGGATTATCTATACTTCCCATCTACCTATTATAAAGGCCCTTAATCTCAACAAATTGCTCCATACATATAACTTGAGGTAATGAAAAGGCCTTTATTTTTTAATGGAGAAATTCAATCAATTTCTTAGGTCAAAAGGTGGGGATAGCCCAAGGTCAAAGGGATACCTTCAAAATTTCATGCAAGGGGGATTTTAGCTCAAGACATCCTTTACCCGTTGTTGCTGATAGGGACTTTCAATTAGCCTACATGAGATGTTGTGAAAAAATAATTGTAAAAGGGTTTACCTTGATAAATAAGAGGGGAGGGTACCGCTTCCCTCATAAATAGAGGGACATCCTCATTATTCTCTCTTTTTTACACACAACCCCCCCTCCCCCTACCCTAGCGCCCTCCTTGTTTCCTTTACCACCCCTCCTTTTTAACTAATTAAAATGTTGAATTCTTTTAAATTGGGGAACCTATATTCGATGCTTCCCTCAAGTCCTATTTGAGCAGCCATTCTCATCTTATTCATGGATTGAGCCCTGAGCCCTTTTTTGTTGGTGCTCCCCCTCGGCCCTTTTTTGTTGGTGCTCCCCTTAAGTTTTGTGTACCCAATGCTACACTTTCAATGTTGATTGGAGCTGACCCCCTCAGTTCACTTCCATCCCCTTTTCGCCTCTTTCCCTTTAAACTCATCCATACTCTAGTAAGAGATTTGTGCATCTCAAGGCACTGTAGCATCCAGCACATATGATCAAAATTGTCTGCAAGTCCAAATCCATTCTATTCCTAGATGTGGCGTATCGGGGCTTAGAATTCCCTAGAATCAATCTCATGTAATACTTGGCTAACCCCTAACAATTAGTAGGTCTCTTGCTAAGAACCTTTCAAGAATATGCATAAAAACCAATGTTTCTATATGTTAACTGTTGTTTCCTTTCTCTTCCACTGCTTCTATCACTCTACCTATCCATCTCCTTGTCGATTGTCTCTTGAGTTATCGAGATTAAGGGAAGGGGGTAAAGTTGGGTTTAGGACTAGCTCAACTGCGACAATTGGTGGTGAGAATTCAAATGGCGGTGCAATACTAGAACCACCTCCATGCCTTGGTGGGGTTGGAACAAAACATGGTTGCTAGCTACTTGGTGCTTAAACATCACATTCAATGGTTCACAACATTGGGAAATCTTCATTCAATGGTTCAACATGGGTGGGAAATCTTCCTGTATGCTAAACTATTATTGAGGGTAAAATGCAAACATCCCAAAGGAAATTGTCAACTGCAAGACTTATGGCCTTGCTATAAAACCAACCAACTCTTAACAGTACGCGGCGCAAGTTCTATTAAGGTGCAAGACTTACCGAGTTGTATTGGTTCCTCGAGCAGGTTACAATGTCTCGGCAATCACTTGTGTGGCAAAATGCTCCAACACAAATAAACTCACATGCATATAACATAGTACTACCGTACATAACAACTTCTTCTAGTATGGCATGTTGGACGTCTTTCTTTTACCATGCTGTCTCAACACATTGCTACATCGACAGCAATTCCATGCTGCATTTTCAGATGATTCACTTGCCAAGAATTCTCTTACCAAGACACTCGCACCAATCAATTGAACGTGAACAGACACGTTCCTTGTTACAACGACATATTGTATGGAATTCCTCTCAAACACAACGCACAGCTATGTCTAAGCGCTCCTTACATTCCCGAGTCAGCGGAACCGAGATTTTGGGCTTGTTAGATTCAAGAAGGCTATTCGGCTACTTATAACTAACCAAGCTTGAATCGGTAATTAGCTTCAAAATCCCGCTCTCCCAAGTGGTTTAGGCCACATTCCAGTTAGACTTTATCCTCACCCAGTTCTACGGGCCAATGGATGTACAACTATAGAGAAGGGATCTCCTGAGAATCCCAATGGGCCTTTGGATCAGCACGAAAGACGGATTATGGAAGGGATATCATGCAAATTTTCGAAGGCAGACTCAAATCATTATCTCTATCCAGTTTCACATGTTTATGACTTGATGGCTACCATCCAAAACCGGGCTCAACAAATTTATAGCTATGTGCAGGCCACCTCTATCGGAAGATTAAAATTTACATGGAATTTTCTTATAAAGTGACGTGGCATTTATGCATCAGGTCTAAGCAAGATATTGATACTGTTGAGGCTGCAAACAGACTATCTGGCAAATGAACGAATTTGGTTTCATAGACAAATTGCTAAGGCTTCCTCTTCCAATATACAATCAATTTCATATACATGAACTGGCTTGAATTACAAATGTTGCATAGCCATTCCGCATTCACAAATCTTGTGAAACATGGGAGTGGTGAGAATCCAAATGCTATAAGCCAATATGCATGCTCATACCATGCAACTTGCTGGGTCTTATAACCAGATCATGACACGTAATGTGCCCTATCTCCTTCATGCATAGATTCAAGACCTCTAGCAGTGTTGAGAATTTCCTTCCTCGGGTTGTTTCCCACCACAAACTCAAGTGCCAACTCGCTTGTCTCCATAAAGGCCATTTTCTTTGCATCTTAGCTCCTCTATTTGATATGCATCATCCCACTTGCCAGCACTTGCATAAACATTTTCCATGAGTATGTAGGAACCAGCGTATTTAGAATTCATCTGGACAAGCTGTTGAAAGCACCTCAATCCTAGTTCTGCTTCATCATAAGTTTTGCAGGCACTGAGCAAAGCAGTCCATGTTTCTTCACATGGAGAACACTCCATAGTTTCGAAAAACTGCTCTGCTTCATGTAGATGTCCTGAGCGTGCAAGAAGATCAACCATGCAAGTGAGATGATCTATCGTGGGTGCAATGCCATAATCCTCCAACATCTCCTCGAAATACTCCTGACCCTTCAGAACCAGGTTGGTATGGCTGCATGCAGTGAGAAGAGAAGTGAATGTAATAGCGTCTGGCTTAACTCCCTGTTCTTTCATGTCCTCAAAACATTGCACAGCCATGATACCCTCATGGTTCATTGTGAACCCTTTGATCATTGCACTCCATGAAACAACATCTCGGACTGGCAGGTTGTCAAAGGCTTCCCTTGCCTCTGAAATTGAGCCACACCTGGCATACATGTCGATCAAGGAGTTGCCAACAAAAAGATCTCTTTCAAATCCCCTTTGTGTGACTTCCATGTGTACATCTCGCCCCTTGTCTATGGCTCCTATGCTGCCACAGGCTTTTAATACAGAAATAAATGTGACAGTACTTGGAGAAACACCATCGAGTTGCATCTGTTCAAAACATTTCAGCACTTCCTGAACAGGTCCATGTTCAGCATATCCTCCAATAAGAGCATTCCAGGACACATCATTTCGAACTGGCAGCATGTCAAAGACTTCTTGAGACTTTGAGGGCCACCCGCATTTGGCATACATGTCAACCAAGGTGCTTCCCACAACAAGATCTGTCTCTAATCTCCCATGTGAAATCTCTCTGTGTATTTCTTGGCCTTTGTCTATGGCTCCTACCCTGCCACACGCTTTCAAAACACAAGTGAACGTGACGGCACTTGGAGAGAGGCCCTCTTGTTGCATCTGTTCAAAATATTTCAGGGCTTCCTGACCAGATCCATGTTCAGCATGTCCTCCAATTAGTGCAGTCCATGACACAACATCTCGAACTGGCAGCTTGTCAAAGATCTCACGCGCCTCTGAAAGCAAGCCACAATTGGCATACATGTCAACCAAAGTGTTGCAGATGAAAAGATCTGTTTCCAATCCTCTTCGTGAGATATCCATGTATAATTCTCGGCCTTTGTCTATGGCTCGTATGCTCCCACAAGCTTTCAAAGCACAAACAAATGTGACAGGACTTGGAGCAATGCCCTCCTGTAGCATCTGTTCAAAACAATTCAGTGCTTCCTGACCAGGTCCATGGTCAGCATATCCTGCAATCAGTGCAGTCCATGACACAGCATCTCGAACTGGCAGCTTGGCAAAGGCTTCCTGTGCCTCTGGAATTGAGCCAGATTTGGCATACATGTCGACTAAAGAATTGTTGACAAAAAGATCTCTTTCAAGTCCATTCAAGGCAACCTGAGCATGTATCTGTCGGCCCTTGCCTATGGCTCTTATGCTGCCACACGCTTTCAGGACACAAACAAACGTGACATCACTCGGAGAGACACCTTCCTTTTGCATCTGCTCAAAACACTCCAGCGCTTCCTCACCAGGTCCATGTTCAGCATAACCTGCAATAAGTGAGGTCCAGGACACCACATCTCGAACTGGGAGCTTGTCAAAGACTTCCTGTGCCTCTGAAAGTGAGCCACACTTGGCATACATGTCAACCACAGAGCTGCTGACAACAAGATCTCTTTCAAATCCCTTTTGTGCAATTGCAGCATGTATCCTTTGGCCCTTGTCTATGGCTCCTGTGCTGCCACAGGCTTTCAAGACCCAAACAAATGTGACAGCGTTTGGACAGACGCATTCCCGTTGCATCTCATCAAAACATACCAAAGCTCCCTGACCAGATTCATGCTCAGCATATCCTGCAATGAGTGAAGTCCAGGATACAAGATCTGGGACTGGCAGTTTGTCGAAGACATCCTGTGCCTCTGTAATTGAGCCACATTTGGCATACATGTCCACCAAAGTGTTGCCAACAAAAGTATCCCTTTCAAGTCCTTTTAGTGCAATTTCAACATGTATTTCTCGCCCCTTGCCTATGGCCCCAACTGTGCCACAGGCTTTCAAGACACAAACAAACGTGACATCACTTGGACAGGCACCCTCTAGTTTCATCTGTTCAAAACATTTGAGCGCTTCTTGGCTAGGTCCATGTTCAGCATATCCTGCAATCAGTG
The DNA here is from genome assembly GCF_047967505.1 of Dipteris shenzhenensis. Taxonomy (NCBI): domain Eukaryota; kingdom Viridiplantae; phylum Streptophyta; class Polypodiopsida; order Gleicheniales; family Dipteridaceae; genus Dipteris; species Dipteris shenzhenensis. The sequence goes on along the minus strand of NC_141609.1, from coordinate 5,305,658 downwards.
CATTCCATGAGACGACTTCTCGGACTGGCAGCATGTTGAAGACTTCCTGTGCTGCTGCAAGTGAGTCACATTTGGCATACATATCAACCAAACAGTTGCTCACATAGCGATCTCTTTCAAATCCCTTCCATGTGATTTGCCTGTGTATTTCTCTCCCCTTGTCTATGGCTCTTATGCTGCTACAAGCTTTCAGGATGCAAATATATGACACAGCATCTGGAGAGATGCCTTCCAATTGCATTTGTTCAAAACACTTCAGTGCTTCCAGACCAGGTCCATATTCCGCATATCCCTTGATAAGGGCCGTCCACGACACAACATCCCGAACTGGAAGCTTGTCAAAGACTTCCCGTGCCTCTAAAAGGGAGCCACACTTAGCATATGTGTCCACCAGAGAATTCCCGACAAAAACATCTCTTTCGAGTCCCATTTGTGCAATCTCAGAATGTATTTTGCGGCCTCTATCCACATCTTTCAACCTAGCACAGGCTTTTAGTAGGGCAGTAAGCGTAAACGTGCTAGGATGTACATTATCGTCTTGCATTTTCTGGTACAAGTTTAAGGCAATGTGTGTCTGCCCATGTTGGATATACCCTAAGATGAGAGAAGTCCATGAATACTCATTCCGATAAATCAAAGTGTTGAAAACCTGTTGAGCGTCAGACAGACTCCCACATTCCACAAACATTGGCACAATGTAGTTACCAACAGCTCTTTCCTTTTCCAGTCCGTTATCACAAGTGTGAGCATACAGGCGCTTTGCAATCGCTAGATTTTTTTCCTTCCTGCACTTCTGCGCAGTGCAGATAACGTCATCAGCACAAGGGGACTCATCCATCCTATCCAAAATACCAAGTGTCTTCTCTAAGCTTAGCATCTTCCAACCACAGGCCCCTTGCTGTTGTGCCTCGTACACTCGTACTCCGGACCAAAAGTTCTCCTTCCAAATAAGGCTGGACTGGCACAGTTGTTCTTGCTCTGGTTCCCGACCAGAACCGTCAGTTCCCTGGTTCCCCCTGTCTAGAGCCTCTTTTCCCTCTAGCATGTCTTTAATCCAAGCTGGGTTGTACAGCCCATCTATCCATTCTTCAGTGCTTATATGTCTGAAATCTTGTAACTCGTCAAACGAACCAATCAAAATCCTAATTTAAGACCATCCTATGCAATACACTTTGTCCAGTCGCATTTGCCACTTACTCTGTCCTTTCCCTTGTACCACCACTGAGAGGGAGCCGTGAAGTGCTCCTGCCATAAGCGCTGTGTACGTGACTTTGGCTCCCTATCTGCAAAGCAGGGACACAATATATAAAACCAGTATCCGGCTTTCGAAATCGAGATTGAAAAGAAGAGGCGGCCTGTCCGGAAGCAACGAAGAGGCAAACCTGGAATAGAGATTGTTGATATACTCCGAGAAAGCCCAACCAAAGCATCTTCAATCATGTGACTTTTTGGACGGCAACCAAGAGATTGAGCTTGACTGAGCTGGCGTCGAGGAGGGCTATGGCTCCAATCCCGGGTTGCTAAAAGATTGAGCTCCACAAAAGAGGCTTGTGGGCGGATATAATCGGGTGCAGATGTCATGATAGGGAGCTGGTCGACGGAGCGAGTCAGCTGGCAGATGGCATGAGGCAGCGAGTAGTGCAAAGGACTTACTGCGATGCTGTTGGGTGTGGGGAGCTCTGCTGAATTGAAAGAGGTTGACAACATGGCTAGCAATACAAACTCAATTTCTTGAACTGAAATTGCTCCTCATCAAGTGAGTCCACACTACCACGGGGAAAAAGAGTTCTCCACGTCAATTGAGTCCACACTATCATGGCGGAGAAAAGAGTTCTCCATGAGTCCACGCTTGAGTTGGCAACCGCGGTAAAAGAGTTCTCCATGAGTTGTGTCGTGGGTGTTACTCCCTCATAGGAAAAGCCGCCTCTAAAACAAAACAAGAGGCACACTATTGCCCCTTGACAAGGTGAATCGCATTCACTAGGCTACACCCAAGCAAACAATGACCCCTTACCTAGGTAGATTTTATATGAAGTGGGGTAATGCTTCTATGTCAATTGGGATGAAGTTGAAGTATCGAGAGTGCCAAAACAAGTCTAACATTTGCAATCTATTGAAAAGGTTCCTTGAATTTGATATAAGGAAGTATAACTTTGTGAATAGTTGGAGCTCTTAGCTTTGCAGAGTTGCTAGATGTTTGGCTTCTATTGCCTATCTACTTTTTACATCAGATTGTTGCTATCTATTGTCTTGCTTTGCCAATCCTTACTTTGCTTAATTGTGTGCTCATCCTGTGAGTCGTTGAATCATTTCTGTGTTTGCTATGCTTACTTATTGATGTGTGCTACTCTCTGTTGTAGTTTGATGTTTGCTATGGTGTTTCTTTCTGTCATGCATATGCTAGTTGCTTGCATGAATTGGTGGCTATTACCTATCAATTGCCTTTCATGTGTTGTGTGTATTTGCCTTATAGGTGATGTGTTGTGGTTGCTTGATTTGCATCACTCCGTTGGTTGCTCGCACGATTGAAAATAATTCTATAGCAAAAATCAAGGGTGCCTCTTTGTCTAAATGTTTGAATGCCCAAATGCGAACATCGTATTTATAACTGTCATACTGCAAACATCAAAATTACAAACATAAACTTACAAATATTGAACATCAATAGTCATGGCTAACACATGGCAATATTTGGTAACACTTCTCGTCCAAGCTCCTATATGTCCAAAAACTATCCTTTTTCTTGTCCATAGGTAATAGGTAGAATAGATGAAGAATATTAATCCTTTGTTTTTGTCCATGGGTAATAGGTAGAATAGATGGAGAACTATACCTTAAATGAATCTTTAGGAGAAATTATTGTTTGTAGATGGCTTGAGTGATTTTACTAGTCATAATCTTACTTTGGCAAGGTCAATTATTCTTGAGTTATATTCTCAATTTCAATAGTTTTGACAATATTGAAAACTTGCATGACAATAATATTGTAGAACTATCTCAAAAACATCTTGGAGATTAATGTTATAATTGTGGTGCATTTATGTGCAATGGGGTGTGTGCTTGCACATATGTGAACAAACGAACATGTATGCACTCTTTGGACGTTGCACGCATTAAATCTCTATACAATAGAACTAAGAAACATGTTATTTGGCTCTTTCATAGGGATAATGCAATTCATGCATGATTCCACATTTGTAAAACTATGGCTTTCATATTATTTGAAAAACTATTATTTTGTCTGGAAGAACAATGTTTTTTAAATGATTTATTTTAAAGTAAACATTAATGAGCTTAACTACTACCAAAAAAACGATTCACAATTGCACTAGACTACATTGAGCATAATTGATGTAGCATTGCACCAATAGTATTGGTAGATGTAACATCACTATCCAACACAAGATCCTCTAATTTTGAGCCCCATAAGAATTGTTGGCATAAGGGCTTTTTCATAAATCAAAGGCCCCATGAATCCAAAAAAGATAATAGAGCATGGTTGACATAAGGCTTGTTTCATAAATCTAAGGCCTTAACCTCAAACTCGTATAGGATGAGATCAAACTTCTAAGTATGTGAGGTACAAAAAGTTGTGCCAATTTTGAACTTTTACTCTAGGGTTTAGCTTGTATTTAAGATAAACAAGGACATTATAGTGATTGTAGATGCTTGCCCTTTAAAATTGAGGCATGCTCGGAGGCATTGTTTGGCAAGTTGTACTAAGTATATTTGTGGCACGATAGATGTTGGAGTAGTTGATATGCTAACCTTATGAAACATGTGGTGTATCCCTTTTTTGTGTGTGTGGAAAAGACCTATATTAAAAGAGAAAAAGTAAAGTAGAACAGTCTCACCAAAAGAGAGACAATTACAACGAAATTTGATACTCATCCAACTTCATGTTTAAGACTCCTAAAGCTCATCATTATAGAAATTTCAAGTTCTCTATACTAGCCACCTGCCTCGTCAAGCTTCATGCAGACTTTTCTGTTTCGGCACTTCCAGATGCAATTTATAACTGTAGCTCTAACAATTTTCCAAGCTTCCCATATCACATCATTCATACTTCCTTTGTCTCTTAAGAGAGCTAACTTCTACCTAAGAGGGAAGAGAATATGCATATGACTGTGAATCATCACATAGTTCTCCTCCATACTGGCGAGATCGAAGGACAATCCCATAGGATGTGAAAATGATTCTCCTTCTTACATTTACAAAAGACACAAAGATGAGAAAGTCTAGGATTCCAATTAGTAATCCTAGATTTAACTGGCAGTTTACCAATCATTACCTTCCACAATAGCACATTATACTTAAAGAAAGAAGTAGCCAATCATATTGATCTTAGTCTTCTAATCCAAACTTCCATACTATCTCTTGGAGCACTAATAGCCCAATTACTGTGTGCCACTAAAGCAACCCACAGCCCTTGGATCTTGACCAAATCCTTTAAGGAACATCTTTGAAGATCTTTGCCTGCATAATTCACAAATGTCACATCCCTTCCCCACGCATTTGCCACTCCATCTACCTCCAAAACTCCCTTAATCTCTTTCTAAGACAAATACTTTCATATCTCCTCTGTCAATGCATACTTCATTTGTCGACCAATCATCTCTTATGCCTAGTAAAATGCATTGCATAATCATCATCTTTATATTAGAAAGATTGAAAACTCTGCCTATGGCATCAATCTCAAACCATTTCCAGCCACCTTGGCTCCCAAATGTTTCTAAAAGTCAACAACCCCATATTGCACAACCTCTTAACATGCTTTGATGCAAGCATTAGAGGCTTGAACTGATCCTCATAAGCCCACTCCACTAACCATAGAGATCTCCCAGGAGAGGCATCGCCCTAAAATGAACAATTTACCACTGATGAAACATAAGAAAAGTTCTCTTTCCAAAGGCATACCATCTTCGAGAGCATCTCAGATCGTGGAATTTTGACTGCATAGTCACAAAGTACTATATCTTGCCATGGACCAAAGACTCCTAGTGGGCCGTTTCTATGTATCCAATATCTAGTAAGAATAGCCTAAGGCTTCTTACAATCCAGCCCCAAAACCACTTAGAAGATAACTGCTTACATTTTTTATTCATCCCCTCAAGGCCTAATCCCCCTTCTCTTTTGCTTGCCACCACAATGTTCAATAGCCCTTCAATAGCATGCCATTGTTCCTCCAAAGAAAACCTCTGATCATTTTATCCAATTCCTTTAGTACATTTGCTAAAAATGGAAAGACCGACGACATGTATACCAAAGTAGAGGAGAATATTTGCTTAGGAAATAAAATTTTGCCTGCAAAAGAAATCTTTGCATCATCCCATGCAATTTATTTTGTTTACCACTCAAATTTGTCTTCCAAAGTTAGTGCAAACCCAACCGGGCATCCCAAGTATCCAGAACACAACTCTTCAAATACATTGCTATCTATCTTGAGTTCTTGCAAGACTAGGAGCGTAATAATCTCTTCACTGAAGCTTTCTTTAATGCAGAGCAGACACCTCTGATATTCCGACAATAGAGAATCTCCTACTCATCACTCGATCCATGCTATGCATCAGAATCTCGGTCCATCCCTTCCGCCAAAGGAGTACAAAGGTTAACAAAGTTCTCTCTCCTAGCTTTGCCCTTAGTCGCTCGTAACGATTACCGTTTTTTCGACAATTTCTTCGAACTTTCATTCGACTCTCTAATTCCTTATCTTGCTTTTTCGCTTGCGCTTCCTTCTTCGAGCTTTCCTTCGAGGAGTACGAAGCATCCTTCCCTTTTTTGGCAGAGGTGTTATCACTGTTTGGACTCTCTTCAGGATCATTTTCTTTTGCGTTCTGATCATAGCCAATCACTCCTCTCTCTGCTATCCTGTCTGTTTTCCTCTTGGTTCCGTCGCTTCATGACGTACTATTGATAAAGCGTCTAAGCATTCTTATTTTTAAATGTGGGCCGATGGATACTCTTGTCGCTGTGTCGCTGGGTTTTAGAGGACCTGAAAATGCTAAACGCATTCTAACGTGATCGGTGTTTTTAAAAACATTGATATTTACTATGTTGATACGAGGAATCAAGCAAGCCGGCCTAGCTCAGTTGGTAGAGCGCAAGGCTCTTAACCTTGTGGTCATGGGTTCGAGCCCCATGGCCGGCGCCTTTTAATCCGTTCTCTATTTTCGGAGGATTGTCAAGTAATCGCTTGTCTTCTAATCAATTTTGCTTTGTGGCCTGCCTTAAGGTAAAATAATTTAATTTTAATTTATTGGCCTACATGCTATGTGGAAATAATGGATTGGCCAGTGAGGGTGCCACCTGTGTAGAGGACCCCCCCTCTAAATGCCTCTACTTTTTGCTAATTATGATGGAGGCGTCTCAATTGCGCTTGGCCCTTTGCATGCAAAAAATGCATAACCCTTATTGATTAGCCAAATGGAAGTTAAGGTGTGGCAGCTATTCTACTGAGAATCAACGGTATTCTTTCATGCATGCTCTGTTCTGTCGTTTACCAAAGGATTCACCATTGAAGGCAAATATTTTCTCGATGAACTCAAGGATCTTTATGGCACAGACGGGCAGATCCTTACTTGGCTTGGCTGCCTATAGATTGCAATTGGTGTTTGTGCTTGGTACTTTGTTATTACATACGTTTGCTTTCCTTGTCGGATCATTTGAGATGGTGGATTTTGGAAGCACCCATGAGGCCATGGATATTGAGAGTAACACATTTGAGAGGGGTATTTCAAGAATTCTTATTTACTTCATACTTCCGCTTCAACTTTTGCTCTTTTGTGTTTGCTCAGCATATGCAACTCGTTAATCTACGAGCCTTTTTTATGTGCGTTTATGTTTTGTGATATAAATTGTGAAGAGGTATGGGAAGGGTGTACAAGCCGAGACTGAAGGAGACAACTCTAGATTCGATGGTAGGTGCATGTCCATTTTGAAGCGCATATCTTTACCATTCGGATTCAATCAAATGATTTACATATTCCGAGGCGCATGCTTCTTTTCAAAGTGTTGTATTTGGAAGAGTCACCAATGTCGGAGAAAGAGAGAAGTGTCGAACATTTAAACTCTACCTTGTTGTTCCTTGGAATGTTTTCAGACACTTGGGTGCACGCTGAAATGACATGTTCTCGTATAGATAGCTTTCAATGTTAGTATACTTGTAGGGTGCAACAGAAGACCAGCCTGTTGACCTTGATTTTGAGTCTACTTGTGTGCAGAGTACAACCTCATAAATTTAAGAATATTTATATGTGACAATGCAATGGATTAATTTTGGTAGATTTAGAGAGGAGATATCCCACATGTGAGCATGCATATGGATGTAAGTACCCACTCCTATAAAAGGGAGGTTCATTTGAAGTAATATCAATCAAGCACTTTGCACTATCTCAAGATTGTCTTTATGAGTCCAAGCTAATCTATCTTGGAACCTAATTGACTTGAGTTATAGATCATGATCACTCTTAGGATTCATCCACCTTAGATTAGTGTTGTCACTCGAGTAGATTAGGGTCCATAGGAGAGCTCGGTCCATGCACTTTAACATGTCCCACTAAGTTCTTTTTCAATTTGCCAAAAGGAAGAAAAAAAAAGATTTTATTGATAGAATCATGAGGCCTGATGGAAGAGTGGAAACTAACTATTGGCACATTGCTGACATTTTCATATCCTTTTTAAGTGGTTTGGTGGAAGCTCTAGTGGTGCAGGATGCAGAATGGAAAGGTGAAATTGCTACCATTTTTTATGGGGATTTTTGACAGGGTATTTGAATCTCAGAGGATGAGGTTGGGAATGCTGTTCACTTTGAATGAGCTAAGGGAGGCATCTCAGTATAATGAAAAATGACAAGGCCCCTGGGTCTGATGGTTTGACAATTGAGTTTATGTTCACTTTTGGGATATGTTGGGTAATGATCTAATATTGATTGCTAATGTTGATGTAGAGGAAGGATCCCTCTCCATTGATGTTAACATAAGCCTTATCAAGCTTTTTCCTAGGTGGCAAAGCAAGCTGTACGTGAATGACTAGCAACCCATTACAATGTTAAATATGTCATATGAAGTGATAGCAAAAGCTCTAGTATTACATATCCGGGATGGTGATCACAAGTTGTGGATAAAGAGCAGTGTGGCTTTGTGAAACTAGGATATCTTTGCGAATAACCTTAATGTAAAATGCCACTCTAGACTATGCCTTAGCCTCTAAGCAAAAATGTATTTTGTTTGGAATGGATTTGGACAAAGCATATGACCGAGTAAGGTGGTACTTCGTCCTGGAGGTCCTAGATAGGTTGGGATTCGGTAATGCCTTCATAAAAAAGGTGACTGCTCTATTTGTGAAACTAGGATATCTTTGAGAATATCCTTAATGTAAAATGCAACTCTAGACTATGCCTTGGCCTCTAGGAAAAAATGTATTTTTATGACCGGGTAAGGTGGTACTTCATCTTGGAGGTCCTAGATAGGTTGGGATTTGGTAATGCCTTCATAAAAAAGGTGACTGCTCTCTTTATGAAACTAGGATATCTTTGAGAATACCCTTAATGTAAAATGCCACTCTAGACTATGCCTTAGCCTCTAGGCAAAATTGTATTTGTTTGGAATGGATTTGGACAAAGCATATGATCGAGTAAGGTGGTACTTCATCCTGGAGGTCCTAGATAGGTTGGGATTTGGTAGTGCCTTCATAAAAAAGGTGATTGCTCTATTTAGCAATGTGCCTGTTGACCTGAGGCCTAATGGCGGGGTTCTAGGATCTTTTAATTTAACCTGGCCCATCCGCCATGGCTGCCCTATTGCACCCCTCTTATTCACAATATGCTCAACTCCACTAATTCATGGTTTGAACAAGGCCAGATATAGAAATGACCTTAGAGGTGTTGTGATGCCTTCTGAGAAGCAATTCATTTTCCATTTATTTGGAGATGACTTAATAGCCTTTCGTAAAGAGGACCGATGGCGTATAGAAGACTTCAAGAATCTCATCTCATGCTTCTGCCAGCAGGCATCCGGGTCGATTTGTAGCTGGACTAAACTTTGTGCTTTAAGGACATCTATCTGATCCCCCCTGATTGGGTTAGTGTGTTGCTGGTTCGATGGGTTCCACATGGTGAGGGATAAGGTATTTGGGAGCATCCCTGGGCCTTGGGCTACCCCTGCAAGACATTGCTTCAACTAGTTTAAGGACCTCATCAAAAGTCTTGGCATGGTTTGAGCCTAGGCTACAATGCAAGGGCTTTACTTGTTGTTAAGCATGTCTTAGCTACTACGATTATGTGGCCATTGTGTGGCATTTTAGGATGTCTTATTAAGGTATCTCAAAGCATTCCTTTGGGTTGAAGAAGGAGGTACACATCATATGCATTGCATACCATGGGACCTTCTAAAACTCCCAAAGCAGCAAGCGGGTGTTGGAATCCTATATGCATCCATTAGGAACCTGTCTCTAATAGGTAAATGGATTCCTAAGCTACTTAATGTTTATATGCCTCGGGTGGAATTGGAGTTTGGTTTGTGGAGAACTACAAAAGCCCCAGGGTCGTTGCGTGGAAAGGTCTCTCTCGGTATGAAATACCATTTTCAAATTTCCCCCGGTAGGCTAAAGGCTTTGACCTTATAGCTAGACTTGTGGGTGCTTGGAAAGTGGTGATAGGTGTTTGCTCATGGAGAGGATCTGGTGGGCTTAGGGGTGATTGTAGTTTGGCTAGATCTATATGGTGGAGCAAATTGCTATTGTTTGAAAGCCACTCTTTGGCTCTAGATAATCTTCAGTGTGCTCATAGTATGTTTAGAAAGGGGTTGAGATGTTGGGAGAAAATTTGGGATGGACATAAAGGCTCATGGTTGCCTATAGGTGACATCATCTATAGCTTTTCCCTTAGTGTGAGACAGATGGCATGCCTTTATCATATTATCCAAAGGCTTCCTACTGATCAGTGACTGCTGCTGACCAACACTTGTTTGTCTAAATGTATGAGAATCAAGCAATGTTATGTTGGTAAGACACATCTTGCAAAGATCTCACATCTACAGACAGCTTCTAGAGGGTTTTCAAGTTTCATGTGACTTGCATAAGTGTTGGGGAAGGGTTCGAAAGATAGATTTTGTCCTCTAGAAAGTAATACATCAATGGTGCATGTCAGAGCCAAGTTGGCAAAAATATTTCAGGTATCTCCCTTGTGTCCATTCTATGGGAAGTTGATAGAAACTGTCCACCATTTGCACTAGCGATGCTCGGACTAGAGGTATTCGGACTAGAGGTATTTGGTTCCTTGTAGAAAAAGCAGTGCGGGTGTCGTGAGATTGATGTTAGGATCTACTATAGAATCCAACTAGAGACTAGCTTTATTGGGTGACTCCATGGGTCTGCCCTCTACATTGAAGGCTTGTTGGCGTGACATTCAAGGAGTGGTATACTATGGCATCTGGGTGACTAGGAACCAGTTAATTTTTAGAGAAGGCCCGGTAGTCGGGTTGTGTGTGAAAAGTTGACCTTCAACTCTGTAAGACTTTATCTATCCAACCTTGCGTAGTTGCAGCAAGTTTGAAAGTCTGGTTGATTGTGCACTTCAGGATGCCTACTCTATTTTGACTTAGTCCTTTTCCTGTTATCAGGTGCTTATGATAAGTTGTTTAGCGAAGGCCTAGGGCCTCTAGCCCACTTGTTGGTCACATTTTGTATTGGGTCCTTTTGGGTCTGACCCCCCTACTTAATAAAAGCCAGCATTGTTTTTTTAATTTCTAACAATCAATGTTTCAAGATATCTTTTCATTCATAAATAAAAATACAAAGCTTGGTTAGGTACATGAAGAAGATGAAAGAAAAATATGCTTTTCTATTTCTCGATTCAAAGGGTTATAAAAATGAAAATACCCACACACTTTTCTCTTTCTCAATTCAAAGGGTTATAAAAATGAAAATATCCACACACACCCACACGCACCCACCCACCCACCCCCACACACACACATACACACGAACACACTCATGCATGTGTGCACACACATGCACATGCACACACACATATGCACACACATGCACACCCATGTGCACGTGCGCACACACATGCATGCACACACATAATCCCTTTTTTTGTTGTATTGACTAAAAGAGACAAAAAGGAAAAGAAGTCTGCCCCCTGACTCAGGCTATGATAGCGAATGGCCATATAGGCCTTATACAACATCTTACTTTTTCTTCCAAAATACTTAGAAGCCCTAATGAGATCCTCAATGACATCATGGATAAGAGTTCCCGCATCTTAAACTTTCATAAAAGTTCCTTAATTAACTACCAGGCTGTAAAAAGAAAGTCATACATTCTTCCCTTGTCACCTAAAATGGCATGTCTCTATGTTGAACAGAAGAAAATGGAAGCACATTCAAACCACTTACAACCTCTCGATCGAATGGGATGACTTGTCACACACTCCCCTAAGTCATGAAAAATCGTCTCCTTCTTAACTTTGCATAGTGGGCACAATGGGGAAATTTTTGTATTCCATTAACCATTCTAGCTCTAACATGCATTTTACTAACAACCACTTTCCATAGTAATAAATTGAGCTTAAAAGAGGGCATGGCCTTCCATACCTTGGAGAGTCTTATTTCCAAGATAACAATAACAAACTACCAAAAGGACATAAACCTTCCATACCTTGTAGACCATGGCAGCCACCCAAGGAGAATTTGGGATTTTGAAGTCCTTCAAGGAACAACTCTACAAAGGTTTCCTGAGATTGTCCATGAACCCTGTGTAGTCATCCAAGAATTTGGAACATTTATGAGTTGGCCCATCATCTCTAATCCAGCTCATTTATCATTTGCATTATCCTTCTTTCACTAACTAAAAGTTCATATCAAGAAGTAATTGAATCAATTCACAATCAACTCCCTATCCCAGGGTCCCATGTATCTTTAAATAAATGAAGCCTTTGCTAGAGAGTTTTTTTACCATTCTAAGATTACTTTTAACTAGTATATGACCATCCTTTGTACCCAATTAGGAAGCCAGATTGTCTTACCTAGAGAACCATCACCATACAGGAACCTATATCCCATCCACAAGCAATTTCGAACCTTGATTCTTCAAACGTGAACCAGTCTTGAAAGAAACCTTAATTTGAGCACTAGATCTTGTCACAAGCCATGAATATGATAGGGTCCATTAGTGCATATCCAATGCCTTGTAATCTTATCCCAAGGCTAATCACATCCTAATCTCAGCATCCACATATAGTGGACACAGTCTCACATTTAGCCTTCATGCTCTTCAATTTCAAACCTCCATCAGACCAAGCATAGCAATCAACTCTGAAGAAAAGGCATGCCATTGACTATTTCATCAAAAATCACGAATGAGATTGTCTATTTTTTTCAAAGAGCTACCAAAAAATGGGAAAACTTATAGCGTGATAAACTGCAAATGAAGACATTATGTGCTTACAAATGCCAATTTTCTCCCCTTTCATTCATCAAACTTGCATTGCAATCTATGAATACACTCTCAAATTTATCCTTAAGGAACACACCAAATCCCACTAGGTATCTAAGATACCTCAAAGTTAATAAAACCTAAATCTAGAAGCCCAATCATAGGGATTACTCCAACCCAGCCATAGAGTAGTAGTTTTAGACTCATTAATCTTGGAATCAAAGATACTGCAAATTCCTCAAACACTTCAAGCACATTCCTAATATTCTCTTATGATCCAACTACCATGCTAGTATTGTCATCTACAAAAAAGTGTGAGCATAACTATGACCCATTAGGACATTGGATGTAGGGGTTAAAGGCCATTGTACCTCAACCCCGGTTATGTACAATACTGAAAGACATATATATATGGATGACATACAAGATTAGGGTGTTCTGCACCCACTAAAGCTTGTGTGCTTCTCTCTTTTGGCTCTCCATCTCTCTCACCTTCTCCCATTCTACTTCTGCCATTGCGATCTCTCAACTGGTATCAGAGCGTGGGTGTTTTAGCTGAGCCTAGGTGTGAGGCTAGAGCCTGGAGTCTGCTTGTGGGAGGAAGGAGAAGCTTCGTTGGGTGACTTTACTTGCATCCTGGTGTGCAGCGACATTGTAGAAACCTTTGGAAAGTCCTTTGAGTGGTTTTGGAACCAAAAAAAGACGTTTTTTGAAGATTCCCCTATTCCTTTCGATGAATGAGAGTCTGGAATCACCTGCAAAGGTGATCATTGCCTGCTTTTGGTGTCCATTGCACTTCAAGAGTTCCAAAATTCCTTCATTCTTGAATTTGGGATCATTTTGTTGGATTTTTGACTCACTCTCTCTGCTTTAACCTTTTTCTAGTAGTGTGTTGGAACTCAAGTTTGAAGCAACCATTCACAGATCTGTTAGTTTTGGTGGACTCAAGAGGTCCTAAAACTTATGTGTTGCTCATCATTCACACCCCGGTGGTGTTTAGAAACAGATATGTTTGCAAAAATGTTTTTTGGTCCGTGTGTTGGACCCAGTGATTGGGACCACGGTTTCCAAAACCATCTGTTCCATTGCATTTTGGAGGCCCAAAAACCCCTACCTACCAGCTTTTGCACAATTACATGGATATTTGGAGAAGTTTCTCTAAGATGCCAAATTGTATGTTTCTCTGTCAAGAATCCATTCAAAGATTCAAACCTTTGATTTTTTGATTACAGATCAATTGCAAGGGCTGATTCTTTGTTTCTCATTCATCGGTTGGGATTTTGGAGTTCCAGCAAAAGAGAGATATTTGCATATTTTCTTACTGAGTTCGATTATGTAGTGATGCCCATGTTTTGAGGCATATCAAGTCCTATTTTCAATAGCGGTCATTGTCATGGGGCCATGATTATTTGGGACATACCTTATGTAGATCACTCTAGTTGCAGTCTGAGCCATGTGTCCTCATTTGTGGTTTGTATTAGGTTGCAGTGGATGCTTTGCATGCCATTTGGATGCATTGTGATCCTTGTTGGATGGGTTGATAGGCCCATATTGCCTTATGGGATGCTTTATTGATGGATGCTTAGCACACAGATGTTGTTTTATGTTGGGGGATAGCTTTGACACATTGTAGTTGATGCACTCATAGTGCTATGCTCTCTTGGATGAGACATAATTGATGCATATGCCATTGGACGGTGTTTATTCTTGAGGCATTTGGCTCAAATTGGCATTGGGTTTGCCATTGTTTTGTCATTGTAGGTTGACATTTTCTTTTGTGCCAGATATGCTCATATGGATGCATAGTATATGCACATGAGTTAGATGCATTTTGATGCTTTGAGCCTTGAGTTTTTGTGACACTATCCTCCATTAAGGAAGACATATTTGGGTGCACCTAGTATTTGGTGTGATTTCCATCTTGCAGGTACTAGCATTTGGGATTTTGCTTTATTTGCATCATGGCATCCTCTTCTATGTCTAAAAAGGAGTTTTTCAGTATTAAAAATTTTAATGGGACAAACTTTTTGTTGTGGAAAGAACAGATAAGGGATGTGCTTATTCAAAAGAAGCAGATTAAACCCTTGGCAGGAATTGAAGCTAAGCCTACAGATATGTCTCAGGATGATTGGAATGAGTTGGAAGTCTACTATTAGACTTCATCTTGTAGAGTCACTTTATTTCACAGTAGTAAATGAGCAAACTATGGAAGATTTGTGGAAGAAATTATGTGCCACTTATGAGAAGAAAACAATCTATAATAAAGTTTACCTCATGTACAGGTTGTTTGAGCTGCAGATGAAGGAAGGGGTATCCATTGCTTCTCACTTGAATGAATTCAATATAATTTTTAGCTAGCTTCAGGCTCAAAAGATGAATTTTGATGCGGAGACTAAGGTAATATTTCTCTTGTGTTCATTACCATCCTCATGGGATACCTTCCATACAGTTGTCAATAACTTTGCACCTGGTGGAGTACTGAAGTTTGATGATGTTGTCGGTAGCTTGTTGGCCAAGGAGATTAGATGGAAGTCTATGGAAGGCAAAAAGTAGGATGCATCCTTGAATGTGCAAAGGGGCAAATCGCAGCTCAAGGGGAAATCCCAAGAAAGAGGAAAGTCTCATAGCAAATCCAAGGCACGGAACATTGAGTGTTACCACTGTGGCAAGAAGGGCCACATGAAAAAGGATTGCTACAAGTTGAAAAGGGAGAAAAAGGATAAGAAAAAGAATGCAAATCATGGTGCACATAAGCAAAGAGAGAGTCCAAGGGAGTATAAAGGAAAGGTGAAGATAGAGGAGATCAATGCATCCAATGATAATAGTGACAATGACATTCTCTTCATGTCTAGTCTAGCTGTAGAGTTGCTTACCACTTCAGATGATGCATATTCCTAGGATTGTATTTTGGATTCTGGTGCTTCATTCCATGTTACTCCCCATAGGGAATGGTTCTCCACTTATGATAGTGGAAATACAGGCTATGTGCGTCTTGGAAATAACTATGCATGTGACAATGGGAGCAGGTGACATAAAGTTTTCTTTTGAAAATGGATCTGCATTTGTTTTGAAAAAATTGAGACATGTGCCTAAGTTGTCCAAGAGTCGTATTTGAGCGGGTCAGCTAGATGATGCTCTGGGCTCTATGGTTTTAGCAAGGATCCCACCACAACCTCATAAGGTTCTAGGATAAGATCCTAACCGGACGTAAAATTCCACCATCTAGCTGCAACGACAAACTATTGGTTTGCCAATTCCTTGGTAAGCATCTCTGAGGAAATGAAAATGATTCTCCTTACCTTGGCCCATATTACAGGGATCATCTTTGAGCCATTTAGACATCGAGCGGGAAGGCAAGGCCCAATGCTCTAATTACTTTCAATGAGAACCCTCTTATCAGGTGGCCTATCCTCAAGTACCCTTTCTTGTGGTACACATCAGCGAGTTCTTCTTCTTGAATTATGTTCGGCTGAGTCTCATGTCGAGCTTCATTTTCCAATTGTACCTCCATTTTGGAACCTTTAGTAGCACTTGAGAATCTCCTCTGCAACTCGACTGGAGCAGACCTTCCTCCCCCATTTGACCCCTGGTTCCTAGTCACAACCTTCTCCTTGCATGCAACTCGAGTAGATTTCTTTTGTTCTCCCCTTACGACCAACCACCCTCCAAGAACCATCCTCCTCCTTGGAAAGAGGAACGCTAACCTTAGCTAGTTGTGAATCAGTAGAGAGGGATTGGTCTAGCTTGGTTTGCTACAAGTTCGCAAAGGTAGCCGAAAGTTGTTCAGTTTTCTCCTCCACCTCAATAGGAGTGTTAGCTTCTTCTCACCAGTAGCCAATCGAGTGCTGATCGCTCTCTTCAAGCAATTTCGAGTAGTATCTCGGTAGATGTAGCACAAATTGGGAAAAGCCCCAAACCTAACTTGCTGTGCAATGACCACACCACCTTGAGTGACAACCTCCACAAAGTCAGGGGTATCTTGAGCCCTATTCCATAAAATCCATGCTCTTCTAAGTTTGGAAAGAGACTTCGATAGTGGAGGTACAAGCAAAAGCCATCCTAGTGAAGCAACTTGAAGACACTTGATAGAATCCCCAAGCATAGCAGGAAGGTTTGGGAAGTCAATCCTGACTAGATACTCCCTATAAAGAAACTCGTCAATGCTAAACTGAGGACTCCAAGGAATGACCAGGACAGTGGAGCTAGAGAATACAAAGGACCTACCCACCACCTCATTCCTGAGCTGGTCTGATGCCAAACGGACCAAAAAAAACCCCTTTACCAAAAACCTAGTAGAGAAACCACGTGAGGGAATATCTTCCAGCTCAGTTGTCTAAGTGGTTGAAGCAAATAGGTGCCCATGACATTCCAAAAATGGATATTAACAATTAATTATGGGGAGCATGATGGACGATTAACCTAAGTGCAAAATATTTGAATTAACATCTAATCCAGAAGGTTCGAGGAGGTTCAGATGATGGAGGAGGAGAACAATCACTGGTTGGTGATGGTCTGATGCAAAGAGCATGAAACCTAGGAGTTTCCGGCCTATAGTAGCTGAATGAGAGACACAACAGAGTGCCAAAAGCCCTACTTGGTATGATGTGCACCAAGTACTTAATCAGGAAAAGGAGTCATGCACATCCTTCTTGTGTAGCTATTGCAGGTTATGTTTTGGAGCTTGCATTGGTTCCCTTACCCTTTCGATGCTTTTGCCCCTGCTGCTCCCAAGCTCCTCTGGTTGAGGAGGAGCAATGAATATATGTGTCCCTCTCTTGCTACTGCTATCGCATGCAGCAACCTCGAGGGGTAATGGGAATTTTCTTTACAAAATTACAACCAATCTGCAATTCATTCGAGTTAAAAAGGACTAGCCATTTGGTAGTTGCAAATTTTTGAAGACAGAGGAGCCATTAGGAGCCATTTTTGAAAATGGAGGATCTAAGTAAAGGTTGTCAATCTTTTTAATGCATAAGATGTTGTATATGCAAGTCACATGTGTATGAACACCCCTTAGTGAAAATGCTAACTTCTCAATAGTAACTCCCTGTGAGCTCTATGATTTCATCTAGCTACAACTGGTTGGATAAAAATCATGGGTGCCCATTTTTTATAATGTTTGTTGTCATCTTCCACCATGAGTTATTTCACAGAGTTCTTGAGTACTCCTTTAACATCCACATGGTCAAATCATGCCTAGACATTTTGTTTTGAGAGAGTATTAGATTATTTCTATCAGATTGACAGTTCTAACATAAGCCCCATAGTAGTAGCTCAAGCATAAGCCCTATAGTAGTAGCAACCACATGTTGTTCTCACGGGTAGACACTCTCAATGATACACTAGTAAGCCTCTTAGTACTTAAATTCGTTAAATTTAATTTCCTGCCATTCGGTTCATCTACCACTATTTCTAGACCGGGATGGCTTGGACTTAATGTGATTATCCTAAACCAGTCCGGTGATGATTCACGATAAATAGCAAGCAGTAACTGACATAAATTGTGATTGAAATTGTGAAATTCAGAAATGAAAAAGCAATATATTGCTATTTTCTAATGGTGAAATTCAGAAATGAAAAGCAATATACTTGTTATTATCTAATATGTGAAGTTGAGACTGTCAGGCCAAACCAGCTCGGTGGTAAAGTTTAACTTTTCTACCTTTTATACAAGTCACCTTCTACAGGGAGGGCCAACTTTTTTCTATTGTCTCTCTTTACAGCTTGCTTGGGCTTATCTAGCTCAAAGACATGGTGCTCCTCTCTTTCTTTTGTCTTGGCTTCTTGCAGCTCCATTTTTGTTATTGCTTTTTCATCTGTAAATGGCACTTATGTTATCCAATTATGACCTGGCAAGATAACCATGGCATTATGCTATCTTATACCTTCTTGTAGTAGGCCCAAGATCATGGGCTATTGTTCCTGAGCAAGTGCTACAAATGGCACTTGTGTTATCCTAACTTGGGCATTTGGATTCAGCTAACTGGTTAGAAATTGCATGTTTGGCTTAAGGGAACCTTGCCCTTGTGCATGATACTTGGGAGGGGACATGGTATAATGTGTCCCTGAACCTAGGTAGCTGTCTCAAAACTGCATGTTTGGTTTAAGAGAACCCCAAAAATGGCACCTTTGTTAACCAATGTGACTCTATCAACCCATGTGGTTAGCACAAAAGTGTGGGAGATCTTTCATAATATGAATGTTAGCTAAATTATTGAAAATTGCCCCATATTTTAGAGAGTTTCTCCTACATCAGTTCTAAACTGAGAAAAATCCAAAGAAATATGTAGATTCATGTCACCATTCTAGTCATTGATCCTCCAATAATGGATGAAGAAGTCTCAATCATCAATGTAAAGGAATGTGCCAAGTGTGATTGTGGATGGTGGTTTGGTGTAAGTATTATTTCAAAAGCTGTGGTCAAAAGGATGAAACTCAAGAATTTGAAGCCTTGGCCCCATTTGAAGTTTGAATGGTATATCATCCACCAGTTTGAACCCATGGGTATGCTTTCTGATGTTGTCCTTATCATTGGTAGAATACATTACATAGTAAATTTTTTGGTAATCCCTATGGAAGAAAATGCTTATCCTTTTTTACTTGGGAGACCCTAGTTGAAAGGTGTAAGGGTATTGGTTCCAAGTTAGTGACAATAAATACTGGTGATAAGAAAGTATAGATTCCTTGTTGACCAAACAATTTGGAAGTTTGAGATCAATTTCCATAGGATGTTGAAACTCAATTAATGGAACTCCAAATCCTTATAGTTCTAGGTAGAACTCATTTTATGAATGAAGTGTTTGAGTTGCTTACTAAAGAGTTTATGGTGATACACCAAGTGGCTACAACGTATTACCCAAGGTGTAATCGACAAGCAGAGTCCACTAATAAAAATGGTTCTTATTAAAACTAATAGTTCAAATTGGCAAGATTGGGATGCAAGGAATCCTATTGAATTATGGGCGTATAGGATAACTATAAAGTTCCCCCCCCCCTCCCCCTAGAAAAGAAAACGGATAGCTACAAAGTTAGAACACATCTTACAACATTTTGAATGGCCTTTAGCTTGGAAGCTATGGTTCCACTAGAGTTCCTTGTCTTGATTTTATGTGTTACAGCAGTAGCAGCATCACCTTAGTGAACCAGAAGTAATCGAGTAACACAACAACTACATAAATAGGATGAGCTTCACATACGAGCTATGTGGACACAGCATGTAATCCAACAATGGAAGAAGGTTTGACACCACTGGCATATTGTGCAAAAAAATTTAAATAAAGGGATGTTGGTGCTACTGTATAATGAAAAAGAAGAACAGTTGAAGACCAATCTTAAATTTAGGTGGAATGGACTATACAAGTTGATTTAAGTCCATGACAATGGCATGGCTCAATTGCCGGACTTGGAGAGATAAGTGATTCCTAAGTTGATCAATGGAAGCCAAGTGATGTCATATAGGATTTCTACTACTATAAGTTTGGTGACAATAAACAACTCCCTTAGGTACCTAGAAGGATGCCACATGACAATGAGTGCCTTAAACCCACAGTAACTAAAGCTAATCATGAGACTAACAACAATTTTTTTTTAGTCAAGGTGTCATATGGGCACCAAATTTGGTAGTGCATCTTGTCATTGCTACATGTAGAAGTAGGGATCATGAAGCTTCATTGTTCCATAATACAAACTCAGATTGCCCAAGCCCCATGTTGCTTTTAGCTCACTATCTATCACATTTTTAACAACTGTTGTATCCTCCTTCTTGTTGTTATCCCCATCCTCACCCGTACCATGGCTTTGACTGCTTTCAAGAGAGAAGAAAGACAAGACAAGGAGTTGAAACTATTGCTATAGCTTTAAGGATCACATCTAATCGAGCAACTCTTTGGCCACTTCCATGCTCCAAATTAATATAAGGAAGTGGAATTGCTCCAAATGTTGATGCTGTGGGTGTCACCCTCATATTAATGCCATGGTTTGATCTAGAGCATGGAAGCGGCCAAAGAGTTGCAGCACTAATATGAGGGAGACACCCATAGCATCAAACCAAAAGTTCATTTAGATAAATGTCTCTATGCAAAGGGACATTTTGCCTTTCTGACAGCACATCTGACATTTGATGCATGTGGGACTTTGCAAGGACATCAAAACCAACTAATTTAAGACCCATGCAAATTCTAGTGCTGATTCTGATGGTGGGACATATGGATGTCCTTGTTCGTTGTGTATTTTTCCTTGACTTACATACGATCCACATGTGGATTGGAAAATCTACCTTCCTAATAGCACAAAGCACATATACAATACTCGATGCACCCGATCCTTTGCAAGGACATCAAAACCATTTATTTTAAGACCTGTGCAAATTTTAGCGTTGATCCAATGGTGAAATATACGGATGTTGGTGTTTGCTGTTGCGCAGTTTTTGTTCATATACGTAGCATCCACATGTGAATATGGGAATTCTGCCTTCTCGATGGCACATCTGGCATCCAATGCACCAAAAACTTTGCAAGGACATCAAAACCACATATTTTAAGACTCGTGTGGAGTTTGGTGCCAATCCGATGGTGGGATATATGGATGCCGGTGTCTGATGCATATTTTTTCTTAACATTTGTATCATCTACTTGCAAATTGGGGCATTTTAAATCGATGGCTCCATGACTCATAATGAGATAATACCTGGTCCGAATCTAGATGACAATATGCCCAAGTAGTATGCCACGAATCCTATCCTATAAATAATGTTTCACATATATTATTATTTTTTAAAACCCAGTGCCATGAACTGGGATTTGTGTGTGTCCATGACGATTTTTCATGGGGAGGTTGGGGACCGATGGTCGAAACGGGACCATAATTTGCAGGACTCAATAGGGTAAGGTCAAATTGATGGCTCTGTGATTCATAATGGGACAAGACTTGGGATGAAAACCTAGGTGACTATGGGACACATTAGTGTACCAAATCTGTGCTTTGACATGTGTGGGTTGACGGTGTTTGTTTTTCATGGGGATGTTGGGCATCGATAGTTGAAACCAAAGCAAATAGGCAAGCCTATAAATAATGATGATATAAATATTCATGCCAAGTGTTATTGCATTTGGAGCAGCACGACGCTTTTTATAAGGTGCATATCCCCTATTTTACTACACCTTAGAGCTAAAAAAATTTCAATAGAGTAAGGCCAAATCCATGGCTTCCTGACCCCTAATGTAGCAATACTTGGTATTAATGTAGTTCACTTTAGTGCTACGAACCACACCATATGTGTAGTTTGCTTTAGTCCTTGGTATGATCCACATGTGAATTGGGGATATGCATGAGCTAGGTGCATGTTATTTACCATATTTTCAACAATGCCTCATAGACATTGGGAAGAGGTGATGTACTTTATTTTGTCTATTCTACTCGTATTTGAGTTTTGAGATTAGAATTTTGGTTTTCTTGTGTACTGGGTTGCTCTTAATTTGTGATCTTCTTGGCTGGACTACTGCTGGTTGCAAACTTACAAGAAATTTGAGCAACTACCACGGTGGAAAGAAGCAAGCAATTAGGAAGTGCCAATGACATCCCCTTCTTATAATGCTTCATTATCTCCATGATCATGTTTGCTTGTAGCACATTATGCACTCTCATGCACATCATATTGTTAATTTCTTACTGAATCTTTCACTTTTAGCAATAAAACCAACACAAAGACATGAGTCTAGAAATTCATTTTTCTGCATAGTCTACAATCTCGATTTAATAAACTATAATATTATACACATGTCACAGTGTTACATAATGTGTAATATTTTCCTAGTTAGAAATTGTGCCCACGTCCTGCATAGATGATTATGTTATAATTCGAGGAGCTTTTATTTCTAAACCCTTTTTTTAAATCGATGCATGATGTAACTTCTAAGAATGCATGATGTAACATAGTTACTATTCTTGAGCCTCAAATGTAATAAAAAATAATATACCTATAAGAGACCATATACTTTTCTAAATATGTCTCATGTCACACTATTAGATAAATTTTTTAACAAAGGGTAGGTAACATGTCTCACATCGCAATTGAAAGAAAACATGATACAAAAACACCTTTAGCAATGCAACAAACTTGCAACGAAGTACCATAGATATACAAACACTGAGCATTTCTTTCCATTCATTTAATAACATTGAAAATTATTGAAGAGAGTCTACACAACTAGGACTACAAAGGACAAGAAAAGAACATACAAAATAGCAAGCAATAATGATAACAACTTCTTTGACACAACACCACCACCACGAGAAATAATGATAACAATGAGGGAACAACGATAACAATAGCCAAGATTGTAAGGGAGATAGATGTGATGTATGGGAATCAAAGGGAATAGATAGACTATAGGCATTTTGAAACTTGTTTATGTATGAATCGGATGAGAGCATGATAAAAGGAGTTGGATAGTTTGAGTGTGCAAAACATGCATTTAAAGAGACCCTATAGTAGAAGAAAGGAAAATGGAGCCAAGAAGTAGTGCCAAATGTTGGTGGATGGATTCAATCTTACGTAGTTGCAACAATAAAAGGCATTGCTTACTTATTCTAAAATTAATAGACGAAACCAATAAAATTAACGTTGTATTTTCATAATGTTGTCTCTGTGCCAACATGGACTTAGGTAGAACAGAATGTGTGTGTAGAGTAGCAGCAAAGCTCCGCTTGTACTTGCATAAGGCTAGAAATAATCCCTCTTATAAATCCAACTTGCATATTCTACATGCAAGTTCTACATACAATTCCTACATGCAACTCCTACATGCGAGTTCTACATGTGAGTTCTATAGCAACATTATGTTATCATATGCTATTCTATGCACCTTATGCTATAACCTATGCTATTCTTATGTGATGCATCCTACGTCATGATCTGCACTTATCTTTCTCTGCATTATACTATGCACTTACCTTTCTATGCGCTTATGCTATGCTATGCACTTATCTATAGCTCTATGTGTGAGAGTTTAGCAATGAGAAAAAATAAAATCTCATGGGTATAGTTTCTCTTTATCCATGGAGTCAATGCTAGGGTCCACTCTTGCATGGACTGCAATCGCTTACCTATGATTTTACCATGGGTGAGGTAATTTTGATGATATCTATTAGGATGCCATCTATGCAAAGTAGATCCATCTTTGTGTGAGAGGATCTATAGTAGGTTTAGTATCTAAATGTATTGGATATGGAAATCTTTATTTGCATTTGTGGTTTGTGGTTGAGTCAAATAGATTGCATGTTGGCCTATATGTGTGGATTTGTTTTCTCTTTACCATATAGTTAAGCTTTCTTTAAATTGAATTCTCTGGCCAGTTATTAAAATCATTCATGTAAGGGATATGTGCATCTATCTGGTTTGATACAATATCTATGTCTTGTGCATCTATCCATAGCATCATGTGTGCATGCATAGATCCTCTATTTTGTACCTCATATCTTATGATGTGATGGTTGACTCTACCTAGTAGTCCTTTATCGCATAGAATATATCTTGCTAAGAATTGTTGCAATCTAACATGGAAGAGCACTGCGCATTCAATTGGACAATCTCTCCATGTGAAGTTTTTATTGAATTGTTTAGCAATGGTTTCTATTTGATCGATTTCACACCATCTTGTGGTTGATACCTTATCTACAGTACATTCAATTGGACAATCTCTCCATGTGAAGTTTTTATTGAATTGTTTAGCAATGGTTTCTATTTGATCGATTTCACACCATCTTGTGGTTGATACCTTATCTACAGTAAGTGTAAGGAATATATTGGGAAGGCCCCATGTGTCAACCATTGCCATTAGATCTTTTAAGTTTCTACGGTGCCATGAAGGAGATCCAGGAATAGAATTTGGTATCTAAAACTTAAGAATACATCTAATTATCTCTTGTTCAGATATTCTTGGATCTTGTCATCTTTGTTGGTCAATATCTCTTTGTAATACTACAGTTTGAGTAGAGTGTTTGAGTAGAGTTTGCTATTAAAATAGATTGGCGTATTTGGTACATCAATAACAAGTATGGTTTGTAAAGAGTGAACACGGAGAACAATGTTGATATTCTCATTTTTAAATATACATTGAAGAACTTCTTGCCGTCATGAGCACCATATCCGAAAGGATAAAGGAATGGGAATAACGCATACTCTATTGTTACTTCGTTATATTGTGACAAACCTTCCATAGATGTTATGAGTTGATGCTCAATAATTCTTGTTGAATCACGAAGTACAATTGTCCTGACTTCATGTGATGTTTTTTTTTTAAATTGATGAGTTGTAGATAGCATGTTGATTTGTTCTAGTAATGACAAGTAGTTGTCCTCATGTGCAATTTTCATAAGATCGAATGGTGAGTCAGCAGAGTGTCTTTCAAGAATATCAGAAATAACTTCTGAAGAAAGAACACTTACTTACTCCTAGTTTTGGATGCGGTCGTTCATATATTGTTAAGTATTTTTTAAATATGGGGTTTGTTCTAGAGTTAAACGCTAGAATGTGTTTTGTTGTTGATAGTAAGTTTGTTGAGTTACTACAGAATCTTTGTTGGCAATTCCAACATATTAGTGGATTATCCAACATCAATCTCCTTTGTAGTATACCTATTGCTAAAGACGTAATACCTTTAGAAACGTTTAGGGATATATCGATTATAGAAAGCATTTGCATTTGAAATATGTCTACACCTAATACATTATGTAAATAGTCTGGATCATAGGGAACCGAGTATAACTTTCTGAATGGACTATCTATGCATGCTTTACAAGCCATTTTTTATCTATGTCCTAGGCCATTTTCTACATGCAAACTTATGAACGTATTGGATAAGTCATATGGTGTTATACTTGATTCTAGTACTGATATTACTGATTTTAACTTTGTAAAAGAACTTGTGTTAAATTCTATTCTACCACAATATACACAATATTGCATCTTTGAAATATATTGAGAAGTGATTTGGTTCCATTTTTTTAGAAAATTATTGATGAATAACCATGAGAAGAAACTTGGTTGTAAGCGTCTTTTCTTGTTTTCTATGCTAATGTAGGAAGCACGTTCTCTCCTTTCAATAAGAGACCTTTTTATATTTGTAAAGTAAATTATATGTTGAAGTAGAAGCACCTACTTTATTTTCCTATTGTGGATGAGAGCATTAAAAATTACTTGAAATTCACCAATTCGAATAATCTACAAACAAAATATCAAGGTTGTTAACACTTTAGTATTTTCACTCAAAATTTATAACGTCTCTAGTTTATGTTGATACCAATTTGAATATAGCATATAGGAATTTGAATGTAGCATATAGCATTTCGAACATAGAACATGGTAAATAGATCTTTCTTTTTGCACATAGGAGTTTGTGTTTAGCATATATTTTTTTGCATATATTTGTAGCTATTTGAATTTGGGATATAGTAGTTTTCATTTATCACTTTGTATATATTTGGTAGCAATTTGAATTTGAGAAATAGCACTCTAAATTTCGTACATATCATTTTACATTTAGAATTAGCACTTAGCATTGATCAACTAGCATTTTTGTGTTTAGCAAATAGCACTTTATATCCAACACATAAACAAATAAACTTAACCACACATTCGTGTGGGGGAAGAGTCGGCACATTTCCTCTCCAAAAATTATAAGACCAAGGAACGTGTCCTTCCTTGGGTTCATATGATTTTGCATTTTGCACATAGCATTTTGCATATAGTATGTAGCAATTTGAGTTTAGGATACAGAACATAGCACGTTGCATTTTACACATCGTACTTTATTTTTAGAAATGTATGATTTTGTATTTTGTACATAGTATTTTGCATTTTTGAAAATTTAATGGATCAATTCTGTAGTACAAAAAACTTTGAGGTTGTTAGCAATCACCCATGCATAGCAGCTCAAATTGCAAGCATCAATAGCATGGCCATTGAAGCAACAAGGACGAGCTAGAAGAACATCAAGCTAATGCCAATTGAAAACTCTGAATCATCAAGCTGCCTCTACAAGGTTTTCAAGTGCAAGTACCTTTAGGAGCAATTTGGCGCACAAGAGCTACTTGACTACTCGAAGCTACATCAGCTTGAAGAGATCAAGAACACTCAATGCACAGATTGGAGCTCCCCCATTGTGCAGACTGAAACCGATGGAGGACTGGTGCTAGCGAAAGAAGGTGAGCTAGCCAAAAGGTGAGGACAAGAGTGGCTCCTAAACGTTCTATCACCGGATCTCTTCAGCCAAGAAAGTGATAGTAATTCTAACTCAAAGGACGGGAAACTTAAGCCAAACATTTGTAGCTATTTGAATTTGGGATATAGCAGTTTTCATTTATCACTTTGTATATATTTGGTAGCAATTTGAATTTGAGAAATAGCACTCTAAATTTCGTACATATCATTTTGCATTTAGAATTAGCACTTAGCATTGATCAACTAGCATTTTTGTGTTTAGCAAATAGCACTTTGTATCCAACACATAAACAAATAAACTTAACCACACATTCGTGTGGGGAGGGAGTCGGCACATTTCCTCTCCAAAAATTATAAGACCAAGGAACTTGCCCTTCCTTGGGTTCATATGATTTTGCATTTTGCACATAGCATTTTGCATATAGTATGTAGCAATTTGAGTTTGGGATATAGAACATAGCACTTTGCATTTTGCACATGGTACTTTGTTTTTAAAAATGTATGATTTTATATTTTGTACATAGTATTTTGCATTTTTGAAAATTCAATGGATCAATTTTGTAGTACGAAAAACTTTGAGGTTACCTGGACAACGAATGAAGCAGAGCATGAATTGAACTTGACACAATTTATACTAATTGTGGAGACGGTGTAGAGAATTCCAAAAGCAAGGACCAACAGCATGATTCTAAACAGTGAACAAGAGGGATCACATGTTACTTTGGAAGGCTTGGGATTGGGACTTGAATGGAGCTCAACAACAGGTTGGTTCTGAAGATAGCTGTGAGGAGTTCCAGATTTACTAGGAAGGGATCAGTTGGGAAGAGGTACGTGGAGCAGTTCCAAGGTTCTCACTTTATAAGTTCTAAGGCTCGAGTTTGCAGATGTTGGAGAATGACCGGGTTGAAACAAACCAAGGATGCTTGGTACTTTGCAGAAGAAGGACAGGTTGGTAGACTGCAGATAATGGACATGAGCAGTTTGCAAGGAGTAACAAGTTTCATTGGGCCAGCAAGTTCCTGTCATGTGGTAGGCCATCGCCATAGGGCTCTTTTGTCGGGTATCTACATAGATTGTGGCTGGCCAGATCAGGTGGGCATTTGCCCCATAACAGGGCCCCACTGATGGGGCCAAGGTATTATCTTGTGCGCAACAGGGATGCCAGTGATCAGCATCCATCTTGGCTGGGCTGCATCGAGAGTAGCAGGGAGGCCAGGAATACTTCACAACACTCTCTGGAGCTTGCACACGCAGGTTGACAAAGGCCAGAGGATCTCTAGGGAGGCTTACTAAGAGTGCAAGCCCAAGAAGGCCAAGAATAGAGGTGGTGTATGAGAATGCAGTCACAAACATTTTAGGAAAGCAAGATAGGACAGCAGCAATGGCACAAATCTGTAAAGACGATAGGGTAGTGCTCTTCATGTGGAGGCATGTTGGCTGCAGCTTCTTTGTGCATTCGGCCATAAGAAAATAGAAGAAGAGTGTGGATATGAAAAGAGGGGAAGAGTTCTGTGAATAGATGAGTAGGGAACAAGGACAATTTAGGCTAGTACAGCACAGAAGTAGAGTGTTGCAAGAGAAAGTAAGATCAAATAGGTGCGCACAATTAAGCTCACCAGATAATCTCTACACAATTGCTGACGCCTGCTGCTGCTGCTACTTATGCTTTTTTTGCTGCAAGCCTGCTGCTACTATAGCCTCAACCTTCTCTAGTACCATGAGGTACTTCTAATGACTAGAGTAGGTCTGTTGATCCTCAGTCCTTGTGGCTGTACTTTACTGCCTTCTCTGTGAGTGTGGGATCGATTAGAGGGAAGGGGTGAGGGCTAAGACTATGGGCTGGCTTGCTGACCACTATCCACCATCTTGCAATCTCAGCATGTATGTTTGGCTCTTATCTATGGGTCTGATGCTGCCACAAGCCTTCAAGCCATAAACAAAATTTCAAGACACTATCTAGTTGCATTTTTGTAAAACAGTTTAGTATTTCCTCACAAAGCCCATTTTCAACATATTATCAAATTATTGCAGTCCATGAGGGTAAATCATGAGCATAAGCCTGTGAAATACATTGCTTGCTTTCACAAGGAACCATAATTTGGCATACACAACAGCCAAGGTGTTGCCTACAAAATGAACTCTTTCTAATTTCAGTAAGAACATGCTACAATGATGGCACTTAAGGAGATTACATTCTACAAAATGAACTTTTTCCAATGCCTGCAAGTAATGCCCATTGTTAGCACCCCACAATGTAGACTGGACAGCAAGTTCACCCACCCAACTGTCATGCCACACTGCTTGCCTATTTGTGCCTATTTGCAAAGGCACTCCATCCCTTATGCCTAGCTCATCTAACCCTTATGGCTGCCCTGGTTTGCAGCACATGTGTCAGCCCGCACTACTCCTTAGATGTAGCATAGAGCTGTCTTCTTCGAACTCCATGTTCTGCACAACCTGCCTATGTTTAGCCCTTCTCTGGCTATTTTAGTGTGTATTTCTCAGCCCCTGTCTCTTGCTCCTGCGTTCCCACAAACTTTCAGGTTGTGAGAAAATGTGACAGCATCTGGAGAGAGACTCTCCAGTTGCATCTATTCTAGATGCCCCAGTGCTTCCTCACCAAGCCCATGCTCGACATATCCTACAACAATCATTGCATTCCACACCATGATTGCAATGTCCACTAGGATTCCCTACATGTCTTTGCAAATGCAGGAAAAACACAACCTTTGTCTGTGTTCTCAGTGCTAGTGTAGCAGCCTTAGTGAAAGATCAAGAGATCCATGCTCTTATTGTTGGCAATACATGGGAGTCAGATGTGGTGGTGGGGATAGTCATTGTCAATATGTATGGTAAGTGAACCAACCTGGATGATTGCAGGCTGGAGGTGTGAAGCCAGACATAAACTACTGAAAGATGCAGAGGACTTGATCATGATCATGCCAGTTAAAGATGCTAGGTCATTTCTGGAGCAGATCCAGGCATATTGTCATGTGTACTTAAACAATAGATAGATATACAAGCATGTAAATAGGTAATGCTAACCTGAATCCTTTAGACTCCGTACTCCTATAGAGTATCAGTAGCTCTCAAGATGATGCAGATGGAGCATCTAGGCAAGGTGACCCCTGTTCAGCAAGCTTCACCACCTGTAAATATCCAAAAGTGGTCCTTATACCATGTTCAAAAACAGAATTACCATGCAGCAGAAGCTTTCTCACACTCGCAGATCACCTTTCTTTGGCATCTCTCAGTCTAGCACAAGCCTTCAATAGATCCAAAACATATGCTTGCATGATGTTGTATACAATCCTCCTACATTTTCTGGTATAGATTGAGGGCATGCTTTGATTTCCCACATTCAATATAGCCCATGATGAGGGAGGTCCAAGAATGCTCATACGGATCAACCAACCTATCAAAAACCTATAGAGCATTGCACATGCTTCCACATTCCATTAGCATTGGGATAAGGTAGTTCCCGAGAGATCTATAAGCTTCCAGCCCAACTTTGAACAAATAAGCAAGACATTTGGCATACATATTAACCAAGGTGTTGCCAGTAAAAGGATCTCTTTCCAATCCAGACACAATGTCCTTTTCAAAGACGTGAAGACAATAAATCAAGGCTGCCTATTCCTACTTCTGTCCACTTCATGTAAAACTGCAAAGAGGCATTTGCCTCCACTCCATGTAAACTGCAAAGTCACCTACGGTTCGATTCAACATCATCATGTCTTGGCCCCACAATAACTCCCCCCCTGGCCCCTCCTTCTCTACCTCTTTAATGCTTTTGCTTCTCAGTCTTTCTACTAGTTGTATCTTCAGCTATAAGAATCCTAGTACTGGAGCACAACAATCCATGGCCAAAGTAAAATAGTTTGAACAATAGCTTTTCCTTGGAAGCTAGATCTAATACGTTTAGTTAGATTCAATAGAAAAGGTTCCTTATGTCAGCCCAACTAAACTAGCCATTCCAGTCTGGTTGAGCTGCTTGGTAAACTTACATCAGTTTACCGAGTAGAGGAACAGAAAAGCCTCTTACAATTCATCAAGCTCTTTAAGTTTCATCCTCTATCTATAAAGAGAGTAGAGTATCTAGAAACAAGTAACACTCTAGGCCACCTACGCTCTCACCCTATGTTCATGTATTCTAGCCAAACCAATGCAATACCCTATGTTCATGTATTCTAGCTAAACCAATGCAATATATTCTAGGATTCTCTTGAAGTATTTCCTTCCAAAGTAATGTAGCCTTGGGGATGGTTTAATACTTACATGCTCCTTGGTGTTCTTGAGTCTACACGCAAGACTAACACATTAAGGGTGAGTTACTAACAAATTCTTCCATTGCATTTTTGTTCTTCAGGGCTTTAATACACACCCTGCCGTTTTTGGGGTCAAAAGAAGCAGGAAATTTCTTTGCTAATTGAGGCAAGCTCGCTAGAGAAGGGGAGAGTTCTTTTAGAATCCTTCCCATAGTGACCTGAGATTAGACGAGTGGCAAATTAGTCTACTGGGAGACATGGACAAGAATAATGCAGCATTGACTTGCAACAAACAAAATTCGATGAGCTTGCATCTTGAGCTTCATCAATGTAATGAAATTCCACTCCAACTTTCTCCCCTTCTTTAAGGGCAACCTGTGCGATGAGATTGAGAACAGTTATATGGGGGAGAAGCACGCACAACTCCACGGTAAAGCCTTTCGCCAGGTACTACTTACCTTGAACTCCTTTTCGAGGCTCAGACCACTTCCCAATACATCGGACAATACCTCTCGAAACAAGCGCCCAAGTTCACCTGGCAGGTTCGCGAGGTAGGAGGGCTCGATGGTTTCTGACATCCCCGATCCCAAGTGTATAGCTCTAGCCGCACACAACTCAAGCTGCAACATTTACACTCGAGTTTCTGATCACGAATGCCTTGTAGCTGATAATGGCTCTGGACATAATGGACGTAGCAAGTTCTATAAACCCAAAAGAATACGCCAACCCAAACGAGAGATTGAAGCCTAAAGAGAGCTCCATACTTACAGCTACCGCATTGGGCTTGACAGCCGTGATCACCTGTGGGGGAAACATAGAAAATGAGGGATCTGCGTGCAAAGACATCGCCTATTATAATACCCAAGTAGAATGGCCCTTGAAAGCCCCACTTTCTATCATCAGGTCAGCGGCAGGCTGAAGCCTTGCTGAAGCCATCAAGCGATAAACCAGAGTCCATTGTGCTATGGCATCGATAGCTCAATGGAAGGGTGTTCTTGACACAATTCCTTCCGATGACAAATGAATCAGGGTGCGAAGTTGGAAACTCTGAAGTATACAGAAGCATAGATACGGTAAAGAATCAGACCTGTAGAATCGAGCGCCGCCTACAAAGATGACAAGCGCTATCGCTAGCAAAACGGTGGGAATACTGTAACCCTAGCCCTAGCCCACGTTCTCTTGAATGGTCACAAATGCTATGAGGGCTACCACATTCGCACACGACTGTGCAAAAATCCACCAGTTGAAGAAGGAAGCCTTTCGAGTCCTGTCTGTGAGATCAGAGTTGTTGAACTGGTCACCACCGAAGGCTGATGCACAAGGCTTGCCAAGAAGATGATGCCAACAAGACGATGGGAAGCACCGTTTGATTTGGAGGCAGTTTCTTGAATCATTGAAAAACAAAAATGAAATTTTAATCATGACACGTGGCTTCATGAGAGGCCAGATTTCCTTTTTATATCACAATGCTACCTGCCTAACCAGATTGACGTACAATGAGCGCTCCACATGCCATGGTATCTCGGTACACTTTTCTATTACTTTGGTAGTTCTTTCCTAGTCTTGCATGGACCATGTGCTCATCACATGATCATGACCTTGAAGATACAATGGAGGGGTCGCTCACAAATCCAAATAAGGCTCTTGGTCTAGGATATGACAAGCCTCCATTTCTGCCCATGATCCCTTATCTTGACAAATTATTGGTCGTTAGATATGATCAGGTGATATGATCAGGTCTCAGTAGTCTATTGGAGGGAGCAACGACACTTAGACGCTTAATGTGATAATCGTTATTTATGGTGGTGGCCAACAATATACAATGGTTAATCATGAGTTGGCCATTTTGAGCTACTCCCCATCACCCCACTTGGTTATTGTTATTTTGCCTTATTAGGACAGAGATGCTGATGATGGATTAATGAATGTCTAGGGATGCGATATGGATAACAACTATGAGCTAGTTGTTGTGAAGCCTACCTACCTACCCCTCACAGACTAACTACTTGTTGTTTGTGTGGGATGTTGGCAGGTGAACTAGCTCATTTCACTCCCAAGTTTTTAGTTTGAAGTCTTTCAGCACGTCCATTTTATCTACCGCAGAGAGTACAATCAATAAGCATGTGGATGAACTAGTTTTCCACCTCTAGAATGGCACCTGTTAAAAGGATCTTTTTTGGATACACTACTTTGTAGATTTTTTTGGGACATTAGACAAATCTACATTGAACTTATCTATCTTAGTAATGATGTATAAGTTTTTGCAAATATATATAGGAGGAGCAACTATATCTGACTTAGTTTGTTTGAAGTTGGAATTTATGGAGACACCCAAACTGCTGCTGTTTTGGATAGTTAACTGAGAATGAAGATTGCATCCTTGTTTGTATTGACGCACTGGGATAAACCCTTATAGTAGAAGGATTTTTTTTGAAGAATTGTTATAAGAAAAGAGAGAGTATTGTAAAATAGCAATAGAGAATCATTACTGTCCATTGTGTTGATCTTGGCATGAGATGATGGACGCACTTACCTTTGAACCTTGGGAATTATTGATAGATAATATATGATAAAGAATTCATAGAGAATATATGGTCTAGAAAAAAATAAGAGATAATAACATTTTTGACATTTGATGATATTATGTTATTGTATGCTAATACTTGTTCAAAAGCTATGATACTTGCATTGGCAAAATTGGGCTAGTCCTTCCATATGGCAATTATAAGGAAATGGGCTATGGTTTTATATGACAATGAGTTCTCAAAGTTATTGATCTTTAAGAATTGAAAGTACTTAATGCACTGATAGGTTACTTAATAGGCAGGTAAAACACACGTGCACGCATGCATGCACACATGTGCACGAGCACATGCACATGTGTTGGGATATGTGTGATCAAGGGCTTGCTAGGTGCATGTGTGCATCCACTAGCAGTCATATGGTTGTGTGTGTGTGTGTAGGAGAGGCACACTTAGTACCATAGGCCACGGCACAAGTGATGATGTAATGTAAAGGCCCCCACATGGGGTGGTGCCTATGATTGTGAAGTTTCTATGACTTAGGAGTTACCTCCTTCGATGTAGGAGAGGTGCCATTGATCTAGGCCACCCTCTCTCCCATTCTATAAAAGAGAGGACTTCCTCTCAACTCAATGGAACATTTTTCCATTTGGTTCCCACACTCTTCTCCATGATGTCCATCTTCTCTCCCACTCCCCAACATGTGGTATCAGAGCCTTTCTATCCTCCTTGAGCTTCCACCTCATGCTCCTAGCCTACTCTAGCTCCAAAGTGCCACCTCATCACCTTCTTCTCCACTCTCCACCTTCTTCCACATTTTGCCCTCTTTCTCTCTGGATTTTGCTTAGCTTTGTTCTCTCCATCTACTATGCTGTTTGCCAAGCCCATTGAGATGAGGCATCCTTGACTTGGGGCAAATCTCTGGCTTAGAGGAATTGCAAAATGCTCGCCTCTACTGAGCGTGCCGACACAATCTTCGTTTGACAAACTTTCAATGAATTCATCATGCTGGAGTACAATTGCACTAATTCCTTCTTTGGACTAGGTGTTTGACCATTGGAAGTGATTTGAGGCATTTTCTAGTCTTATTTTTGGAGCATTGTCCTATGGTTTGACAGTTTTGGTAAATGCTCATGATGCATTTATGATATATTTTGAATTGAATATGTTTGAATGCTATTTTGTGAAGAAATAGACACTGCCTTATAAGAGGTAAGACCTTCCTAATGGGGCTAACATGAGTAAGATAGATGGTCATTCTTTCCATACATGGCAGACCAAATTCATTCTCATGGAGAAAGGTCTATTGAGTATTGCTTGTGGGAAGAAGAAGAAACCTTCAACAAGAAAAGTAGAAATAGCATGGACAGTAAAATATGAAAAGGCCCTTGCTATCATAGCATTGGGACTTAGTGACTCATACATTCATCAGCTTGAAAAGGTATGCCTCAGCTCAAAGGATGCCTCAGCTCAAACTTTTCAACTTGCGTGCAACTTGAAAAGGTATTTGGTGCACAAGTTTTACGCAAAAGTCTTCTAGATGAAGAGTATAGCAACACTTTTACATCCAACTTGGTCAATATTGAAGCTTCTCTTTTGGAAGAGGAGAGAAATGGCTCCTACTATAACTCCAAGGAAAGAGAAGCATATCTTGTGAAGAAGGGCTACATCAACAACAAAGCAAATACGGTTGAAGAGAGAACTCCATCAACAAATAAAGAATCAAACTTTGTGGTAGAAGATAAAGACTTTGCCTTTTCAGCACTTTGTCTTTTGAACTTTATTTATCATCACTTGGTCAAAATTTTAAGGTTCTCTGCTTGGAATAGTACTCCAAAAAGAATGTTATGTGTTTTGTCTTTTGTAAATCACCTTTGGTCACCATATGATGTAGGCCATGTGATATGTGTTTACCCCAATGGTACCTGTTGTAGACATGAGAAACTAGGTCCACACAAAGGCCTAAGATTTAATCGTTGTACATGCAAGGGAGAACCTTTTGGGGGGGTCTATCCCATTTTTGTAAACCTTGACCCTTGGGCACCTTTGCTAGCATGAGATCCTAGCCATAGATTTATCCTTGATCATCATGAGATGGCATGTGAAACTATGTGACTAGATGTTTCCTTAACATAGTAAGAGGCAAACCCTTGAGGGGGGTATGTTGGGATATGTGTGATCAAGGGCTTGCTAGGTGCATGTGTGCATCCACTAGCTATCATATGGTTGTGTGTGTGTGTAGGAGAGGCACACTTAGTGCCATAGGCCATGACACAGGTGATGATGTAATGCAAAGGCCCCCACATGGGGTGGAGCCTATGATTGTGGAGTTCCTATGATTTAGGAGTTACCTCCTTTGATGTAGGAGAGTTGCCATTAATCTAGGCCACCCTCTCTCACATTCTATAAAAGAAAGGACTTCCTCTCAACTCAATGGAACATTTTTCCATTTAGTTCCCACTCTTCTCCATGATGTCCATCTTCTCTCCCACTCCCCAATAACATGCACTTCCTAGTAAAAATGGGAATAAGGGATATAAAAGGTGATTTTAGACTAACATGAATTTTGAAATGTACCATTATCAAATCTTGGGCCACGTAGCCCATCCCAATTTATCAATATCTTGAAGGTCTTTTGGGACAACCAGTAAAGCATGACTAGCCATTAAGAAACAACATAGTAATGCACAATGATTAAGAGTAGAGGGAAGTGGGAGTGTGAAGAAATCCCACCAATGTTTTGGTGCTAAACTAAGAATGTGCAAAACAAAGGATGCCTTGGTGTATCTCAATGAACATGCAATAGTCCCAAGATTTAGGCCCATGCCTAATTTTGAGGCTACAAGGATGTGTTAGAACATGAAGACTTGACAAAAACTTTAATTCACGATGAGGAGTTGGTAGCATTTTTCAAGCCCCTCAGCTTACTACAATAGCTTCTCTTGGCTTGCAATATTTCTTCTTCTAGGACAATGTTCATACTTGCATGTTTTAGTTATGATTTTACTTACAATTCAAAGACAAACCTACAAATAGACATTTCATCCCCCTTGGCTTGCTACAATAGCGTCAATTGTCTTGCAATAGATCTACACTATGTATGTATTCTTCTTGGATGAATTTCATGGTTGCATGTTTCAGTTTTGATTTGATATGTTGTGCAATTATAGTTAAAAGAGGGACCTACACATAGGCTTTTCAAGCCCCTTGGCTTGCTAAAATAGTATCACCTAGCTTGTAATAGTTCTATGCTTTGTACCTCTTCTCTTTGGACAAAGTTCATGTTTTGTTTTGATTCGATTTTCCTCCTCCCCTACTCATACTTTGAAGAGTGACCTGCAAATAGACTTATTGAGGATTCATACACTTGCACCCTCCCAAAACTATTGTAAAGTGTTTGGAATGTGAAGGGTTGTAGTGAGACTCCAATAGTTCCATTTGTTTTAATCACTAAGATGGACTGTTGGCCTTAGTTTGACAACTTTTACTGTGCTACTTTCATAGTGATCTAGAAGGAAGTTTGGCTATGGAAACATTAATGTAGATCTGATATCTAGAATTCCTTTCATGTTTGTAAAGCATGCATGATCTTAGAGTCTCTATAAGTTTGTTTTATTCACCAAGCATGTGCTAGATGGACTATTGACCTTACTTTGACATCTTTTTGGACTGCAAATGTCATGTGCTAGTTTTCTAGTGATCTAGAAGGAAGTTTGTCCATGGAAACATTAATGTAGATCTGATATCTAGAATTTCTTACATATTTGTAAATCATGCATGATCTTAGAGTCTCTATAGGCTTCTCTTTCCCTCAAAGGATTTGTGGGCCTTTTTTAACTCTTGAAATCATGCAGTAAGACTCTAACAAGTCCATCTCAGTGGCTATCAGATATGTATTAGGCTAGCTTTGTTTAAGCCACCTTCACTTGCTGCAACACCACTTCTTAACCTAGAGATATCTTGCATGGTGTAGTAGATGTTGCATTGGAATGGTATTGTGTGAATCTATGCATTGGTGTCTCATTAGCTTCTATGTTTTTTATTTTATAAACAAACATGCAAGCTACAACATAGCATGTTGGTATCCTCTTAGGGACTTTGTGAGCATCTCTTTCTCTTGATTTTCTTAGTATTGTGACAATTGCACTAATACTTAAGTAGTTTCACTAATTGTATGTCATGAAGTACAAATGAAAAAATCAAACTTAGCATAGCCAATCTGTGGTGGTTGTATGCAAGGAGTTGATGTTATACTGTAGATATTACTAAATGTAAAGTTATTTTATTTTCTTCAATGGGCTATGTGTCGGCCCCTAAAAGATGGGATTGTTTGTTACTGACATTAATTAAGTTAGTATGAAGCTAAATGGTTTACTTTTTTCATGAAAAGAAACTTATTGCCCTAAGTAATAGCATACCAAAGTGCACGGTCCTTCCTCATCCACTCTTTCAAGTAAACGAGAAGATTTTGGAGCTCTATCAAAGGTTTGATAGTTGGGATGGATGGTATCTAGTCCCTTATTGGTTCTAATCCGTTGCTCAAATTTCTCTTGGTAATAACACACCAACTATTGTGCCTCTAAGAGGTGTGGTTTCTCAATGACTACATCTGGGTATTCACCCTAACCTTTGAAGATTGAAGGTTTTCTATAAGTCATCACTCCCCTATTGTCATTCCTTCCTTTAGGTGGTTGGCTAACTTGGTTCTTAACCGAGGGGTATGGCCGAATGAGGATGAGGTAGACAGGGTGGTTGTTTCCTCATTGACCCAATTTGAATAATCACCTTGTTAGAGCCTTTTCCCAATTTGACCACATCCTTGTGGTTTGCCTCCTTAGGCTAGGAAGTACTTTATCCCTTTTGGCATGCTTGCATAGTACTTTGGCAAAGGCGTGGCATGGGTCCTCGTTATCATGTTTAAGGACACCGAAGATACTATTGAGAAACCATGCTCAACATCATGTATTTGATATGTGCATAGCACTAGCCCAATAGAGTGCTATAAAGGAAAGGGTTAGATGCCCTAACCCTAACCCTAAAAGGGTTTGTATATATTATACATTTTCAACTAAATCAAGTGTACAGTTAGTCATTTATGGTGTGCTCTCTAGCAGTGCCCTCTCTCCTCATCTCCACTCTTCTCCTCTCCCCTCTTCATATTTTGTCATGGTATCAGAGCTCTCTTGCCTTCTGTTGAGGCATTAAGATCCATGTGAGAGAGATTGAGTGATTGAGAGATTGAGCTTTCATCCTTTCATTCCTTTGATGAAAGAAAATTTCCATGATAAAATTCTGTCCATGTGAATGAGAGAGAGACTTTCATTCATTGAGAGGTATTCTCTTTGAGTTTTCATCCGTTCTTCTGTGAGAGAGTGATCTTCTTTGAGAGACTCAGTGAGTTCTTTGAGAGATTTATATAAGAGAGAGATAGGGAGAGAAAGGTTGATTCTAAAATTTGAGAGAGACAGATCTCTCTATTCAATGGAAAGAGTCTTAGATTCTTTGAAAGAGCTTACCTTCACCATGCTCTTCCTTGAGGAGTTGGTGAGAAAAGTCCTTGAGAGTCTTTGCAAATAGTTTAAGCACACAAGGAATTGCTTCCCACAACTCAAGCAAACAAGAAAGGCTATGATCCTCAACTCCCAACTCCATCATAGCCATCAACACCTCGAGCAACTACAACGCCTATGCATGCTTCATCTCCAACCGGTCAACAAAGCCTAAAGGCTCCAAGAGCAACTGACAGATAGCAGCAACTTGTCAAAGGCTCTTGTACTTCCAATAAATGGCACCACCTCCCATATTTGGGCTTCCTTGTTAGCCTAGGCTCACCTCCATAGCAGCTCTTTGAGCCCTCCATAATCGGGCATCTCACAGTCGAGCTCCCTGTAGCCAGCCGACGAACTCGCCAGTCATCTCCACAAGCATCAACCTAATAGCCAGGAACGGGAGACCTCTCTACCTCTCTAAATGAACCAAGGCTCCTCTAGCCCATCATACTGGCTGCCAAGATCCAAGCGCACCTCCAATGAGCCAAAATGGCCTTTGCATCTCCATCTGCTTCTCCATAGCTTCAACGGCGACCTCAATGGTAGGTGTCATGATAGCTAGGTCATCATAGGCCTTCTTCACTGATCGACATCCAATAGCACCACATGTATAGCACCGGCTCTACAACATCACCTCAACTTAACATCCCTTTACATACTCAACTTCATCGACGATCTACTGCCTCCAACCTCACCGAGAAGGCATAGAGCTCCAACTCACTTGCCTCTTAGCACCTATGCGAAAGGTGCCATCGACCTCTCAAACCTGACAGCACACCTCCAACGCTCTTCCTAGACAGGGCTGCAGCACAATGGGCTATAAGGCTCCTTCAACTAAGACTCCATCGAACAATGACAGCCCATCGGATGCGATGCAGTGAACAATCGACGACGAAACGATCTCCTTCCACATAGCTTCTCAGTCATGCATCAACAAAATCTTCAAAGATTCGGACAAAATCTTGAAGATTCTGAAACTCACAGTAGGGTGGAACTTATCTTCCTAGTGACACATGGCACAACGATAAGAAGACACATCAGTACCTCATCTTATTTCCAATTACCACATCATCAGTCAGTACACATCAGCCCTATCTAACACATAGGCACCACGTCACCCTCTATTATCATGTCATCACCTAATCTACCACATCATCTACCATGTGGACTACCACATAGGTAGTGCCACATCATCATCCATGTCATCAACTTGCCATGTCACTGGCTACATCATCCTACCATAGCAACAGTGACTCACCATTGCCATGTCCTCAATGCCATGTGGCACATAGTGCCTCTCCACAGGCACTAATTTTGCATGTGATCCCCTCTTGCCACATCATCAATTTTAGCTTTTTTGCCCCTCCACCTTGATCAAACGATATCTCTTCATTTGGGAAGAATTTGAGGGTGCTCCGTAGATAAAAGTAGAGGTAGGTAGAGGGAGAGGTAGATCATTTCAGTGAAGTGGTCATCATCAACAAACAAAGTCAGAATCAACATCAGCAACATTAGTATCAAAATCCAAGAGAAAATCATTCCAATCGAGGAAGATTCCAAGGATGAGAGAATGGATCCACCAACGTGTCAAACATTCACTATGAAAGAGATTGCCGCAAGAAGCAAACAACCAAGGTGGTCAATCCAACAGCAATTGAGGGAATTTCCAAGGAAGAGGAAATCATCACAATGGACATTCCAACCGCAGTCATTATGCTAATGAATCTGATAACATGTTCCTTGGAAGCGAGGATATGCAGAAGAGTCAAATAGTGTATCTTGACATAGATTGCAATTCAAAAACGAAATACAATTATCAAGTCAACCAAGCAGATCAAAATCCTTGGTACATTGCCAGTGGTCCATCATCTCATATGACAAAGCATCAAGAATGGTTTACAGAGATAAAACCATTAGAAGGACATAAGAATGTCATCTACACGGTAAATAATACACCAAATCTAGTTCAAGGAAAAGGCATAGTCCCTATGAACAATTTCACTGGTACGAAAGAATTAGTGAAAGATGTACTCTATGTTCTGAAGCTCAGCAAGAACCTCTTCTCAGTTGGTCAAATGACGGAACACAACTATCGAGTCATCTTTGATGGAGATGAATGCACAATCAAAGATAAATCTAGAGGATATCTAGCTAGTAGAAAAGGCAGTCAAGGAAGGATGCTTGTTTAGAATGCTAGCTTCAGTACCAGATTTGCATGCCATGTTAGTCTCAACTGCAAACTAGCACAAGAGATATGGACACGTCAATTTCAAAAGCTTGATAGAGCTGAGAAATTAGAATATGGTAACTGGAATTCCTAAGCTTCAGTTTCTTGGAAAAGTTTGCGAAGCATGTTGCTTTGGTAAACAAAATCAAACCAACTTTGGCAGAAGCACCTCTTGAGCACAAGGTATTCTTGATTTGATACATACAGATGTATGAGGTTATGCCCAGACCTATAGCATCAATGGTTCAATTTACTACTTGACTTTCATTAACGACTGCAACAGATATTGTTGGATCTACTTTCTGAAAGAGAAATCTAAAGTCTTTTCTATATTTCAAGAATTCAAAGCCATGGTAGAAAACCAAATAGGTAGAAAGATCAAAGCCATTTCAGAGGGATTTTTCTTCTGTCTCCAGTCATTCAATGACACGTATGGCTTGGTACCTGATCCCACCATCGTAGTAGTGGTCCACTTTAACAGCCTCCTCCTCTTACTCCTCTGCGATCTCCCCACCCATAGGCACCTCCATAATCTGAACAATTAGATTGTCTTCAATCTTGACATTGGTCCTATGCAATTTCAGGATCTTTGCCTCTACTTCCACGTCCGTAATTTCCACGGACACCACATCAGCACGTACGAGGATATGCACGCCACCCATTTTTAAAAGTATCGCTCATACCTCACTTGACTCACTCCACGATAGCTGCACCACTATGTAGTCCTACAGACAATCCTCACCACACACCTCCTCCAGTGTGGCTGACCCGACGGTGGATCAGTAATAGGAAGGGGGGCATGTTAACATCCACAAAGTACAATCGTCGAATGCAAGGTAATCAGTGATTAGAGGTGATTAGGCTTCATGATTTACTTCAACGGTTATAGCCATGGAAGGAGTACAAAACAAGCTCAGTGAGTTTGGGCCCCAAATACCCAAGGCCAAAGATTGCAGGCAACGTGCACAAGTTGCATGTTCCAGCTTATAGATTGCATGTTCCATCTCACAGGTTGTAGGTTCCAGCTGCAAGCTACAATTAAGTGCCTCGCGGGAGTTAAGCCTCACCACTCCAGGTTTTGAGCCTCTTGCACAGGGTTTGAGCCACAAATGGCTCAAGGCTTGGAGGTGCTCAAAGAGTTTGAGCCCCAAAGAGCTTAAGGCTTAGAGGCACGAGGCTAACACAAGTGCTATTTGGGACTCGATTAGGAACACCTCCTAATGCCAGGCTTGTCCCAAGTGCTCTTATATGGTTAACACAAGTGCTATTTTTGCTAGTAGGGAGAGATGGGAAGAATAGCAATATGCCTTGGCACCCTATGGGCCCAAGAGCCTTTTTATTATAAAGAGAGGGAGAGTGCTGAAAGGAAAAGGGTTGGCTCTCCCTTCAAAAGGTGACATGTATAAAAGGCCAAAGGGTTGACTTTGGTCTTCATTGTTGTTTGCACAAGTTTGAATACAAGCTCCTTCTTCTCTTCCAAGAGTGTTTTGGGTGTTCCCTTGTTTCCATTGTAGTGCCCTTGTGTTTAGTACTCCATCCCCCTTCACTCTCCTCTTTCCTTCTCCTTCTCCCTCCCTTCTCCCCTCTCTTCTCCCCTCTCCCCCTTCCCTCTTTCTCTCCTGGTGGAAACATGTTGCAACAATCCGGAGGCCACTTGAGTGACACATGCGGATGGTTCATGCCTTGCATTGCTCTCACAAGGAGTAGTTTAGAGTGGAGGCTCCATCGGCATCTCTTCAACATCCCCATGACATGTGAGTCACTGTCAAGTCTTACACATTTTTGGCACCGCTATCAGGGAATGGAGGTATGCTTTTGCATTGCGCTTGTATTCCTTCATTATCTACCCATTGCATAAGTAAGCTTAACTTGGAGCTTTTTAGTGGAGTTGTAGGAGAGGAAAGGGTGATGAAGTGAGTTTTGGACAAAAAAGTTAGGAAAGCTATCATTTTTTATTGGAGAGTCTCTTTGATCATTTGAAGCTTGTTTTTCATGCTTTTTAGTGTTTTGAGTTGGTAGGAACTTAGTTTGTAAAATTGCTAAGGAGTGTACCAAGTCTAAACACACAAAAGACAAGCAAAAATGAGGATTCTTGCTGAATTTCAAAGTGGTTTTGTGTGGTAGAACTCACCCCTCAAGAAATCTTGCATTTTGGCTTGCAAAAGTTGTTTTTCTTTCAGGTTTTTTCATTGAGTAGGTAGACTAAGTAGTGTAGCACCCCCTAACATAGAAAAACTAGAATAGAAACTCAAAGTCTCCCAAAATTACCAAAAAACCAGTCGGCGATGTAGTGTTTTCCTATCCCCATGGGTTGACGCATTAGAGCTATCATGTCGACTGATGCCATAACCGTATCTCACCAGTCAAACCTTGTTGACCTGGTGCCATAGCCTTATCCCACCGACCTAACTTCTAACCACGGCCTAACTTGCCACCTTGATTAAATGCATGTCAGAGTTAATTATCTCGCTGACATGACAGCTATTGACCTGTGGCCATAGCATTATCGTTATTCCACCAACCGGCACGGTAAGCTCATCCCAAAATTCGTATCCCATCAATCCAATTATTCTACCAACCGGCATGGCAAGTTCATCCCCATGCCCATCGTTATAATTATTCCACCGACCCAATTATCCCTCCAACCGTTGCTATTTTTCTATCCCCCTGCCCATCGCTATAATTATTACGTCGACCGGCACATTAGTCTCATTATCCCACCAACCCCATTATCCCTCTGACCGCCATCTTAAACTTATCCCTACATCTGTGGGGATACCATCTGCATCTTATTCCACCGACAAGTGGCACGTTCTATTCTATCGATCGACGCATTATGCCTATCCTGATGCCCGTCGAGTTACTCCTATCCCTTCGTCCACTACTCTATTAGTATTCTGTCGATCAGTGCGTTACGATTATCTCATCCCCCGTCACTCTACTGGTATCACGCCGCCCAATTCCATAGAGCTATCCCTACGACCGTTGCCATAGATCTATCCCTATGACCATTGGGATACCTCTGGGGTAGTCCATAATATTAAAATTCCAAAACTATA
The DNA here is from genome assembly GCF_047967505.1 of Dipteris shenzhenensis. Classification (NCBI taxonomy): domain Eukaryota; kingdom Viridiplantae; phylum Streptophyta; class Polypodiopsida; order Gleicheniales; family Dipteridaceae; genus Dipteris; species Dipteris shenzhenensis. The sequence goes on along the minus strand of NC_141609.1, from coordinate 5,261,380 downwards.
GTTCAGCATGAGTGTGCCTAGTTAGAGGTCTCATACATGCACTTGAGGTCTGGGAGAATTTTGTGTAAGGATCCTGTGCCGAAAGATAGTGCTTCAAGCTATGCTCAGCCCACCTTTTGCCCTAGCTAGGGATCTGGAAGCTGATCCCTAGCTCCCACTCGGTAATAGGCCCTTGACAGGAAGATCTATCTAGCTCCGATGAGACAGAAAGCTTGAATGAAGTAATGCAAGACCCCTCAGGTCCAAGGGCTTCCGAAGCCCCATTCACTAGCATGGCCTCTTCCAACTCGCTCGCACCTTTTGTAGCATCTAGGCTAAGAGGTATGTTCTCCAACATGTTCGAACATTTAGTTCAAATAGAGTTGACAGACATGGAGAACCCCTTTGGCGGCATGTCTACAGGAAGGGGAGGTCAGCAACATCCAACTCCCGAAATGCAAACCGAGATGAAAACCACCTTCGCGGATGCAAGACCCTCCTCCTTTGCAAGACATCCCTAATGGGAATGCATGGATGATGAAGATCCATGGATGAAGGAATTCCGAGGGCAAGATCCCAGTCGAGGAGATGTGAAAGGCTTCTAAGGAGGAGCGCCTTATGAACCCCCAACAGCCCATGTGCCACCAACCTTCAACAACTATGGGGCTCCATAGGCTCCACCTTATTATTCGTTGCATGGAACCACTATGCCCATGCCCCATGACCCACCTCCTCCAGGAATACGTCCATTTACATCCATACCTATTGCACCAATGAATGCAGACCTTGGTGCATCCATTCCAATGTCGGCACCAACAACTACATGGATACCACCACCAGGGCCAGGGCCGACCTTGCATCCTGTCAGGCCCACAGTGGCACCGCCCCCACCAGCTGCTCAAACATTGTTAAGTGATGAGGCAATGTGCATCTTGGTAAATACCCTAGGAAGGGGAGCCACACCACCCCCTCACCCCAATGTTTCCCGCAAGGATTGCAAATCTCTTGAGGAGCTGACCCATAGCTATCTCCAAGTTAATGACCAAATTTCTTGGAGAAGGAGACCCGATCTCCCACATGGAGTGATTTGAGCAAATTTGCGAAGCTTTTGGTGCTCCCGGGGACCTAGAAATGGCCAATGCATTTGGTCTTAGGTTGGATGGTAAAACAGGCCAATGGTATAGGGCTCTCATCCCAAAAGAGAAAGTCAACTGGGAGACATTGAGAAAGGCCTTCATGGTGGGGTTCACCTGCAGCGGCCATAAATGGAACCCAATTAACAAATTGTATGAGGTAAAGTAGAACAACAAGGAATCCCTTAGGGATTACATTGCCAAGATCAAGCACCTCAATGCCCAATGTGAACCATACGAGTGGATGAGCGATGAACAATTGTTGCCTTGCTTTCTCATCGTATTGGCATATTTGAAGTTGCACGACCACCTAATGGTGATGAATCCTACTTCCTTCAATCTATGCAGTAGCAAGGTAGCCATTCGTATAAGTGACAACATGATGGACAAGGCGAATATGGATAAAACCCTGAATCCCTCAGAAATAGCTCCATCAGTTAGGTCTTCTAGTGTAGAAACAATCAAGTAGGAGACCAATGAGCTAGACTCCAATTTGCTAAATTAGCTAGGTCAACAGTGGAGGTCAGGAACCTTTAAGGAGGCACCAAGCAACCCCCACTTGTTTCCATAGAGAGACAAAGTTTGATGTGGGGTATGCAATGGCAACCATCCCTCCAATGAGTGTCCGCACCTGAGGGCAAGGCTGGCACTCTACTGCATACACTACCATAGGTGAGGAAACCATGATACCTCCCAATGTCGATTTCCGAGGTCCCTTCCCTAACCCATGTATCAAATGAGACCCCCATTAGCACTAACGGCTCTGCCTAATCCTTTGAATACACAAGGTGGTCCTTTGGCTAGTTCAAGCCAGTACAAAACGCAACTAGCTCCATTACCACCACCCATACTGGGCCCTCAACCTCCACTACCTAGTATAGCTCCAATCAATCAAGTGTTGGTAGAGGAAGTTCCCAATGACTGGGAGGAGACGGATCCAGATCATGGACCCCTCGACTACTACCCTATGAGGAAGGAAGTGGCACCCTATGCCACTACCTCCTACAAGAGGATCAACAAGTCCCCGTGTTCCAGATCGCTCCCTGAACTCAAGGGCGAGAGACCTAGACTCAGTCGCCCAAAGGCCCCCCAATCCACAGGGCAAGTGAATGCCCCTATAGAGGTACTTTGCACCCTCCAGTGTCATGCTTCAAGTGCCAAGGGCAACATTTCTTAAAGGACTGCCCCTATATGGGGTCTCATCCCCATCACTCCACCCACGACTAGCCCCACACCCTTGTGTGCTGGGTGTGGGATAGAGCATCTATTCAAGGACTATCCCTTGAGAAGACCGACAATCCTAGTCACCTTGTCAAAGAGCACTAGCCTTAACTTGCTTAAGTCATCTCACAAGGATGCATGCAAGCCAAGGCATTAGGCAAGGCGATGAGAAAACTAGCAAGGAAAGATAAAGGATCCCTACCGCAAGTCCCTAAGATCCCTCAACATTCGCTGACCCGGTCCAAGAAGGCCATAAGTGTAGGTGAGGGCTTGACTAGGTGCTCATCCAGAACGGTTCTGATGAGGAGACAGCCACTATTGCTAGCTCCTCTACCTCTGAACGTGCTTCCACCTAGGGTGACCCTAAGGTACCTTCGAGCTAAGAGGTAAACAAGCCAGGCCCAAATCCTAGCACCCCCACCCTCCTATAAGGAAACCTATCCTAACGGTCCTAGAGAAGAAATACCTAATAGAGGCTCATAACTTGGTACGCGATTGCTAGGAAAAGTTCGAGCATCAACTCAAGGCGAGTAGAGGATCGGATACTATCCATCCAGCCCACCTAATAAGCCACCGAGGGGCAAAATCGCTTAAGGTGCCAGAAAAGGTGAAAGAACAGGAATGTTTTAGCTTCGATCAGTCGAAAGCTCTTGATACAATGCAGAAAATGTTCCAGGAAGACCCAGTACTACAAATTCTATAGGAAAAAGAGACATTTATGGTTTTGAGGACCTGTTATCATGGAAGGAGCGTCTTCACAAGAACCCTGTGATAGTTTCGGGATGGTTGCCTTCCTATCGACAGAGGTAAAAATGCCGATTGCCTCGTTCTAGTGATCCATCTGTACTCCATAGGAGGTCATTTTGCCGCTGATGTTACACCACGTAAGGTGCTCCAAGCTAGCCTTTGGTGGCCAACTCTCTTCAGAGACACGATCAAATTCATCAAATGGTGCGACACAAGGTGGATATGATGCCCCTAGCCGGAATCTTAACGATCCACCCTTTGAGAAATGGGCATCCATTTTATTGGACCCATAAGTCCAGCAACTAAAGGAACTGGGGCTAGATACATCATCTTGGCCACATATTACTTCACCAAGTGGGTAGAAGGGAGAGCCACTGTGAAGGCAGATGCGAGATCCACATGCAGTTCAGATGTCCCTTAGAGTGAGTTAGTGATCGAGGAACTCATTTCCTCAATGAAACGATAGCAGTCCTAAGTAGTGAGTTTATGATCAGACATAGGAAGTCAACACCATACTAATAGAGAATACGTTGGTAGAATGACTAGTTGACCTTGAAAGGTTAGAAGAGACAAGGTTGCATGCAGCCTACTCTCTCTGGGAAGAATACCACAGGCCCTCACCATCTCCATATCATGTCAATCATAGCTGAAATTGTATCCTACCAGTTGTTGCCATAACCTCATCACACCGATCATTGCCATCCCCATATCACATCTGTTAACATCCACAAGTACAACTGCCAAATGCAAGGTAATCGTTGAGTAAAGGTGACCAAGCCGAATGATCTACTTCAATAGGACAAGCTCAAGGGAGTTTGATACCCAAATACACCAAGGTCAATGATTACAAGCAATATGCACTTGGAAGGAGTATAGCTCAAACTCAAGGAGTTTGATCCCCAAATACCCCAACCCCACCCAAAAGTCTAAAGATTCAAGGCAACGTGCATATGTTGTATGATTCCAGCTGCCCCCGCCCAAAACAAGGAGGTGTTGGAACAAGGAGATGCACACTTCAGAGTGCATATGACTTGCACTATTCAACTCCATATCCACAGGAAATAGCGATGCCAATGAAAATAGACATGGAGTATAGCTCAAACGTAGGGAATTTGATCCCCAAATATTCCAAAGAAAAGGCTTCCCAGCAACATTCAGGGTTGTCATGGGGTGTCTCACGGAAGCCTAGCCTCATCACTCCAAGTTTTGAGCCACATTCATGAGGTTCAAATACCAAACAGGTGAAGGTGTTAGGGCGCTTAGGGAGTTTGAGCCCCAAATCACTCGAGCCTAGGAGTGGCGAGGCTAATACAAGTGCTATTTGGAAACTGGTTAGGGCTACCTCCTAGCACTAGGTTTGTCCCAAGTGCTTTAATATGGTTAACACAAGGCTATTTCAACTAGTAGGGAGAGTCAGTAAGAAGAGCAATATGCCTTGGTGCCCTATGAGCCCAAGAGCCCATGGTTGTAAAGTGAGGGAGAGTGCTAAAAAGGAAAAGGGTTGGCCCTCCCTTCAAAAGGTGACTTGTATAAAAGGCCAAAAGTTTTACTTTGGTCTTCATTGTTGTTTGCACAAGTTTGAATACAAGCTCCCTCTTCTCTTTGAAGAGAGTGTTTTGGGTGTTCTCTTGTTTCCATTGTAGTGCCTTTGTGGTTGTCACTCTATCCCCCTTCACTCCCTCCTCCTTCTTCCTTTCCTCCTACTCCCTTCTCCCTCCTTCTCCCTCTCCCTCCCCTCTTCCCCTTCCCTCTTTCTTGCATGAAACCACTCTGCAACAATCCAGAGACCGCTTGAGTGACACTTGCGAATGGCTCATGCTATGCATTGCTCCCACAAGGAGTAGCTGGGAGTGGAAGATCCATCGACATATCTTCAACTACCTCATGACATGTGAGTCACTACTGAGACCATGCTACATTTTTGGCACTGCTACTGGGGAGAAAAGGTGTGCTTTTGCATTTGCACTTGTCTCCCTTTGTTATATTCCCATTGCACAAGTTTTCAAGCTTAACTTGGATCTTGTTAGTGGAGTTGTAGGAGAGAAGAGAGGTGGAAAGAGAGAGAGGACGGAAATCTATTGGTTCATGTAGGAATGCCATTTTTTGAGCTTGGGAAGCTTGTTTTGCTTGCTTTTTGGTGTTTCAAGTTGATAGGAACTTAGAAGGCTTGATTGCTAAGGTGTGTGTGTAGTCTAATCACATCAAAAAACAACAAAACTAAGGATTTTTGTCAAGTTTTGAAGTAGTTTCATGTTCTAGAACTTCCCTTATCTGAGTTTTTGCATTTTGACTTCTAAAAAGTGTTTGTTTTTAAGTTTTTTTCCATTAAGTAGGTAGATTAGATAGTGTACCACCCCCCCATCATAAAAAAACAAGAACAAAAACTGCAAAATCTTCAAAAATCACCCAATCTCAGTTGGCGCAACTGTGACTGACTATCTCGCCATCGGCGTTGTAGCGTATTGCACCGACTAGATTCCCCATCGACCTACATGTTAACTGGATCCTGTCGCTCAAACATCATTGACCCAACACCGTAGTACTTCCCCACTGACCTAACCCTTGATCATGGTTGACCCCGACACCCGGAGTTAATGCTTGTTAGAGTTACTTCCGCACCGATTTGACAGGTCGTTGACTGGTGCTGTAGTGGTTCCCCATCGACCGTTGTTATGCTATCCCACCACCGGTGTGGTGAACCTACCCCTCCATCTATAATCGTAATCATTCCCCTCTGCCATCGCGTTACCACATCGCATCGCCCATCGCTATGACTGATGTTATCCCCATACTATGCCATTGTCGCTATACTATCCTGTCGAGTCATTTTCCTACTGTCCGATGTCATACCGTATCCCTACGCCCGTGGGGATAGTTTGTCCTTCGGATTGCACCAACCACATGGCACCTATTTCCCCACCGATCGTCGCCATACATCCATTGCACCGCCCGATGCTATTTCCTATCCCATCGATTGCTGCTGGGTGGAGGGTTACGCCACGCTCGTTGCCAAAACCATATTACACCACCGTTACTATACCCATAGCCCATCGATTGGTGCTGAAGAGTTACCCTGCCATCTGGCTCTGTAGTACTACCCCACGGATCGGTGCTATACTTCTGGGGTAGCTAAGGAATTAATAGAAAATTCCAGAACCTTAGTTCATTGTCCCCAGCTAGAGGCACCCCACATGCACCTGAGGTCCGGAAGGATTTTGCCAAAGGGTCTAGTGCCAGAGGAAAGCACTTCGAGCTACGCTTAGCCCACCCTCTATCCTAGTTGGGGGTCCAACAGCTCGATCCCAAGACTCCCACTCGTTCGTAGGACCCCATCTAGAAACTCAATCTAGTTCAAATGACACAGAAAGTCTTGAGGGAGTGATGCAAGACCCCATGAGTCCAAGGGCATCGGAAGCCCCCTTCACGAGTGTAGCCTCTCCCAACTCTCCTGCACCTTCGGTTGCCTCTAGGCTGAGAGGTACATTCTCTAATATGTTTGGCCTCTTGGGAAGGACAGAGTCGGTAGACATGGAGAACCCCTTTGTAGGCATGTTCGCAGGAGGGGAAGGCTAGCAACATACAGTTATCGAGCCACAAACTAGGCCAAACACTACTTTCACCAATCCAAGTTCCTCCTCTTAGGCCAGACCCCCCTAGTGGAATAGCATGGATGATGAGGATCCATGGATGAGGGAACTCTGTAGACAAGACCCAAGTCGAGGGTATGCTAGGAACTTCCAAGGTGAAGTGCCTTACGACCCTTGCCCCGGCCCCACTAGCCTTCGTTAATTTTGGGGAACAGCAGTTTCCACCCTACTACTGCCTGTAGCATGGGGCCAATGCTACCATGCCCCAGGACCCCCCACCACTAGGAGTTCATCCCTTCCTGCCTATATCAGTTGCGCCAATGAATGCAGGCATGGGTACTTCCATCCCGATGCTGACATTAGCAACTACATGGACCCCACCACCTAGGCAAGGCCTAAGCCCACCAGCCCTGTGACCCGTTAGGCCCATAGCCACACCACCCTTGCTAGTTGCTCAAACAGTGTTGACTGATGAGGCTACGCATATTTTGGTGAATGCCCTAGCAAGGGGGGCAATAGCACCGCCACCCATACTAGTGTTCCTTGTTGCAGGGATGGCAAATCCCTCGAGGAACTATCCTATAGCCATTTCCAAGCTGGACCCGGTCTCCCACCTGGAAAGGTTCGAGTATATTTGTGAAGCCTTTGGTGCACCAGGCGACCTTGAAATGGCCAATGTCCCTGTATTCTAGACTGCCCTCATAAATGCAAGGGTGAGAGATCTAAACTCAATGGCTCGGAGGCCCCCACTCTAATGTTATACCTGCCAAGGTCCCCATAGAGCAAATGAATGCCCTTACTAAGGCACTTCGAACTCGCTGGTGTTCTATTTCAAATGCCAGGGTCCACACTTCGCGAAGGACTGTCCATATAGGGATTGTACGCCCACCATCCCCACCGCAACCAACTCCACTCCCTTGTGCATAGGATGCAGCATGGAGCATCTATTCTAGGACTATCCCACAAGAAGACCGACCACTCCACTCACCCTGCCAAAGAGCACTAGCCTCAATCTGCTTAGCATCGAACAAGGCCATGTGGCCACTATGCCACTACAAGGCATCACTAGGATGTAGGCCAAGGCACTAGGCAAGGCCATGAAGAAGCTCACCAAGAAGGGCAAGGTATCCCCATTTCCTGGTTTCGAGCATAGCCCCTAACTTGTTCCAAGAAAGTCTTCTAAGTAGGTGACAGGCTCGATTAGGTGTTCATCCAGGTTTGTTTCGATGAGGAGATAGCTACCCTTGCCACCTCCTCTGACTCCGAACAGTTTTCCATCCAAGGTGACCCTGAGGTACCTCCAATTCTAGAAGTAAACAAACTAGTGCAGGCGCACCAGCTCCCACCTATAAAGAAACCTACCCTGACCCAGTATTAGAAAAGCAATACATAAAGGATGCCCAAAACTTGGTGTGTGAGTGTCAGGATAGGTTCGACCATAGACTAAGGGCCAGTGGGGGCTCAAATACTACCCATCCAGCCCACTTGATGGGGCATCGAGGAGCACAATCTCTCAAGGTCCCAAAAAGAGTGGAGGAAGAAGAACACCTCAGCTTGGAACAATCGGAAGCTCTGGATCTAATGCAGAGGATGTTCCAAGAGGACCTAGTGCTGCACAACCTCCAAGTGTTATCCATGGAGGAAGAAGCTTCACCAGAACCCTGCGATAGTGCCGGGTTGGCTGCCTTCCTATCTACAGAAGTGAAAATGCCGATCGCATCTATTTTAAGAGGAAATCCCATCCGATGGCATGATCTATCCAATTGGATGAACACACATTCCTACCTCCAGCCCTGCCAGCCCTAGGCCCCACTAATCAATGCTAGATAAGGGGCAGAGCCTACCCAAGATTCCCATCAACAAGCTAGGCCAGTATTTCGAGGGTGATGACACAAACGCCTCAATCCCCATATTCTACCAAAACCAAAAGGTAGAAGCCATCCTGGATGGGGGAGGAGTGAGTGTCTGCACCAAGGAATGCTAGGAAAAGTGGGGAAAGCCCACACTCGAGTAGACCCATCTGGTAGTAAAGCTAGCAGATGGAGGAACCGCTGAATCTCTTGGAGTATTGATGGGCATAAACATTAAGGTTTTTGGATTCACGTACCATGTCAGGTTCGTGGCCATGGACTTCACCCAACAGCCTGTATATGAAGCTATCCTAGGCAAGCCATTCTTGTCCCGGGGGATTCACAGGGGGAAACTTATGATATCACATGAGTGTACAATAGGGGGTTTTTTTGAAATGAGGCACAAGCTTATACATTAGGGGTGGGGGCCCTTTTTTTTTCCCCAATATTGAATTTAAGCTAGGGGGACCATGTCATATTTAAGAAGGGGGGACATAATATAGGTTACCTTGGGTAACTAGTCCAAACAAATTTGATTTTGTGTATGGTTTTAAATAGTCATAGGGAAAGTAACCTAAATTTGCTTATTGTGTAATCTAAATGCTTGAGAGAGAATGTAGATTTAAGGAAAGGGGGCGACATAATGGAACTTTGGTGGTATATTATAAGCTTAAATAGGGGTGTTTTATCATCCTATGTGGATCTTAAATAGGGGGTTTTCTTAAAGTTCATGCATGCAGGTGACATCCCCCTGCCTAAATAAGAAAATCAATATTAAATATGGGGAACAATTCAACTTAGCCCCATTGGAAATCATGTATGATGAATCATGCACATGTGTCCTAACGAATATATTGTTCTTGTACGCATGCTTTTACTATCATTCTGACCCTGTTCTTCCTAGACAGATATATGAGCTCTTGCTTTGAGTTATATACATCTTACACAGTGTTATGGTGATCTTATTCTCTTCTTGTTCGCTATGTAGATGATGTGTTGTGTATTCATTTGTATACCCCATAGCGTCTATGCAGTATAGTGACACTAGACATTGGTGATCACGATGCACATTCTTACTACGCACGCAAGAAAAGTCACATTTTGGCGAATGACCTATCTTCGATAGGGTGTTTTTGTTCTCATGTCATCCTCTTCCTGCTGCAATTATGGAGGAACATTGCATGGATGGTTGTGGGCATCACTACGCACTCATGCAGCGGTTCAGGAGGAGATTGCAGCAGTAAGACGTCACATTCAAAAATTTCAAGGCGAGCTCCATCTGATGTAGGCAAAACCACAACACCCTGCTTATGCGAGCATGGAGATCGCCGTGACCAACCTCATTCGTGGTCTACTTCTGCAATGTGTGCCTATGGTGGTGGATTTGCTGACCTAGGAAGTGCTGAATGGCTACTTCATTTCAGGGTTGTCACATGATTTGTGAACACCATTGGCTACAGTGAATTGGGTCCAAACAGACCTCACAACAGCAGTGCGAGTGGGAGAGGTTGTAAGGGCAGAGTGGTTAAGAATTGCAAGTCCTCAAAAACCAAAGCCAAGAAGAAATCGGCGAAAGCCAAGAAGTCAGATCATAGTGATCAAGGTTTGGAGGATGACAGTTCCGAAGAGAGCCCTGAAGAAATTAGCAGTGAGGAGTCCGACTTGAAATCGGAGAAAAAGACCCAGAAAGCCTCTAAAGGAGGAAAGGTCGCTCTAGGGACTTCCAGGGATAGGTTGACTGGCAAAGCATTGAAAGGATTATGGTGCACACACTGTCGTAATCTAGGGCATTCAGCACAATGGAGTGCGCACTCAATGAGAAATGGTGTGTGATATGCATGACCAACACCGACAACACAATGGGCTGCCACTATAATGGTCGTGGGCAACGTGCAAGGGGTCAATTGTAGTTTCCAACTTTTGGCAAGTAGGATTTGGGAGCATCCTATATGCAAGAGGAGCATCCACAATTGCCGGGCTAGAGAGGCGATGGTAGCGGTGGTCACGATCGTGGATGCAATGGTAGGGGTCGTGGGCTAAACAGGCTAAAAACATGTTTGTTCTATTTGGGAGAAGGCCATTGGCAGAATGAATGCCCGGATGCTCAAGAGTGGGATCTCATCAATGAGCAAAGTGGCAAAAGTTGATGGGGAAAATGCCGAGTACCTCCATGGTGCACATTGTGGAGGATGATCCATTGGTGTGCCCGGAAATCAATATCATCACACGTGCTGGCACAAAACTCTAGGGTGTCACCACAAAGAAAGGTGGGACAATGCTAGATTGGCCAGCACAGGAGCAAGTGCAATGTCAAGTCCAAGATTTGGTGGTAGAAGAGACCCCTTTGATGAAGTCAATTGAGCAAGAAATGGTGACTGAGGTGACACGCAAGGTGCAGTTTGCAGATCCAGTTGCCCAATCAGAGCCAGAGATTGTCCAGGAAAAGTTCAAACTTCATCTACTAGGCAATGGTTTGAATGTAGTTGAAGCAGCTCCACTTTGTGGCTAATCTAGCCAAGAGGCTGGCAATTTCTCCACAAAGAGAGCCTGAAATGAAATTCATTCTGGAGGTACCTATACAGATTTCGCTTGGTAGGTTGCTCAACTTCATACCCGAATTCCATTGACACAATTTCTACAATCCCTCAACAAAGAGTCGAAGCCAGAAGAGGTTGGCATATGTCAAGCTAATTCTTCTCCAGTGCTGGCGGCAATTCCTCTCATGGATATGAGGATTCCGGTGATTATGGCAAAAGCACAAGGCCATACTTTTGAGCAAGTTCTGGTTGATGGAGGTTCTGGAGTCAACATCATCACCCTAAAGACATGCCAGGAGATGGGATGGATATCATGGGAACCAGCATTTTTTCTAGTCTGCATGGTGGATTAGCATCGAGTTCGGCCACTAGGGATCTTATGAGCAGTAGTCTTGGAGGTGGCCGGCATTTCGTTTGTCATCTCCTTTGTGGTGTTGAATATGGAAGCCTTGAATCGGAATACAATGTGCTCTTGGGCAGCAGGCCGTGGTTGTGCCAAACGAAGGTCGAATAGAATTCGGAGCACAATGTCATCTCTGTGCGAAGAGACAAGAAGAAGGTGCGAGTTGCAAATGGGAGTAGCAGCGCCCTTGGCAGATGCAATGCGATCAGTACTGGCAAAGATGATGAATATGGCGGATGGCCTGGACGATAGTGAAGAAGAGGCATTCCTTAAAGACAACCCAAATTTGGTACTGCTATTTATGGTCAATGTGAAAGGAATTATGGAGCATTATCTTCACCACAATCTTTTTGCGGGCTCGATCAATGCAGTCCAGGATGAGGTGGCTGAGCAGCAATAAGCGGCAGTCAACATGGATTTGTGGGATCTTCTATAGCAGGAGTGGGAATTTGAGGAACGAATGAGCCAAATCACAAGGGTGCAAGAAGATGTGTTGGACACAATCTTTCTGGGGGAAGTGCATCAAAACCGATTAAAATCAGCACTCTTCTGATAGCAAAATTCCCAACTGCGCCTGGTAGCACTGCTAACAAACTTCTCTGATGTGTTCACCTGGGACTATGCCGACATGAAGAGTTTGGATCCAAAGTTCTATCAACATCGGGTAAACTTGAAGCCGGATGCAACTCTGACCAAGACATAGAGGTATCGAGTGAATCCACATGTGGCCAAACAAGTGCAAGAGGAGCTGGAGTGCTTATTGAGGGTGGGATTCATAGCATCGATTAAGAATCTGGAGTGGATCTCACCAATTGTCATTGTGCCCAAGAAAAATAAAAAGCTGTGGATTTGTGTGGACTACCACACGTTCAATGCCGCCACGGTACCAGATCCGTTTCCTCTGCCTTACATGGATTCAATGCTTCATGAAGTGGTGGGTTATGAGGTGTACTCATTTCTAGATGGGTGTAGTGCGTACAACCAAATCCATATGGCTCCAGAAGATCAGCCAAAGACAACATTCATAACATCATGGGGAGTTACAGTCCACCGTGAGTGCCATGTGTTATTACATAACCATACGGGTTAGTAGCAGTGACTGTAGGGCATGCACGCGGGTAGGTTAGTCTCCCAACGGCTGACGGTTCGGGTCTTCAATTGTTCCTAACCAATATCTTGTCCTTGTATGCATGCTATTACTAGCATTCCAACGTTGTTCTTCCCAGAGACATATATGAGCTCTTGCTCTGAATTATATACATCTTATGAAGTGTTATAGTGATCTTCTTCTTTTCTTATTCTCTGTGTTTTCAGGAGAGATGATGTGATGTGTATTCATTTGTATACCCCATAGTGTATGCATGGTATAGTGATGCTATAGTTGCATATGATGAGGTCACTATGGAAGAGAGGCTCTGCGAGGAATCTCTTTTGAACCATAAAGTTATCAAATTAACGGTTGAATGGGAAGAAAAAGAAAGTTGATTGGAGCTCTCAACCAAGCAAGCAAAGATTTGGAAGGAAAAAGGAGATACGTATCTATTCCCATATTTTTGTTTTCCCATATTTGCATTTTTCTTACTCTCATAGAAGTACTCATATAGAGATAATAAATAATGGTATGGCAACGGAAAGAAATAATTGAATCTGAAGAAGAGCGATAGACCATATTAAAATATCATGAAAAGGAGAATAAAATATGATAGCCTATATAGGATCTAGGATAATCTAGGTGAGCTAAGAGTTTTTTATGATTAAATAGACATGATTATGTGCATTGATAAGGATGAGATGATGTGTATCATGTGGTATGTATGAAATACAAAATACAATTACTTAGGGGGCTTGTATCCTCATAGCTTGCTTGAGTAGATGCCCATCCTAGCTTAATTATGGATAAAAAAATTATTATTGTGTGATACATATGGTATGCTTCGATAAAGTGTTCTACTAAAATGAGTTGAATTGGAGAAAATTAAAGAGAATAAAAAGCATATGACATCTTTGCTAGGCAAGAGGGAAGGCATGATTGGTCATTGGCAAGCTTTTTGCTTAGGTAATTTGTTTACAAAATTGCTTTTATAGATAATGAAAAATAGTTGGTATGTTTGATTGGTTTGGAGAATCAAACCAAAACAATCATAACATCATCTCCATACATGAAAATCAAAGGCATTTGAACAAGATATTCAACCAATAGTCAAGTCAAACAATGAAGTCAACTTTGGTCCAAACTGTTCCTGCAACAAGCATAGAGTTCCAAAACCAATAAAATGCAAGGTAGATACTCAATGCATTTCTAGAAATCAGAGTTCAGGGAACTAAAACACATATATGAGCAAACTTTTGGATGGTGAATTGTAGGAAATAGTCAAACTTTGACCATTACCCTCAAATTTCCCCAAACTAAGAAATCAGATATTGTAGGCCAAAATTGGAGAGCTATGGTGCATCATTTAGAGGGCTTTTGGGTGGAAAATATTTCCCTTTAGTTGCCCATCAGCGCAGCAGGAAACACTCGCAAAGATTTGCGCCATTTTGCCTAGCATTGCTTTAGCAAAATCGAAATTTGAAATGATCATTGTGGCTGATTTTGTGGACCAAAGTCAACCAAACTTCACGAGCAAGATGCTTGAGGTATTGCTAAATCTCAGCTAAGAGCATAAGACCCAATTGCAAGCACAGCTCCAAAATTTTGCACATTTATGCTCAGCACAAATCGTGTTGGCACAACAGATCCGCGAAGTAACTCGTTAATCCCTCTAGTGGGAAGGTGTGCCCTGAGGATAGGAACACTGTGCTGGAAGCATTTTGAAATCTATCGGTCGAATGTGGAGAATTTGCTCCTACAAGGTCGAGATAAAAGAGGAAAGAAAGAGGAAGCTCATGTTTGTAATGGGGAAGAAGGTGGACACATGGCATAGGCTAGGTAGGCATGGCTAGAGGTGGCTAGAGGCTCTAATACCACATGTAGAAAATACATATTTGATCATTACTAGCTAAGGAGTTAAATAAAAACCTTTGATGTGATTAGAAAATGTCGTACATATACCCTTCTATTGATCACAGAATAGTATATGTCAATTATTGCTTTGCACATCATAAGGAAAATGAATTATGCTTTGTATTTGTTATTATTTCTCAATATCATACTGGTATGGGACATTATACATATTGAGGAATATGACAAATATAATGCTTGGACCTGTACCAAAATAACATAAGCAATGGATGGATGCAATATAGTACTTTCTCTTGGTATAGGATAAGAATAAAAATAATCTTTCATAGTTTTGAATTGGCTAAATTCATTATCTCTTGGTTAATGAGAGCTTAAGGTCTCTTCAAGAAAACTTTTGACCATGATGATATTTGATGAATATCCAAAAGAGTACTCTTCACATCTATACTCATTGACTCGAAAAGTCAAATACACAACTGAGGTCAGTTGCAATTCAAGCAAGAGGGATGTTATGGAATTGTATTTCTAATATTTCTTGCTATGAAAATTATTTTATTTTAGTCAAGTGTGACTATGGCAAAGTATTCCCTAGAGCATAGCCAAGACAAAATTCATGGTGACTGGGACTCGCAATAAACAAATTGATGTCACCTTCAAAGAGGAGCCTTTGGAATTAGTCAACTCATACAAATATCTAGGGCTAGAATTTACCCGCTAACAACTACAAGTGGAATGTGTGTGCAGAAGAAAAACCTTAGGAGGTCTAAAAGCTCGTACGGCTTTCAAAATAAGTGTAGGAAGGCACACCTATGGAATTGGGAAATGAGAAAGTTACAATGCTTGTACAAATAGTGATCCTTTATGGTTGTCCATAGCACGGGCTCTCTCTCTCTCTCTCTCTCTCTCTCTCTCTCTCTCTCTCTCTCTCTCTCTCTCTCTCTCTCTCTCTGTCTCTCTCTCTCTCTCTCTCAACCTTCATTGTTTCTGCAATCAATTTAACTAGGGGAACCAATTTGGATGCACTAACTAGAGCTTTCAGTCTATGAGTTCTAAGTAGCACAAAGCTTGTATCCAATTCCACCTTCCACCTTCTATTAGTATTTCAAAGTCAAAAGACTATCATACTTTCCTTGGTCAGAGGCAAAGTTCTTTAGTGACTTATAAAGTCTTTTGATCCAATATAGGTCTTAGTCCATCTAATGGCATATAGTATTTATTTCATAATTAGATCCATAATCATCATTTGTTATTGATGTATTATTGTTTCTTTCAGCATTAGCTTCATAATCATCATTTACATCGATGTATTGAATACATTGTAGTTTCGTAGTTGGAGTTAGTGGCTCCTTGTCATCAACCATGGCTCATTTGATAGGTCACTTTGTGGTTTCCATAGCTTGCCTATTCCTTACCAAGCTTGCTAATTGGGGAGTTGTGGTGGTTTTGTGGGTTTTCTCAGCCAAGACATTGATCTTGACTTTTCTTTTTTGGGCTTTGGATTTGTTAATTGGTGGCCTCAATTACATGGTGATAGTAATGAGCTTATTATCATCTCTACCATTCTTATTTATCAAAATAAAAAATCTACGCTTAGGTTTCTACATGTAGTGCTACTAGTAAATGATATAAGATAACATTATTACATGTTGTGTGGCAATGCCAAGCCTAACAAAAGAGGAACTAAATTCCCATGTGAGGGCTCAAATGCTAAGGCCCTAAGAATCATTAGGCTAATGGATTCACTTTCATCAAGGTGACAAGGAGAGCAAGTAAGCAACAATTTCAAGGATAGCGTGCACCATTTTCATTTGGTATCCTTAAAAATAGGTTCCCGACATTTTACGATATGTGACTTCTCATGTGACAATGGAGGGACCATACCTTTTCCTTCCCATTGAGCGTGTCGTTTCTTGACCAAAATTTCTCAAGAAAAATCATCTTCGCACATTGAAGGCCAATTCTATGAATGATAGTAGTTAACACATTGCTTCAAATTGAGCTCCACAATTGAATGGAAAATATTAAATGCAATTACTCCAAAGGTTAGTACTATGCTTGAGTATTTTTTGGGGCCTTCAATGCTCTACCCCTCAAACTATTTTTGGGCCCCCAATGCTGATTTCCAAAAATGGTCACAAACCCCCAATGCTAACATTGGGTGCCCAAAAATGGTCACAATGCCCCAACACCGTCATTGGGCATTTTGCAACCATTTTTTGGCTTCCACAGAATATTTGGGCCCAGAAAAAGTGCTTCAAAAAAATTAGCCCAAAAATGGTGATGGGGTCCAAAAATGGTTGATGTGATGTACATGGTTACTACTGACCAAGGTCACAACTACACCAAATAAGTGTGTGCATATAAACCATATTACACTACACTAATGCCAATACTTGCTAGCTAGAAAATCTATCCCATAAAGGTGTCTACTACTTCAGCAAAGTATCATCAAAGTATGGAAACCATAACCTACATGTAACCTATCAAAGCCTCAATGCTTTCTTGGCACTGAGTTATCCAAAAACATTTGTGTGCATTTATTAGGTTCTTGAGGTCTTAGAATAAATACCTTTAATACGTAATTCTTCCAACAAAGGAGATCAAAAGTTGGTGAGTGGCTCTCCATGAGAGTCGGAGTAGTTCTTAGTTCTTCCATGGATTATGGAGCTAACAACAAGCCTCTAGACCTCTCCATGACGCTAGTACATCTCATGATTGGATGGCAAAGCTAGCAATAGCTCAAGGCAATTTCTTCTTATAATGGTCTCTATAAAAGATGTTACAGCTTGCTCTATTTTGTGTGGCATGTGTCAGCCTCATCCATGGAGATACGAATGTGTGGTGTCTTCATCTAGAGCATATTTAATCTTGGTCAAAGCCATGTGTGTTGCAGCATCTTAGTCTATGCTTTGGTAGTGACCTTGGTAATATCTAGCTTATGTGATATCGCCTGAATGTCAATAAGGTGTAGCTTTCTCAAGGCAAGCTTTTGTGCCAATTTCTATTATGATAAGGTGTCCTTGTAATGCAACAAGCCAATGAGGCTAAACAACAAGTCGAATGATCTTTCATCTTAGTTCTTGGAATAATTACAGTTGCCATCTTTTGGGTTTCCTACTATCAATGACATTTTATGGGCAAAACATTATATTTTATTTGCTAAAATGAGTCTCTATTCACAAAATAAACTTTGTTGCATGCTCTAAAAATTCAACATGGATTGATACTATTGAAAAATGAAACAACGTGTTAGTATCAAGAAAAGAACAAGAAGAGAAAGAGAGACTAAAACAAGAAAGCCAAAATAATAGGACGGGTGTGTGTAATGCACATATGTGACCAAAATAAAACAATAAAAGAAGAGAGTGTGAGGTCATGCATAAAATACACACATACATACATAGTGTGCCTGTATGTGACATGTATAACAATTTAGAATAAGAAATCCAAGAGAGAGATAGAAAAACAATGAAAGAAAAAGAATAGAAGTGAAGGTACACACATAATTGTGTTGCATGTGTTTTCCCTATCCATCTAATATTCTAACTACAACCATCTATCTTTTCTTTGACAAGCCTCTCTTCCTTTTTTTTACTCATATACTATTTCTCTTTTCATAGTAATAGAAGCCATATAATAAACCTTAGTAGGGTAGTTATAAGCAACCGCTTGTGAAGTGCATATGCTAGTAGTTAGAACTATCATATAGACGGAATGGGCATTCTATGTTTTACATTGTTCAGAAGTTCTGAATGCAGAACTTATTCTACATGCAGAACTATGCTTTGTCTAGTTTTGTCTATACTTTTCTTCATGCTGTACTGAATTTTGAGCAGTCATGGAATGAATATTTAGTAGTAATATTCACTATGATCTCTGTTTGTAATAAGTTCAAAAATGGAATGTTGTCTTTCAAAAGTTTTTGCTCTATTTCTCAATGATACCTCGTTTATTTCAATAGGTAGATTTTAGAATAAATCTCTACCTATTACACTGGCAATTTTGCAAACAAATTGGGCACTTGGATTGTGAGAGATGCATGAAGAGTATGTATGGCATCTCTGTGCAAGCATTGCGGGAACAATGCGCATGTTGTGAAGTCTATGGAGGCACCGCCGCCAAAATTGAAGAAGGAGAGTGTTCAACGTCTTCAGAGACAAATTCAAATTATGCAAGGTGATGTTCAAGTATTGAAGTCAATCCAGCAAAAATCTATTGTCAAGAGTGCACACAGAAGAATTCAGCCAACCATTGTGCATTTTCAAGAGTTGATTTGTAATTTGCAGCAGTAGCAGAGGATACGTGAATTTGTCAAAGGCGAAATTGGGGATTAAGTGGCTATGGAGTATAGAGGCCAATATAATGAATTCAATCCGTTGCTAAAAATTGCCAGTTTCACTCATAGAAGGTTCATGGAGGCATTGGTAACAGATGTCAGACATAGAGGAACTTGAGTCATCTCCTCATCATATTGGTCGTCGTTCATACTTCATCAAGGCTCGGGCTAGAGGATGAACAAGTGCCTTTGAAGAGGTTCTTAGGGGCCGACGATGCAAGGTCGTGAAGAGGTAGGAGAAGCATCCGAATTCTAACAAATTGTGAATGAAACCTCTGGAAGTTTGAAGGATGAAGATTGGGTTCCCAGCAACACAGTGTCAAGGGAAGAGCCTTCCACCAGTTCAGGTAGCAGTTCTAAATACCACGATGCACAGAATCCAAGAGGCCTTCATAATTCATGGTCTCTGTCAGAAGATTTCCTTCATGTAACTTATGGTTATCATGCAACATTTCGACTGTATGTCAGAGCTTGAAGGCAATTGTATGACTCATTCCACCCCAACCCCATCCAAGGAGAGTACGATCGATTGTTCCAATCATCCCTGTAGTCAACATGCAAAACCCCAGAATCTGCTCTGCTAAATTTAGTGGCAAAACAAAACAAGACCCTGATAGCCACATTGGGCAATTTGAGACCCAATGGGTAGCAAGTGGTTTCAAAGGATAGCTTGATGACGCGGTGAATAAGGAAATGATTGGCAGCCACTTTAATGGGCAAGGTGATGAGTTGGTTCATTCAATATGGCATGAATCACTTTGCAGATTTTGAGGCTTTAAAGCAAGCTTTTTTTGCAAGGTTTCAACAAGAGAAAACACTAGAAGCAATTCTCAAAAAGCTCCGACAATTGAAGCACAAGGATCTATTGGTAGAAGACTATGCCCATAAGTTCCGTAATTTGAACCAGAGTCTAGCCACCGCGCTCAGAGACTCAAGAGCAATTGGGAGATTACTTTTGCAAGGGACTGAATACCGAATTGAGAAGTGATGTTGCTAGGAGGGACACCCTCACTAGAGCTAATGAATTTGACAATATGGTAGCAGCCACACAATGTGTCGAATGAAGATTTGGCATGACAAAAAGAAAATCAAAAAAGAAAAAAGGGCTGTAGAAGATTCTGATTTCGACACAGATTTGGATGAGGATTCTCACACAAACGGTGAAGATGAAGATACAAATTTCAAGTCCAATGATGATGATTTGGATGTTTTTGATGATGAAGACAAGAAGGTAAAATGGAAAAGAAAGAAGCAATAAAAGAAAGCAAAATCCAAGGAGAGTCTTAAGTCAAAGAAAAAGGTGAAATCTTCCTCAAGATGAGAAGTTTGAGAAGAAGATCAAACTGCATTTGAAAAGTATGGGGATGTCAGAAGCTGCCTCATTTGAGAAGCCTAAATGCGAGTTTTGTTCTAAAATAAATCATGAGAGTGCCAATTGTTGGTACAATCTTAATTATAGGGGGAGATTGCCTCCTCATATGCAAAATACTGGAGTAGTGACACAACCATCCATAGTCAACTAAGTAGGGGTGAATGATCCTGCGAACCAAGGAAGAAGACAACCGTATCATAATTGGGTAAATCAACCTCAACAATTGAATCAAAACAGTGATGCTTAGAATTGCATGTATTGTGGTGAAGCCGGACATCGACAAGCCCAAGGTTGTGAATTATGGTGCAAAAACCACAATGAGAGGGGTATTCCTATTGTGCAGTACCAAACTTGGTCACAAACACAAAATCAACCTCGTCAACTACCAGCCCAAGCCAATGCTGTGCTTGTTTAGTTGGAACAAAGCTATTCAAAGGACACACCCATGGAAGGGAAGTAGACAATTGGGCATGGAAAGAAAGATTTGGAGTCTATGTTGACAATGATTGGAATGAGCAAAATAAAGCTCGACAAGATATTCTCAAAGTTCTTGATAAGGTCAATGCAAGAAAGGAAGCTAGGTGGGGAGTGAAAGATAGCTCACAATCCTAGCCTATAGAAATGAATATTCATGCATAATTACAGATGGCTAAGAAAAAAATCCAGCCTCAACATACTAAGCTACCAACAATTAATGAAGAACCAAAAAAGGAAGGTGACAAGAGTGAAGGGAGTACAAGGGATGTTATCATGCCCAAAGACCACCAGCATGAAAACAAGAAGATCAATGTCCCAAAAGAGAAGACTCCTTCCAAAGTGTCATCTGGTTGGTGAAATACTCAACAAGCTTAAAGTTGGGGATGCAGTGGACCATGAGGAACTATTTCACAATTTGCTAAGGGCCTAGATAAATATTACATTGGACCGGCTTCTTAATCTAGTACTAGAATTCAAAACACAGTTGCTAGTGTGAGCCTAATGGATAAGGCAAAAGGGATGACATGGAGGCTCAAGAAGTTGAGCCCAAAGTTAATGCAACACGAATTGAAGATGTAGATTCCACCGTCCCACTAATTCAAGTAGAATATAAATCAGAGATCATACTAGAGGTCCTTTTGGATGGCGGATCTGGTGTGAACATACTGTTGGAAGACCTTTACAAAAAAATTTGTCTCAATGAGTTAGAACCAACCCCTTTTCAGGTTAAAATAGAATATCAAAGGAGCAAAGCACCAAACTACACTGGGAGATGGGGACAGACACTGGAGGAAGAGGTCCTCCAAATCTAGCTTCATCCCAACATACCGTCGACATGACACCATCCCCCTTGCATGGATTTGATGCTGATTTCATCAACAAAGACATCTAAAGGATATGTTCTCCTCGCCAACTTCAGAGCATGAACCTTCAAGAGCTGATGTTGCAATCCCTCACTCTCCAATCAGTGGCAGTGGAGAGCGTCAAAAGCATTGTTGGTGGCTAGTGGAAATGTCACTCTCTCCTTCTCTTACTGAATATCAGGCTTCCTCTAATCATCTACCTCCTTGACTGTACTATTATCTACCCTTGTTTTTGCATTTTTCCCCAAAACCTGGTTCTTTGGTCTGCCTTAATAGTCCACTTGGGCTTGGCTGGCTTGTTGTTGGGCTGGTCCCTGAATTTGTTTGGGACCATTCCTCTTTAAAGGGCAACTTTTAATTGTGTGAGATGATCAACCACATAGAAAGCATGAATTAGGAAGGTTCTTGTACACCAGAGGCTACTCCATATAGACACTCCCATTTCTATTGACTATCACCAGAGTCTCTGGAAGCTCCTCAGTAACATCCAACCTAACACATACCTGGGGGTGACCTTTAGGATTGATGAATTGCTCCTTTTCTACATCTATAACTTGTCCTAGGCTTTTGCATAAGTTAGGAGCTTGATTCACAAAAGAGAAGGGAAGGTTAAGGAGCTCTACCCAAATAAGGACAAAGGTGGATCTAGGCTTGTCAGGGTTGATGTCATGAGACTAAAACTCTAGATAGAGAGATGGTTCAGAGAGCATGGTGAAGAGCCTTCATAGCCATATCGTTTGTCTCAAAAAGGAGAAAGAAGAACCTTTTTCTTAAGAATATAACACCAGTGACCACTAGTCCTTTTCTTATCCAGTTGTTTCTAAGCCATCCCTTTAGAAAGGCAGCTGGAGGTCTAGGAATGGGATGATAAACTATTAGAGCATGGGATTCTAGCCAATCTATGGATTGCTCAAGCCTATCCTCATCAAGAAAAGCAGCCACTTTACCTTCAGGAGATGGCTTCTCCTCAGCTTCAGACTGTTGATTCTTTGGTTGATGTTGTCGTGGGTCTTCTAATGTAAGACCTTCAACTTTTCCTCTATAGTTTGGTATCCTAATCCCTCTGCTTGTGTTTGTTGTTGTCTTGGGACCTCTGTTTGTGTAGTCATTGGGTTGAGAATTGGGAGTGGGAGTTTTGCCTCTTGTGTCTCTAGCTGCGCTATACCCATTTGTGAAATGGGGAGAGGAGCTCTTGGTGGGTGTCTGTAAATCCTCTCTCTTATGGCTTGAAAGAAGCCCACTCCTCGAGGCATCTGCATCAACACTACCTCTCCTTCATTCAGTGTCTCCTCCTATTCTCCTCCTAGTTCACCTAAGGATCCTTAGTCGTCTCCATTGGGTGAGTTTTGTAGTTTGAGGAAGTTGTGATTCTCTCTTGCTTCTTCACGTTCTCCTTTGCTGCTGGTAGAGCTAGCAAAACAACACATGAAAGGGGGAGTGAAAAGCCCTCCTCTGAACTCTTGGACAATGCTCGCGTACAAGGGCCTTGGTGCCACGACTTGTGCCACATCAGCCTATCTTAACTTTGGGTCCATTCTAGAAATGGGGACTTGACTACATGGATCTAATCAAACCTCCTGCCAGGTATGCTGGCAATAAGTATGTCTTGGCAACTACTGACTACTACATGAAGTGGGTAGAGGCATTTACTTTGTAGGATAACATAGCTGCTAGCACAGCTAAGTTCATTTATCACAACATCAGAACCAAGTTTGGCTAACCACCAATAGAGATAGTTTCTGATTAAGGGGTTCATTTAATGAACAAAGTTATGAAGAAGTTAACAAACACACACATGATTGTGTATAAAAAGTCAACCACATATCATCCACAAGCCAATGGTCAAGCTGAGAATTCTAATAAAACATTCAAGAAAATTATCAGAAGAGTAGTTTCAGAAAATAGAACTGATTGGGACCAAAAACTACATTCAGCTTTATGGGCATTTCGGATAGCTTATAAGGTAGCTACTGGAATGACACAATTTCATCTTGTTTTTGGATGTGAGGCTATAGTCCCAATGGAGTTCATTATACCTAGTCTCTGAATAGTAGTCTCTGAATAGTAGATTAGAATCGATTGTCTCCAGAGGAATCAGTTAATCATAGGATTAAGCAATTGTTGAAGTTGGAGGAAGAGGGTTGTGAGATCCTATATTTCAGAGGTGATCCAAAAAAGAAGGCAAGCATGGGTAAACATGAATATTAAGTTTGAAGTGTTTCAAAAAGGAGATCTAGTAGTGATGTTTAATTCTAAGTTAGGTCCACCCGGCAAAATTAAGTTGAGATGTGATGATCCTTATAAAATTATGGAGGTGTAGAAAGAAGGAACATTCAGATTAGAGGATATGTATGGCAATGCAGTTCTAAAACCGGTGAATGGTTATAGGTTGAAGCCGTATCATGCACCAACATTGTCCATAAATACTGAAGGAGAAGGATAAGTGATTTAGTGTGGAGTGCCAATGTTATGTACACTGACTATTTGCCAACTTAGAAGGAATCTGTTTGAAAGTTTGAAATTCCAAAGTTCTACAAAATCTGAATGCAGAATTCCAAAGGGTATTTCATGTTAGATAATGTCCTTGGCAAGTGGTGACCTCGATCAAGGTATAGATTTTGTGGCATCATGCCCCGAGCTGGATTTGCTTTAGATCGCAACTAGTAGCAAGATGGGTTGAACACCGAGAGGTCCACTAGCTCATCGCAACAGTAAGAGGTCATAGAGGGAGACAAAGCCACCAGTGTCACATGTTCAAGATCTTTAAGAGGATTCAACTACTGAATTTGATCCACTAATGAAGAGGCAACAAGTCCTTGACAATCTACCGTCGTTTCAGGAGTCAAAGGTATCTCTCAATTTGGGGTTGAATAAGTCATGGTGGCTGAAAAAGATTAAGCTCTATGAGTTTGCTTGTTTACCTTGGGTGTTGTGGAAAGACAATCCCAATGTTTTGTGTTAATTTCAAGTGCTGCAGAGAACATGTGGTGAGATTGCCATGGGGTAAGAATAACACCGGAGTTGGTTGCTAATGTGTTTTGCTTACCATATTACCCAAAAGATGTTCAATTTGATAAATGTTTAAATGAAGTCATGATGGTGGAGTTTGGTAACCCATACTCATCCAAGAATTGTTACATGATCAATAAGGTGTGTGATCTGATTAGGAAACAACAGTTAGCTTGGTTTGTAAAAAGAATTGTTTTACTTGTCCACAATGACTATATGGTGAAGGAAAACTATGCCTACCTATTAGCTACAAAACAGGGAGAAAAAGTGTCATGGGCAACATTGTTGTGCACAAAATTACTACATGAAATTTCAAAGAAGCAGTCACGCACTTCAAACCAGTTTTCAAGAATTGTACCATACATTACAGCACTATTTGGTCATGTAGTAGATAAGAAGGAAATAATTTCATCTTGCAAAGACAAGGGGAAACAACTATTTGTAGACTCAGATGACACTGTTAAGGATACAATTAATTATTTGGTCAAAGTCAAATATACATAGCAGCAAATCGGTAGAGATGGCTATAGGTAAATCATTGTCCACATCTCTATAGATTATACTGATTGTTGTCTGTAAGGAAAAAGTGGTTCTCAAGGAGAAATCAACAACAAAATCAAAATTGAAGATTTTGGTGAAGAAGGGGATAGTAAGTGACTTAAAGAAAAGATTGACAGCAACTCAGCAGCAATTGCAGGAAGTGGAGGAGAAATTGGAATGGCACTTGCAAGTAAGGAATCTCTGAATAATGTGTTGTATTAGCAATTTACTAGAGCAATTGATGTTTTGAATGCTTGTGCTAGTCAAATGTAGATAGCAGTCTTAGTAAGTGAAATTCTGGAATTACAAGCATAGAATAAGATATTATTGCAAAGTATAGAAGATAAAGCAAGAGCTATTACAATTGAAGAACATGTTTCAAAGCTATAGGGAATAGAAGGAGGATGCTGAGAAAATTTAATAGAATAGATAGAGAGGCAACAAGCATGTTTGCCTACTATGAGTAAGTGGCAAATGGAGATGCAAAATCAATTTTGTAATACTTTGGTGCAAGAGTAGAATCATTGAAGTAATTGAGCAAGAGATAAAAGAAATTTCAGAAGACACTAATGTGGAAGGAATATTTGTGACAACTGATGCAATGGATAATGTGAAAGCTGAACTTGTCACTATATCTCAAAGTACGTGGGACAATTTCAAAGAAAGGTTTTTGATTTTAGCTCAAAGACCCTATGAAGCTTTTGCTTCAGAGGAGTATACAACTAATGCTTTGAAAGAAAAAGTTCAGGAATAGGAACAGAGAATTCAGGAATTACAACAGCAACTTATGTAGTTCCAACAAAAACCACAGGCAACATTGACACCAATTCGACATACTAACTCAGTGGAAATATTTTCCAAGTTATTGTCTATGCAAGTACCTAAAGATATTGAAGCAAAAATGATGGATGTAGGTAGCAATCGAGAGTTGCAACAAAGTCAATTGCAGGAAGAAGAATTGCAGATAGAAGACATGATACAAGACTTTGACTGATGTAGAGGACGAAAAGGTTGAAGATACAAAGTATGCTAATATGCATGTTGTTCCCAAAATACCAAAGCAACAGCTCAACCAAATTCAAGATGAAGATCATGATAGTGATCATGAAAATGATCAACAAGTTCTTTTATGAGTAGATATAAATGCTGAAAATATTAAAACAAACACCTAAGTGGGTTCAAGTGTCAATAATTTTTGGCTGGACAAAAATAATTGTTCCATCGAGTGTGCCAGTGGGAACAAATATCACTTAAATACCACTTGGACACACTCATAGACTATTCTCTTTTCATAGTAATAGAAGGCATACAATAACCCTTAGTAGGGTAGTTATAAGCAACTACTTGTGAAGCACGTATGCTAGTAGTTAGAATCATCAATTCGTGTCCTAATGGGTCTCAACAATTAAAAAAATCGAGATTTTGCAAACTACGCATCAATTCAAAGCACTGTTTTTTGCATACAAACTATAATTTTGTCTCCTAATCGTTACACTACTTAAAGTTTGTACTCACTGATGAAACAAGAAAATAATCATAGTAACAACTCGTATCCTCTCAAAAGCACATCGGATTTTCTCTATGACAGCTCTATGAGCACATGTTTTGGTTTGCAGCTATTGGGAGAGAGAGTTGAGGAAATAGAGAATCTGGGGCAACCTTATGCAATTGACCAGATCTCCCAACCTATGAATGTTGAGAACTGAGTGCAGTTTTGGTTTTTGGAGTAGCCTACATGAAAGGTGAGCACATGTCTTAAAGAGGAGGCCAATTTGATCATTGTGAATGTTGAGAGCTGAGTGCAGTTTTGGTTTTTGGAGCAACCTACATGAAAGGTGAGTGCATATCTTGAAGAGGAGGCCAATTTGATCACCCTTTTGTCTACCTCCACCCTCTCACTTCCTTGCATCGGCCTCATCTTGAAGATGCTTCTTCGCCCTTCCCCTTCGATGCTTTTAGATACTCTCTCCGCCATGTGTTTATCGTCCTTAGCAATCCCTAGCCCCCCTCGTGAGCTTCCTCCAATCTCTCAACACCTTCTTTACTCCTATCAGACTCAATCCCCTTTTCTTAAGCTCTGCCACCTTGCACTGCTCCAGGGTATCTAGGATTGGAGGGTGAAGTCACAAACCTTACTCAGGTGCAAGGTAACATGAAGGTGGATATGCAAGGTCTGAGGCTGAGGCATGCACAAGGGATGGCAAAGGGAGTGAAGCAGAGTGCCTATGGCAATGGTGAGAGGCAGAGGTGCAAGGTGATCAACAACTACTGCAGGAGTCAGTTTTAAAGGAGTTCTAGACTTGCATCTAGAAACATCTTAAATTTTTGGGCGTAGCTTAGGTTACAAGCATTACGAGCCTTTCCTTTTCACCCCTCTGAGTTTCCCTCAGACAACTTAATGGATTTTTTTCTCTCATAGCCCCCCTATTAGGCATTCTATGTTTTATATTGTTCAGAAGTTCCGAATGCAGAAGTTATTTTACATGTAGAACTGTGCTTTGTCTAGTTTTGTTTATACTTTTCTTCATGTTGTACTGAATTCTGAGCAATAATGGAATGAATATACAACAATATTATTCACTATGATCTCTGTTTGCAATAAGTTTGAAAATGGAATGCTGTCTTTTGGAAGTTTCCACTGTATTTCTCAATGATACCTTGTTTATTTAAATAGGTATATTTCAGAATAAACTATTACACCATGGATTATAGGATTAGAGGTATTCATGATTTTACTATCCACTTTATATAGAAAAGTATCACCCTTCAATCAAAGTAAGTACAATTTAATATCTCCCTAATCAAGATAAACATGGCCGATATTACTACTTCTCAATCATCCATATAGGTACCACAATACCTGTATGCATTCAAGAAAAACATGTAAAAGGCTTTATCAATAGTACTGCAACCTTATTATATGACAGTAGTGAATTGTTCACACAAACATGCTTTTACGAGTAACCAACCTTGTTTAAAAACCTAATTTTATTTACTTTTCAGCAACATTATGTTGCAGAATTATGATAAGCTGATCATTGCAATTGTTCATAAGTCTCCTCCATAAGTACATTAATGCTTTTCTATTATCAAAAAGCTATACTTCTTATCCTTCCATCAACAATACTATAGAGCTCCTATAATCACCCAATGTACATGGGTTCTACTCCTCCTATGTAACTAGTCATAATCGAATTTCTAAAAGTAAACACAAATCATTACTAACCTTCCATATGCCTTTATCTCCACTTTTCTCCCTCTATTTTTCATACAAAGTCTACTATACCCCATTTTCCAATGGATTGCTCAAACTGCAAATCTATTAGAAATGTGCACCAACTCATTTGTCATGATGGCAAAGTTAGTGTGATGCATGCAAGATGGGATAAGCAAGATTCACATCCAATGCACAATTGTTATCTATGTAATTCTAATATAAAGTAGGCTTCATAGCCAATGCACAATTTTTATTTGTGTAATTTTAATAAAAAGTAGGCTTCATAGCTAATGCATAATTGTTATCTATGGAATAGAATCACATGTTTTCTTGTGTATAAAACTTGTGCTAGAGATCTCATCCAAAGGTCATCTTGCAAGTCACTATGAAAGCAATATGTCTTACATTTTGCAACCACATATTGATGAGAGGTGTAGTACGACAGAGTACAACACCGCCACCAACAAGTTGATGGCTCTACATTCCAAGTAGAACTCACATTCATGGCCCTCTACCAAGATTTGTGGCTCAATAAGGAAGGCTATAAACCCTTGAGCTCATGTTGATAATTGGTTAATGCACATTTGGAACTGGTAAGTTGCTTGCAGTAGGTTATTGCACATTTGTAGGCTCTACACTATGATGGTTTTGGCCCATGAAATTTTCTTACTTAAGTTTTACATTTAGTATTTCAAGATGGGAGAATGCTTGGGCAATTGCGGTGATTTGGCCTTGTGGTACTTCTACCAAAGGATGGACAATTTGTTATCTATGAGGAATAGAGGCAACCACAAATGCTAGAGTGTAGAGAGTACACCACCACACAATGGTGGCACAATAGCATTTCTCTAGTTGATTTGATTACAACCATGTAAGGTGGATTACATAGTATATAGATTGTGGATAAGGTTCTCAATGTTATGGTCATTATAACTATCACAACTAGGATCACTTAGACAAATAAAATGTTAATGGATGAAGTCTAAATTATTTCTTCAACATCTCCCCTTGAGAGGTAGATCAATCAAAGGTCGAATAGTAAAGAATCATGAAGTAGATTTGTCTATGAGCAAAATTGCTAAATCCAATCTTTGTAAAGGTGAATTATTTTCACTTCATATAAAAAATCACTAGATTACCCAATCTTAAGGTGAGTTTTTTGCATGTGAACAAATTAATGCAATGCATCAAATTTCCACTTTTAGATGTTTTCGGATTGTTTGGAGGTCAACCAAAATTCTAAAAAAATCTTGTAATGAAGCGAGGTAGTGAAATAACTCAAAATGGGGGGATCTCCACACTAGGGGACCATATGGTAGATTGAAATTTGAATCCAAATGGTTGCACCAAACTTAGATTATGATTTTCACTCAAAATTGCTTCCAAATGCTCATTTGAGCCCAAACATTGCATGGCTTAAAGTTTTGATAACTTTTCATTTGGATGCCTTTGCTTATCAACTTTGAAGTCTATTGGTTATCTTTGACATGTGATTGATGGTGTAGGTGCATCAAGCATCAAATACTCCAAATTTGGGACTTAAGACTTTATCCTAGCATTCCTCCTTGAGTTTTTAAAATAACTCCTTGCCAAGTGCTATGGCAAACATGTATGCCATACAATATTCATAATTAACAAAGATAAATTCAATTATCTCAAGACTCCCTTGGCTTGGACTTTTCCTCTAATAAAATTAAAATTTACCTCAATGTGCTTAGTAAACACTTTTGAGCCTTCATTGTCACAATATCATAGGAGCTAGTGTGTAACACCCACCCACTTAAAGACTCCTTAATTGTTTCAATTTATAAAGGCCAAATGATAAATCTTGATATTCAAGCTATGTATTAAGTGCAATAGAAAGTTGTTTTTTCTTAAGTAAAAAAATGACACAATCACATAATCATGTAGAGCAATAGCTAGAGGTAGCCTTTATGGAGGCTTTATGTCTTTAAAATATCCAACATCATCTCTTTACAAGCTTTGTGATAAATTCTTATATATTGGAATGTAGCCATGGTACATTGAGTACAAGGGGAACAATATGTAGTTGCATGGATACATTCACATGCTAATTGCTCAAGGAATGATAATCTTTAGAGAGAATAGGCACAAAAGTGAAACAACAAGCTATATACTCACAAATTATGAGACATACAATATATGATTTTATTGTTCACATTGGAAGGCGACCTATTCATGTAAGAAGAAGTACGAGGATTGCAATAACATTAGGTTTGGAGAAGTGCATTAATAATGGTATTAAGGTGGTGACAATTCTTGCATTTATCTTTGCAAAAGAGCCTATGGATAAAGACCACACAGGGAAAAAGAGAATAAGAAGAAGAGAACACATAAGACAAAGTACAAGCAAGAGAGTAAGATTGGCCAACTAGCTTGTGAATAGCTCTAAGATTGATTTAAAGTATTTAGCCTACCAATGTGTGTTAAGTTAGTTCAGCATGTTGCTATGTCCATTCAAGATTTGAAGTTAAATTCTTAGAGAACTATTCATTTCCAATAATTTTGTCTATGTGAGAGACTCATGTTTGATGCTAAGATATTGCAAGAAGGGCAGCTCATGTTATGGTGAGAGATTGCAAATTACTAAATTCCTTTAGCTTGGTAATGAGAGAGCCATATCTTTCAAACATTTTATTTGAGTCATGAAAGTAAACTGTGATAAACAAAGAAGAGAATAACAAATTCAATACAATAAGAATTAAAAATCTTATGATTGCCTTAGAATAGTAGACATAATAGGGTATAAAGGACAAAACAGAGAGAAAATCAAAGGTTGAAAGTCCAAGTGAATAGCATAGGAGCATATAAAAACATGACACATAGAAAATAAGACTATTATGGCTGGGCATTCAATGGGATATGGCCCTTTGAGTTGCAAAGACAACTTTTGTCTCTTTGTAGGTCTTTCTCCTCCCTAAAAAGTGAAAGAATCCATAGATTTGGTAACGATAAAATGGATGTTGAGAACAAGGATACGAAGACATATAAGGTTGTGGAAGTGATTGCAAAAGCAAATGCAAGGGATGGGTAGCAATGAGTGGAACTAGTGTAAGTGTTTCATAAAGAAACGTGTCATCGAAGCCCAAGTAAGCCAGCTCAACAATACCATTATCATCATGGACCTCAATCAACTTGTCATTCCAAGCCTTCCTCCTCCATTGAATTACCTACTGTGACATAAAGTTGGGGGTAATAAACTTCACGCACCTCTTCACTTCCTATTGCTTTCGAACTGAGTGATAGAGATATTCATCACTAGGAAAGGGACGTTTAAAAGAAGCTTTTATACCAAGAGACCACATCATAATATCCTTCCTTAGATGACAATGAAGATGGTAACATCCCAAGTGATGTTGTACTCAAGCATAGGGAGAAGGAAAGGATCAGCGGAGGCCATAATCTCAGCAAGCCGGTCTGTGCCAAAGATGATGGGATATCTCAAGGTGTATGCCTCAGGCACACCTTATGTTTCTATGTGTGAGTGCTAGAGGCACAGTTAGGTGCCCAAAAGCACAGTTAGGTGGTGGAGAGCCACATAGGATGATTGAGAGAATCTAGGAGCAGATTGAGGAGATGATTGTGGAGCTCTGAAGTCATCAGTGATGTCAGTGAGCATGTATGAGGTGCCTACTTAAGGACCTCACTCTTCTTCATTCTACAAGCAAGTAATGCAAGTATTCTGAGTTTGTGTCCACTCTTTCCTTTCCTTTCAGCTTACCAACAATTTATCAGAGCCCTTTGATCCCCCTTGAGCCCATTTCTGCCACATCATCATCTTCTTCTTCATTTCTTCTTCTCCATTTTCCTCTTTCTTTCCAAAATCTTTGAGAGCTTGGTTCTCCATCTACAAACGACCATTGCCCAAACCCTCTGAGCTAGAAACTCCTCTAGTATGGGCGAACTTCCACCTGCAAGCAATTGAAGAAAAAACGTCTGTGGTGGCTGCCATTCCCCAAATAGCGCATTTTTTGCCATTTCTTCTATTGCTTAATACTCCCTACCTGCTCTGCCATTGCCTAAGCCCTCTTAGGAGTAGATGGGCGACCTCAAGACAAAGATTTTGAGCCATTTTTCAGCTCATTTGGTTTAGTAACGAGGGAGAAATCATCAAAACTCAGGTTCAGACTGTAGCAACTCCCCCGGGGAAAAGTGCACACCATTTCGTCAAACCTCTGTGCTGGACCCTCTCTGGTATATGAGCTTTATTTTGCTTCAGAAAGCCCTCTTTTCCTTGCTTTGAAGAGTGAGCTACAAGCCCTCCAAGTTCAGCCTTTTAGTTGACAGTTTTGGACAAGTTTTTGAAGATGATGCTACATAAAATGCTACTCTAGCATTTCTCATTTTTTGAAACTTTCAATAACTTCAATACAAGTGTGGCTTCAGTTTTGTTTTGAATTGCTAGACCTGGTTTTGATTGGAAAGTATTCATTTTAGCCACTTCTATGAAGCATGTAAGAAGAAGCATCATTGATTGAATATTGGTCACTAGTCTTTGCTACATCAAGTGCTCATATTTTGGAAGTCTTTCAGTTATTTTTTGCCTTGTAAGAGAGATAGACACTGCCCAATATCTGGGTTAGACCCTCTCATGGCTACCCTATTGAATCTAGAGAAGTTCAATGGAAAGGGCTTCCACACATGGCAGATGAAGGTGAAATTTGCATTGATGAGGGAGAACTTATGGGGACTTGTCAAATCTACTCCTACCGCTTCTTCTACGGCCTCCAATCTGGAGAATCCTCAACTCCGACACGACTGGCAAGGGATCCAACTAGAGAAGAAAAAGCATATGGTATCATTGCTCTTGCTTTAGGAGATGATTATATTCACCATATCTTTGACTTGGAGTCTCCTTCAGAAGCTTGGCAGAAGCTTGACATGATTTTTGGTGCTAGCTCTCACATCTCTAAGCTATCACTTAAAATCTCTTTCTTTGAATTAAAGATGGCTAGTGGTACTACTTTAGTAGCTCATGTCAACTATATGTGGAGTCTTATGACTCAATTAGCTTCTATCAACTCTCCTATTACTCCAGATGATGCTATGGCAGTGTTACTTAAGAGTGTGCCTGAAGATTATGATCACATAGTTACCACTTTGAAAAATCTTCCTAATCCTAATCTTGAAGGTATTATCTCTACTCTCCAAGAAGAAGAAAGGCATATGGAGCTCAGGAAAGGCAATGACACTATTTATGCTGTAAAAGTCCAGATGTAAAAGTCCAGAAGGGCAAGTATACCCCTTGCAATCACTGTGGAAAGACAAATCACCTTTTAAAGGACTGCTTCAAAATTAATCCATGCAAGCACTGTGGCAAGAACAACCATAATGAGAAGTTTTGTAGAGCCAAAGCAAAGACAGAAAATCCAAATCTACTTTCAGTTGATAAGCCTCCACAAGATGAGGCATCCTTTGAAGATTATGCATTTTAAATCATCTCTATGTATGCTCCAGATCTCTCTTTTTATGTCGAGGTACTCAGCCTCGATAGTCCTCCAAAATGAATGAAAATAAACTATTGTGTTTTGTGTGTTTTGTAAACACCTCTGGTCACCTTATGATGTAGGCCATGTGTATGTTTTGTTCCATGGTACCTCCTGCAGACATTGTGTGCATGTACATGCAGGGGAGATAACCATTGGAAGGTCTTTTTGTATCCCTTTTTGTTTACCTTACACCCATGGGAACCCTTGCTAGCATGAGAACCTAGCCATAGATTTATCCTTGACCACCATGAGATGGCATGAGAAACTATGATACTAGATGTATCCTTGACATAGCCTGAGGCATTCCCTTGAGGGGGGGTTTGATGGGATATCTCAAGGTGTATGCCTCAGGCACACCTTATCTTTCTATGTGTGAGTGCTAGAGGCACAGTTAGGTGCCCACAAGCACAGCTAGGTGGTGGAGAGCCACATAGGATGATTGAGAGAATCTAGGAGCAGATTGAGGAGATGATTATGGAGCTCTGAAGTCATCAGTGATGTCAGTGAGCATGTATGAGGTGCCTACTTAAGGACCTCACTCTTCTTCATTCTACAAGCAAGTAATGCAAGTATTCTGAGTTTGTGTCCACTCTTTCCTTTCCTTTCAGCTTACCAACAAAAGAGAAGAGCGATACGTTGTTGAAAGAAGATCTTGCAGCTCAACATGACATGAAGTAATATATATCGAGGAGTTTGAAGGGGCTGATTGGGTCGGATGGGTAGGTTCCGAGGAAACATTGCACCTCCTTCATAGACACCTTTACACTTAGCTCAAAACACTCTACAAAATATCATAAGACGCAGAGGCCTATAACTCTCAAGAGAGACATGATATCAAATATTCAAACACATATCAAGATGCGCCTTGAAATAAGCTTTGCTCTTATATAAGTTTTGTAAGAAACAAAGAAGTGGTTGGAAAGATATGGGCAGTTTACTGGGCGGGGTCAAAACTGTCTGAAAAAGAAATAGTCACACACAGAGAGTCATAGATTTTTGGTTTGACATCTAATACAATAATTAAAGAATAGGATGATGCTCCTTAAAGAGAGCTTCATGCTGATATAAGTTTTGTTCAAATTGGACCATTGAGCAAAAAGTTATGAGCAAAATAATGACAAGGGGTCAAACTGTCATGAAAAACACCTACTCCTTCTACTGGTGACGACTTGGGAGAAAACTACCTCCATGATTAGACTTCATCAATGATCCAAGTCCCATAGAGGTCGCCTAGGAGGGAAGGAAGAGCTCCCTTTGTGACTTGGGAAATAGATAAACCATGTATGTGCAATGAGCGGCCGAATAGACAACACTTTTGAGCACTTTGGAAGAGAAAACAATGGAAAAAGGGAAGAGACACTCAAGAGAGAGAACCTGAAGTGACCTTCATTACCAATAGAGTGAGGCTTCACTCCAATGAAACTCAAAATACTACAAATACAAGGGAGAAGAAGATGTTTCATATGTACAAGAGGGAGCGGAAGCTCCAAGACTACTCATAGAGAGAGAATGATCTAGAGAGAGATGGACTCAAGAGTCTACATAAGTTCTACAAGAGGGAGAGAAGGCTCATAGAAGAGGCTTGAGCAGACTAGAGCTACAACAACATGAGGCCTAATTGTGGAAGAGATGATGAACAAGGGAGAGGAGGGCTCCTTTTACAGAGATTCTATCACCATCCTTCACCCATTTACAACAATTGTTGCCTGTAGATTCCTTTCCCCATCAATCACATAAGCCCATATGTCACCATCCATGTCCTTTTTGGCTACTCTTGCCATGTGTCCCATCAAAAGATGCTCAAGACTCTTAAAATATTGAGAAAGTCAAGAGTCTCCCCACATGGAGCCCATAGGGACCCTCTCTTTTCCATATGTCCACATCCTCCTTATTCCACATCGGAATTCTAGAAGGATTCCTCTTGATTCGACACTCCTCCACGTGCCTTCCACATGCTTGGCATGTGATCTCTCTTATATTATTGGAACACATGGATATGAGCCCACCTCTTTATATGACTCACTCTTCCTATTTTCTAAAAACCCCATAATATCCCATACACAAATAACTCTCACCCCATACCAAGGTATTTATCATTCATACACATGGTATTTACAATGATCCATTCCACTCATCCTCTCAATCCCATACAATATCTTAGAAAATAGAAATAAGTGAGAGCCACTAGGCTATCACTTGATACTCAAACTCTTATCAAACATAGAAGAAAACAATACCAATGCCAAATAAAAAAATATCAAATATTGGCATCACATCTTCCCCCCTCCTAGTAGATCCTCTCTAGTAACAAAGAAGGTCTATTGGCCCTCAAGGTGGTCGAGCATAGAAGAATTTAAGGCAATACTCATTGGTGCGCCCGGGTATCACCATGCCATCAACATCCTCAAGCTGATAGGTTCCTTTGGTGAACTTCTTCTTGACTTGATATGGTCCCTCCCATCGGTCGAAACTTTTTGGCTAGCCACTTGTCCAAATGGCTATCAAATCTCATGACCAAATCTCCTTCTGCAATATCTTTCTTCTTGCATAATTTGGTGTCAAAACGGGCCTTGTGCCTTTTTTGAGAAGCTTCCAAGTTTTGTAAGGCTTGTAATTTGCATTCATCCAAGGCTTCTAACAGTACCAAGCATTGAGCATAGGCATCCTCCTATCCTTCTTTTCTTGCAACAGCAGTGCGAAGACTATGTATCTCCAATTCAATGGGCAAAATGGCTTCTATTCCATACACTAGTTTGAATGGTGTAAACCCAATAGCTATCTTGTGTGTGGTTTTGTAAGCCCATAAAACTTCTGCCAAGTGCCTATCCCAATGCCTTTTCTTAGTGTCTACAAGCTTTCCCATTGAATTGCACAACAATCCATTTGTTTTCTCAGTCAAGCCATTACATTGGGGATAGTATGGCATGGACATGCTATGATTTATCTTTAGGTTATGCACCACATCTTCAATTAGTTTATTTCAAAAAGAGGTTCCTCCATCAGTGAGAATTTCCAAAGGACAACCAAAGTG
This sequence comes from Dipteris shenzhenensis, assembly GCF_047967505.1. Lineage (NCBI taxonomy): Eukaryota > Viridiplantae > Streptophyta > Polypodiopsida > Gleicheniales > Dipteridaceae > Dipteris > Dipteris shenzhenensis. The sequence goes on along the minus strand of NC_141609.1, from coordinate 5,224,606 downwards.
TGAACAAATTTGATCAAAGAGAAATTTTGCAATTGTGTTTGCCTTGCTATTGACTATGGCCTTGGCCTCTGCCCACCGAGTCACATAATATGTGGCCACCAATAAATAATGCTTGTGAGCGAGGGAGTGGTCCCACAAAGTCCAACCCCCACCTCTCAAATGGTCCATATGCTAGAATAGGCTTCAAGGGCCCAGGAATCAAATATCGCCTTCCAAACTTTTGGGATACTTTACAACTTCGACACCATTCATATACATCCTTATGGAGGCGTGGCCAAAAGTAACCTGCATTAAGAATTCTCCTAGCTATGCTCACTGAAGCAAAATGACCAGAGCATTCATGACACATTTTTAGAATTCTCCTAGTCTCCATGGGATGGACCACCTGACAGAGCACCTTATCTTTTCCCAATTTATAAAGAATGTCATCAACAATAGTACAGGGACAAGCCTTCCTTACCAATCTCTCCTTATGTTGTGGAGTTAACCGTGAAGGAAACATCCCTTTTTCCACATATTGCTGAACATCTTGTAGTTCTGGCCATCCAGTGTCTACCAAAGAAACCACCCCCTGGTCTTGTACTACAATGGCTTGAGTAGCTAACTCATCTGCCCTTTGATTTTCTTTTCTGTTTATATGAACAAACTTGCAAAAATCAAATTGACTACATAGTGCCATAGCCTTTTGATTAAGCTCCTTCAAATGAGGACTTCTTATCCTATAATGCCCTTGCATTTGCTTTATAATGAGCTAAGAATCTCCTCTTACTTCCAATTCTTTAACTTGACTTTGAAGACAACCCTTCAAACCAAGAATCAAAGCATTATACTTAGCTACATTGTTAGTTGTGATACTTGGAAGCTCTTGTCCTCTTGCCCATACCTCTTGACCTTCAGAATTCATTAAGACTATCCCCCCGATTCCTTATTGGCATGAAGGACATCAAAATACAAGACAAAAGCTGTTGGTGGTGTCTCCCTTTCATCATTAATGTCCTCCTTATATTTCTTTTCTTCTCTTAGATCCTGCCATCCTGTGAGCAAATCTGCCATAGTGGACCTAGTGGTATTTTCAGTGACAAAAGAGAAAGAGAACTCTTGAAGCTCTGACAACCATTTTACAAATCAACCCCCAGGATTAGGCTTGCAAACTAGATATGCTAATACAGACTGAGAGGTAAGGAAGAAAAATGGCTGAGGTAATAAATAGGAGTGAAACTTTTTGACTGAAAACACCAAAGAGAGAGCTTGCTGCTCCATTTCTTCATACCTTTTTTCCACCTCCGTAAGCTGTCGGCTGGCATAATAGATGGGTTGCATTCTACCTACCTCTCCTTTTTGTAGCAATACAGCACCAACTGAATGCAAAGATACACTTGGATTTACATAAAAGTCTTGAGACCAATCAGGGGGCTTCAATATTGGGCCCTTACTCATGGCCTCCTTAAGTTGCTGAAAAGAATCTTGTTGCTCCACACCCCATTGGAAAGAAACTCCTTTTCTTGTTGACAAGTTCATGGGATGCACTATCTTTGTGAAATCATCACAAAAGCGTTGATAATACTTGCTTTTTTCTAGAATTCTACGAACACCAGTGACACTCTCAGGACTTGGCAATGCCATGATTGCTTGAACCTTGTCAGGATCCATTTGTAGGCCTTCTTTAGACACAATATGCCCCAATAAGGCTACTTTTGTTTGAGACAAATGACACTTGCTAGGATTTAGACACCCTTTTGCTTCATCAATCTAGCTAAGGCCATCTTTAACTTCTCCATGTGATCTATGCACCGAGAATAAATGTAAAAATCATCCAAAAACACCCTTATGAACTTTCCCAAGTAAGGCTTGAGCACTTGACTCATGAACCTTTGAAATGTAGCTGGTGCATTGGTCAACCCAAAAGGCATCACTCTGTAAGAAAAAACTCCCCAAGGTGTGACAAATGATGTTTTCTTTTGATCTTCCTCCCAAATACGAATTTGAAAGTACCCAGAATACATCTCATGCCCTGCTCCTTGGTCTAGTATTTCATCTTGGAATGGCAAAGGAAAATGATCCCTCTTAGTGCATGCATTCAAAGGATGAAAGTCCACACAAACTTGCCACTTATTTCCTTTCTTTGGTGTTACAACTACAAGAGATATCCATTCTGAATCATCAACAGGAAAGATGAATCCTACCTCAAGTAGTTGTGTTACCTCTTTCTTTAGTGCCTCAGCCTGGATCACCCCCAATCGCCTTAAGTGTTGCACAACTAGCTTGCTTTCTGGCTTCAACTCAATCTTGTGCTCCACAACAAAGACTGGTCAAACGTGTGAATAGCTTGTTGCAAAGAGATATGGAAAATCATCTAGCATATCCAAAAACTAGAGCTTCTCACTACCTGATAGAGAATCACCAAGAAGCTCTTCATTGCACTGGCATCATTTAGTGTGCTCCACATCCTCCACATGAAGTGTCTCTACAGGATCTTCTTGTACCACCACCTTGTTCCCTCCTAACTCATCTCGATCAGCACCAAGACAAAGACCAAAGGCGACTCCTTCCACCTCACCCTCTGAGCTGGACTCCTTAGAGCTACACCCTGTCTCTTCTTCTTCTTCGGTTAGAACTCTCTAATGTTGAAGACTCCTCCTTGACAACTTCCTTTTTGTGACTTCTGATGTTGTAGCACACCTTCTTATGATTTCCCTACAAAATCAATTCTCCAATATCCCACTTTTGAACAGCCTTCACCTTGCATAGCCAAGGCCTTCCCAAAATCAATGGATAGGCACGTGCATCGAGCTTGGTAGGGATCACCTGAAAAGTAGTCGGCACAAAAATTCCACATATCTCCACTTCTAGATTCCTCACAACTCCCAAGGTTTTACCCTAGTGTTGTCAGAGCCAATTTGATGCGATAAGAAGAGGTAGTACTAGAGTATTTTAAATCAGCATCTATCATGGTCTTCTCACTCATGACATTAATTGATGCACCTCCATCAATGTAAACATCTGAAATCACTCAACCATCAATGATCACATCAACCACAGGTACATCACAAACCTCTATATCTACATTTTGAACAATAGAAATGGTGCTTTTCTTCTTTTTCTTCTTTGACACTTGTGTGCTTGCTAGCTTTCCCCATTCGTTCCGTAGTTTTGGAGACAAAGCAAGTAATTGACCAAAGGTGATATGAGCTTCCTTTTCATTAAGGTCGGACAACAAGCCATAACTTCCAATGCCTTGTCCTAAAGGAAAGTCTAACTAGTTAATTCTCCTTCTAAATGCCTTCTTTTTCTTACTACAGCATTCCTCTTCCTGATGTTCCTCATCTACTTCTTCCTTGCTTTCTTCTTCTTCTTTTGCTTTACCACACCCTCGTTTAGCCATCATTATCTCTCTTTCCTCATCCCTTGAAGAAGCTTCTAACAAGGATACTTGTTTTTCTTCTTTCTTTCTCAATCTAGGACACTCGGGGCAATAGTGACCTTTTTCATTACATTCATTAGCAAGTGACCCCACTCTTATCTCGAGGCCTATCTTCACTCTTTGGTGCTCTGGGTTGTCGTGCATTAACCAAATGCAATTTCAAATCAGTAAACTCTGCCATCAATAGGGAGATATTATGATCTAACTCAAAGGACTATGGTACCTGAGGAGTGCCCATTACCTCCACCTTAGAAGTTGAAGTCGTTGAAGACACAAAAGAGGATTCAATCTTTAAAGAAGCTTCTTTCTTGGTCGCAATGCGAAATGCCTCCACGTATGTTGTTGGATATTTACTTATTACTTTTGAGTGAAGACGAGGCTCCAAAGCCATAATAAATTTGCTCATCTTTAAGTGCTCCATCCCTACAAGACTTTGAGGGGTCGATGATGTAGATGCCATAGCTCGCAAAGCTACCCTTTCATACTTTGTCCATAAAGTTTCATATCGGATTGCCAATGCAAAGACCATCTCACCCTCTTCTTGATAGAACCGGTCCAACTGCAACATCAAAGCATTTGGCGACTCCACTGCCCCAAATCTCTGCTTCATTGCAACCACCACTTGGTCCCAGTCCTCCTTGGTAGAGTTTGGCAAGGCCTCATGCTAACTCAAGGCTACACCCTCAAGAAAATCAGGCAAAATCTCCGCCTGATCCTTGATGGACCATCCAGAAAGCCGGCATCCTCGAACAAAATCCCAAAGATAAGACTTCGGGTCCTCCCCTTGGGTCCCTTGAAACATTGGAATCTTCACCATGATGAAACACAAAAAGGAAACACCAAGATCCAAATAATATCCCAAACAAGATCCCACAGAGCCTTAGTATACCAAGACCAACTTATTATGCATAGCCACTTGTTGAAAACCCTACACAATGTGATCCTTAACAAAATCTTCAAAAATAAGTGACCAACCAGCACCCTGAAAACATTGTGTATACATGCATTCAAGAATCACCCTTGTCACAATTGGAAGTGCACATAACAGCTTCAAGATATTGTACTCTTCATCATTTGCATAGCAAAAGAAGTTGAAAGCATTGAGAATCACCACTCCATTTTTATAGTCAAAAACTACCCAAAGACTCAACTCTTCTTTACACCAAGCTACTGGTGCATGAAACAATCCCCAATCTATCATTGTGCCTGCTGATGGCGTCGTCGATTCACCAACATATTCAAGAGTGCAAACATAAAGGATATGATCATGATGACCGTGCGAATAGCTTGAGCATCACCTTCACAATCTTCTAGTTCTCTTAAATGGGCTGCAATCTCTTCTAACGGAGTTATTCCACGCATCTTCTTTATCACATTAGAAAACACATGCCTATACTAGACATAACATGCAATCAAGTATGCCCGAGACCCTTTAGTAAGGTGGGATGAATCCAATACCAAATGCACCCGACGTCTCCACCAAAAGATGTGACATGAAGCTACAAGTAATAAACTTCATGCACCTCTTCACTTCCTACTGCTTTCGAACTGAGTGATAGAGATATTCATCACTACGAAAGGGACATTAAAAAGAAGCTATAGGGAGAAGGAAAGGATCAACGGAGGCCATAATTTGAGCAAGCCAGTCTGCGCCAAAGAGAAGAGTGATATGTTGTTGAAAGAAGATCTTGCGGCTCAACATGACATGAACTTATATATATCGAGAAGTTTAAAGGGGCTGATTGGGTCGGATGGGTAGTTTCTAAGGAAACATTGCACCTTCTTCATAGACAGCTTTACACTTAGCTCATAACACTCTCCAAAATATCATAAGACATAGAGGCCTATAACTTTTAGCATAGACATGATATCAAATATTCAAACACATATTGAGATGTGCCTTGAAATGGGCTTCACTCTAATATAAGTTCATAAGAAATAGAGATGCGGTCGAAAAGATATGGGCAGTTTACTGGGCAGGGGTAAAAACTATCTGAAAAAGATACAATCACACAGAGAGTCATAGATTTTTAATTTGGCACCTAATATAATAACTGAAGAATAGGATGATGCCCTTAAAGAGAGCTTCATAGTAATATAAGTTTTGTTCAAATCGAACCATCGAGCAAAAAGTTATGAGCAAAATAATGATAGGGGATCAAACTGTCATGAAAAACACCTACTCCTTCTATTGGTGCCGACTTTTGGGAGAATACTACCTCCATGATTAGACTTCATCAACGATCCAAGTCCCATAGAGGTCACCTAGGAGGGAAGGAAGAGCTCCCTTTGTGACTTGGGAAATAGATAAACCATGTATGCGCAATGAGCGGCTGAATAGACAACACTTTTGAGCACTTTGGAAGAGAAAACAATGGAAAAAGGGAAGAGACACTCAAGAGAGAGAACCTAAAGTGACCTTGATTACCAAGTAGAGTGAGACTCCACTCCAATGAAACTCAAAATACTATAAACACAAGGGAGAAGAAGATGTTTCATACGTACAAGAGGGAGCGGAAGCTCCAAGACTACTCATAGAGAGAGAATGAACTAGAGAGAGATGGACACAAGAGTCTACATAAGTTCTACAAGAGGGAGAGAAGGCTCATGGAAGAGGCTTGAGGAGACTAGAGCTACAACAACATGAGGCCTAATGGTGGAAGAGATGATGAACAAGGGAGAGAAGGGCTCCTTTTATAGAGATTTTGTCACCCTCCTTCACCCATTTACAACAATTGCTGCCTGTAGATTCCTTTCCCCATCAATCACATAAGCTCGTATGTCACTATCCATGTCCTTTTTGGCTACTCTTTCCATGTGTCCCATCAGAAGATGCTCAAGACTCTTAAAATATTGAGAAAGTCAAGAGTCTCCCCACATGGAGCCCATAGGGACCCTCTCTTTTCCATATGTCCACATCCTCCTTATTCCATATAGGAATTCTAGAAAGATTCCTCTTGACTCCACACTCCTCCACATGCCTTCCACATGCTTGGCATGTGATCTCTCTTATATTATTGGAACACATGGAGATGAGCCCACCTCTTTATATGACTCACTCTTCCTATTTTCTAAAAACCCCATAATATCCCATACACAAATAACTCTCACCCCATACCAAGGTATTTATCATTCATACACATGGTATTTACAATGATCCATTCCACTCATCCTCTCAATCCCATACAATATCTTAGAAAATAGAAATAAGTGAGAGCTGCTAAGCTATCACTTGATACTCAAACTCTTATCAAACATAGAAGAAAACAATACCAATGCCAAATTAAAAAATATCAAATTTTGACGTCACACTACTGTGTCCATGAAGATCATAGTAAACTTACTTAGCTAGTGTAACTGGCATTGAATAGCTTTCGACTCATGAAGGTGATGCTCCTTAGTAATACACAAGCTTGCCACTAGAAATTCCATTGGCATGACAGCTTCCAATCCGAAAGGGAGTGAGATTGGTAGTGACCTTATTAGCTATTTCCTATGCCCATAATACATAATGTAATTTGGTGTCCCAACCAATACAATTAGAATTCACAGTTTTTGTAAGGACCAATTTAAGAGTCTAGACTCAGCTTGTCTGTTATACCACGGATAATAAGTAGTAGCCACTCAATGTAATATCATGAATTCTTTGGTACAAAATTCAAAGACTTCATTCATAAAATGAGTACCTTAATCATTGGCAAATTTGATTGGGCACCCATACGTACAAATAATATTCTCCAATAAAAGTTTGGAGGTCATGCAAGCCAAGTTATCCCTGATGGATTTAGCTTCAATCCATTTAGTAGCATTGTCACACTTGGTTGCAAAGGCAAATAATCGCGTGAAAACATTCTCCCTATGTGCTAACAAGTATTTCATTGAATATCCTAGACATGTGCATCCCAAAATAGAGTACTCCACCAATATCCTACTTGTAAGACTTTCCTAGCAGTGAGGTCACATGCAAAATGACCTTTAGCAAGGCCTTTATGAGCTCTAGCAAGTACCACAACTTGCTCATGTGGCAACACCCATCTACATAGAACACCATTAGCAGATGCCCACCAATCAAGCTACATTTCCAAGCCTTAAGAGATGCTTATCTTTAGACATATGCTAAAGAAATATTTCTTGAGAGAGAGAGTATAACATATCATCATATTCTATCTTAGTGAAATGGACAGCAAAGAGATTGGCATCTAGTAGCTTATTGTTCACACCTATCTCCTCTACTTGACATGGCATCCATGATAGGCAATCAACTTCCTGTGACTTCCTAGGTTTATGAACAATGGAAAATTTAAACTCTTGAAGCAACAACATCCATCTCACCAATCATCCTTGAATGATAGCTTTGTCGATGAGATACACTCAAATGATAGTTTTGATGATACAATAAAGCTTGATGATCCACATAAAATATGAATTGATTGCCTGATAAATAATTTCTAAATTTGTGGACACTATATACAATACTAGGGGCTTCTCGTTTAGTGGTACTATAGTTACACTCGGGCTCTATCATTAGCTTGCTCGCACAATAAATAGGGTAATCTATTTTCCATCAAGTTGGATTAGAGTAATTCCAATCGTATACCCTGAAGCATCTACATGAACATGGAGAATGGCATCCCATTTTGGTTCTCTCTGAAATGGCACTTCAAAAGCATGTTTTCTTAATGTGTGAGATGCATGAGACAACTCAGATCTCCACCACTAAAACTTCGCATCCTTCCTTGTAAGTTCATACAATGGAGATGGCTATTTTAGCAAAATCTTGAATAAATCTTCTATTAAAATTGATAAAGCCAACAAAAGACCTCAATTGAGTTAGAGTTGGCTTAGGCACTCGTTCAATAGCCTAGATTTATCATGGTTTGGTTCTTATGCCATCCTTGGAAATTGCATAGCCAAGAAGAACACCAACTCGAACATAGCACACACTCTTTCTAGGATTCAATGAGATACCAACCTTTTTGCATCTGTCAAATACTTTCTCCAAATAATTCAAATGAACAAAGACAACTGAATAAACCCAAAAGTCATCTAGATAAATGGCAATAAACTTTGTTAAAATAGTATTTGAAAGTCTCAACCATAAATCTTTAAAAGTAGATAGTGCATTTCTGAGTCCAAAATGCATTTCTTTTGTGGCATATATACCCCACTCAGTAATAATGAAAGCAATCTTAGTATGATCCTCATGTGCAATAGAGATTTAATCATAGCCAATATAGCCATCCATAAATTAGTACATCTCATGTCCTACAACTTGGTCAAGTATATCATTTATGAATGGAATAGGAAAGGCATCTGGTATACTCCGACCATTTAGCTTCCTTAATGCACACATACTCTAAGTTTCCCATTTTTCCTAGGTACTACCACAATAGGGAATAACCACCTACTTTTTTCAATTGAATAGATGATCTAGCCTGTATGAGCTTATCCTTATCTTGTTCGACATAGTTGGGATTCATCCAATACCTCTATTGTTTAACATTTAACACCAATGAAATTCTATGCTGACATATTTCTGGAGGAACCCTTTCAAATCTATGTAGCTCTAGGAAAAAACATCCTTGTACTACATAAATAAGTATGTGGCATCTTGAAGATGATTACCAACTACCTGGATAGTGATGACTATTGTTTTGGGCTCTTTCTTTTATCCCAAATTTCATTCTTGAGTTTGCTCTAGAACCAACTATTCAGAACCAAGCCGAGTAATTATGAGTTGTGGCTCAGCTATATCCCTTTTACCAATGACATCCTTCGTTAAATTTTTGGGATAGAGTTATTTTTGTGCCACTATTTTGTCCTCATTACTCTTTTGTTTTAGCTCAGTTGTGACCTGACTCCCCTATGGGCAAGATTTGAAGCTCCATAAATATCAACATCTTCTAGAAATGGATCGTGAACTTCTAGATCTTTAGGTATGCAACCCTTAGATACTTTACTAATTAGTTGAAATTTGCACCTCCTTTTTCCTTCATTTTGATTGTCATCAACTCAGTTCCCCATTCATGTAACACTTTTGCTCTTTTCCACTAAGTTTAACCTAGTAATGATGCATAGGTATTGTCTTCCATAGAAATGACAAACAAACTTATTGGTTAGTGGTTTCCACCAATAGTAAGAACAACATCAAAAAGCATACCTATGGGTTGCTAATCTACCATCTGAACTTGGAATGGGGAAGGCTTCATGTTCTTGAGTTGCAATTTCTTGATGACAACTGTTGATATGATGTTTACTTTAGAGCCACCATCCACAATGATACTTGTTACATTTTGTTTTTTTTATTTTCACAGTGATCATTGGTACTTCCTCATCAGCTATGGAGGTATCAATGACTATAATAATAAACCAATGATTCTGCTTCTTTCATAGGTTTTTCATCATTCTAGAGTTGTTGCGAAAGAAACTCTATGCAAGATGGTGCAATTTTTAGTAATTATGCTATTGTCAAGATGACCTTCATCTACCAGAAAATATCCCATGCTTTTTCCATTTCAAAACTCGGGTCTCCTTCATAATCTTGTTGTCTCAGCTTTACTTATTGAATCTTCAATCAAGTTATCTAATGGTGGTACCACACATAAGTTAGGAGGTAGGTCCACAACTATGGCTTTACCTTTATCTAATGGTGGACTATTCTCTTGGGTCACTAGTTGGTGTGATCGAGTCACTGCATTGACATTCACCACACTCAAAAGTTCTAGCAATATGACCTAACATCTAGGGTCGACTTCTATTATTTTCCTATTACTTTGGAGTAGCTTTAAATGTTCTTGCCAAAGGGAACACTCAACCTTGGTATGATTACCATTACATAAATAACATCGAATTTGTGAAGGATCTTGTTTTTTTCCCTTACCAGAACGTTTGCATTTACCTGCTCAGGCTTTAGTGGTTGCACCTTATTAGTCTTTGACTCATGTTCAATTTGATTAACCTTAGGCAGCTTCTTCTTGGCATACAAGCAATTGGACAGGCCATATTTTGAATAAGTTTTGCAGTATTTTTTTCTTTAATCATCTTTGGTATGTCCCTTGGACATTTGTTGCCAATCCTTGAAGTAACCAATTGGAAATTGGTTGAGCCAACGTTGCACTATCTTGGTGAGTGTACGCAGGAAATAATTCATGCATTCTTCTTTTGTGACCAACATTAATGTGGAAAACTCATAGAAAAATCTATAAGTGATTGTAGGGATCTCCATCCTCAAACCCCTTAAAGTCCTAGAACTTGACCTTAATTGGTGTGGCTGGCTTTATCTTGACCGTTTCCAACTTGGGCCCCTTGGGCAACTCATCAACACCTTGGTCATCCTTGTGATGACATTCTTCTCTATGTGAATATGCTCATGGCATTGTCTCTCAATAGGTTGTGGCTTTGACACTCACCTTCTAACTACCAAAACCTTTGGCAATACGAGACTTGATTGTTGGCGATGTGTATGGCCACACCACGGTGCTGACATACGACTCATTGTATGTTTCTTGGATGGTAGGGAAGGACTAGGTGTTTCTATCTTGATGGTGGCTTTTGTCGTGAACTCTTGCTCTTGTGATAGCCCCTTGCTTCTTGGCCAGAATCTCGGAGATGGCTATGTTGAGTCTCTTGCTCTTTGGCTTTTGACACATGTACAAACCTCTTTTGTTGCTCCCAACTTGAAGTATTCCAAGCTTCTGAGTTGGATTTATGCTATAAGCTTAGAGAACCATGCTCATGGCAACTCGATCTCCTATAATGGATACTTTCTATGGGTGATTGCTCAAAATCCTCCTTCTAGAACTTGAAATTCAATTCTCTGTTGATGGATTCATGCTACCTTGGACACAAGTTCAAAAATAGCTTACTTCTAGTGCTAGAATGGTATTTCAAAAACAACTTCCCTATACATGTAGCCAAATTTTCATCTACCTCGAGATCATCTTTGCAGATGGCATACCGAAGACTTCTCACAATTCCATTGCTCATCCCTTGCCGGCTCACAATTCATGGCAGCTTCCTAGTCTTTCATATTCTGCCAACCTCTTTGGCCTCTACATAGATAGTCTTCTCTTCTCACTGCATATCTTTCTATCCTCACTAAGCATGTATCAGGCATTCTCTTCTGTATTACCTAAATGATACAAAGGACTACCTAAGAACAATTCTTAGTCTAGACACAAATTGTCAGATAGGTTTGCAAGATGTTGAAGTTCCTGGACTCTCTTGAGAGTAATATTTTGTAATAGCTCCACTCGGGTCAGCATAAGCTACTATTGTGAAAATTTATGCACTAAATTCTCAATCCACTCAATTTTCCACTCGACACTTTCAACACATCTATCCCAAGAAGGATCACCAAATGTTGATGGTCTTTTTCCCTTATCACTCGAGTTGACTAACCACTCCCATGCCAAAGCTTGGGTTGATGTGTCCACATCTTGCAAAAGGTGCCCTTTTGTGTAGAAAATGCTCGCTCTTGTAGTTCTTGGGTTGCTATGCAAGGCTCCTACTAGAAGCGAGGTGTTTGGGGATAAATCCCAACATAGAATTAACAGAATGGAGTGACGTGTTGTGTGGTTGAATTGTATGAAGACAGGTGCTTCCACACTTGAACAAAAAGAGAACATAGTAGTAGCTTTATGACAACCAATGTTTGTATTACTAGAAAATAGAACTATTTATGATAGCTTGTAGTAGCTACACACACATGATATATTTTCTCCACACTCACCTTCACTTGCCTTGATTGAGACTTGTAGCTCTATGAGCTAGTAGCCTTTCTCTATACTCAATCATCTACCCACAACTCACTACACAATCGAGTAGAGCTCAGTTTTCTCTACCTAGCATTTCTATTCTATATGGTTTAGCTCATCAGGATGGTCAAGCTTACCACCCTTCTAATTTTGCTCTATCCCTAACTAGCTAGACTGCACTCTGTGATTGGGCCTTGATTGCTTTCTACCTTGTGCTCCACTGTAATTTTTGGATTTTCACTATCCTAGTCATCGTTGTTAGCCAAAGCCTTGCTCTAAGTTCTTGCATAGTCTCTACCCAAGCTCCTTTGTGAAGAGATGGAACTAACCCGAGTTTCTTATTAACTAGAGGTTAACACCTACGCAAGCAACTAGAAAGATCACAAATGGACCATCCTCTTCTATAGCCTAGCCCTCGGCTATTGCTGATGTCCCTCTTATGCAAGTGCAAAATGGAGGCATTTTCTCCCTTCCTTTCCCTATTGCAAAATGTGATGTTAGCCCTTCCAATTCCCAATAATGTGCCAATAGCAAGTTGTGTTGTTGGCCTTTTTGGTCAGATTTAAGTTGCACAGGTGAGAACCCCCAACCCCTGGGCTTAAAAGGAGTAAAAGAAATCTGGTAATGCAAAAAATTTCCTCACACTTAATGTGTGTGGTGTCCTCATTGACCCCTCTATAGGGAAGGAGCTTTCTCATTGTTTGAGAGCTAGCTCTCTCTCCCTAGCTTTTCTAGCACTTCAAGAAGGCAAGGTCACAATCTTAACTCTAGAAGCTAGATTCAAAGTTGTAGATAGAAGAGTTTAGTATTGTACCAATCATGAAAAGGGTACGAGTGGTATTGCAATTGATATAATTTCACACTTTAAAGAAGGTATAATCAGAGAGTGGAAAGAAGTTGAATAAAGTTTGATTGCTTTGTAGAGTGCTATGAATAGGGTTTATTTCACAAGTGTCAGTTTATGCCCCCACCAGCACCCAACCAAGATACATACTCGGAAATCCTTAGCAATTTTGAGTAGTAATGCCTTTGTATTAGGATACTTTAACACGGAGGAGGATAAAGCTGACACATGGATGTGTAAAGGAACTATGATTAGAGGAGGAGAATTATATTATTGGGAAAGATTAAAAGATATGGACCTCTAAAAATCCTGGCTCTTTCACATGGTGTCTTTGCTTTGATACACTCTTCCCGGCACTGTGTTACATTGCAAACCGCTCTTCATGGTTTGTGATTTTGGATTGGGAAAGGGAGATTCTTCTTCATTCAAGGAAGACCCCAGTTTGTTTCATTTTAAGATTTTTCAAAAATAGATAATTGAGGTGTGGAATGCAACTTTGCAGCTCTTAGGCCTACATCTATTGTCTGAGAAGTAGTTGTGCAAAGAACTCAAGAACTACTAAAAATGATAGGAGCAATAAGGGCTAAAATCAACGCAATAAGAATGGATCATATAGGCTTGAATGCATCATATAGCTGCATGCATCATAGAGAATTTGGAAAAATTGGCAAATGAACGGTGACTTCAAGGCATAGGAGGATTTTGGCAAAGAGAGAGTTTAGGAGATAGGAGCAAATCAAGCTATTTAAAACTAAATTCTATGACAAGGATACTGGGCAAGAAAGATTGATAGACATACCAAAGAAACTTTCAATCTCATTAGGAGAAAGAGAGTCAGTGAGGAACCTATTCTCAAACTGTGAGCGATACTTTTTGAGTGAAGAAAGAATCGAGCAAAACCTACTAAAATAGCCATGCATATGCATCATCACCATCATTGAATTTGAGGCCTCTTAGTTGCCTCATAAATTCTTGAATGTTTAGGGTATGTTCTTGAAGATGCGTCCCCGAATAATTTCTCGCACATGTTGTAGTCTTAGAAGTTTTAAAAATTACATTAACATGATGAAAACCGCTAAAACAAGAGCACCCACACCGGGAACAACAATGAGTAACCAGCGGGGAAAATGGATGGACTACATTCACAAGCAATAGATATGTCGACTCGTGCATCATCACCATGATTGAGTTTTGAATACTCTTAGTTATGTCATAAATTATTGAATGTTTAGTGTGCGTGCTTGAAGATGTGCATTGTCCTCTTTCTTTGGGGCTTTTCTCCTCATTTTGAGTGTAAAAAAATGCAAAATTTATTGGCTTGAATAGAGGGCTAATAGGTCCAAAATTTGGATATTTTGACATCACCAATGCGTCTAGAGTGCCCCAAGACAATGTCTCATTTCTCCATCATCTGAAGTCCGGTTTTGGTGATTCAAGAGTCGGTTTGGGGGTTTTGGGGCACTTCCAACACATTGGTGATGTTGAAGTCTCCTAATTGTGCATAAATTTTTTTGGGGGGGTTTCGGGCCACTGTGAATGCATTGGCGTGGCCTAATTTATGCAAAAAAAATTGCCCAAAACTACATCATCATTAACATCACCCTCTTAATGAGAGGCTATGAAAACAGCTCCTCCCTGTCTATCTTTGATGATTCCATCTTAAATTTAGCTAGTCTCCTTCCTCTTCATCTTTGCTATCCTCAAAGTGGATGATCCTGTTTTTTGCCCCCATTGCCTTATGCAATATTTTATCGTATATTCTTGTTTGATTACTGATTTCAATATTCCTCAACTTTGTGCCATTTGTGAGGCCACTCAACAATCACGATGGAAGCATTGTTTTGTCTCGTGTGGTGATTAGTTTATTGGTGAGCTCCCTCACCCAAGTTGTAAAGTTGTACACCATCCTCTTGATTTCTACTTGATTTGGTTGACCCTCAACATTACTTCTTCTTTATTGAACTTATGGTGAAGCCTCTTCAAAAAGGCTTGACTCAACCCATTCCAATGTTGAAACGATGGTTTGGATACTATTCAAACCATTTGATTCAGATTAAGAATCTAACTCCAATTCAATAATGAGCCTAGGATAGCCGCAATGATGTTGCAATAAATTTTTTTAAAATGACTCCTTCATTATTTTCATTTCACAAGTATTGTTTTTATTAGAAGACCTTTTTTTTTGGGGCTTATTGTTGGGAGATCTTGATGTGAAATTAGATGAAAGATTGCAAGGAGGTGATGACTCTCATGTATGTTAGGGATCGATTGACTAAGGAGGATACAACTTAGCTGATGGATACAACGAAGTACTGATCGTGGGTTGGGAGTCTTCTCTATGTGACCAACATCTAATGTGGTATTGCTTTCTAAGTCAAATTGCTATGCTAGTGGTTTTCATAGCCAAGGGAGATAATTGGTACTCATGAAGTATGTTCCCTCAAGTATAATCTCCAATGGAATACACATCTAGTGATCACTTATTTAGAGAAACTTTGCTATGCTTCTAGCATGTTCTTTTTTCATTGCTTTGTTCACCTTAGCCCATTTTGTAAAATAATTCATGTCTTTTGCTAAAGTTATTGACCTTGAATGACGTTTGTGATTGCGGATGTATGACATAATCAATCCCCCATTTTGTGATAATGGATATATGCTCAATGTATGGCCCTACATAATTAATCCCCATTTTCAAAAAGGATTTGAAGCGACAAATATAGTGAAGGATTTGAAATTTGGAACACGATTTATGTTGGAAAAGTCACCTCCCCATCTATAAGCCATCATATGAGGAGATTGTTAGGGAGATAGGCTTGGGTATGTTGGGGTTGCCAAATGGGCAGCACATTGGGTGCCGTGTGGGCAATATAC
This sequence comes from Dipteris shenzhenensis, assembly GCF_047967505.1. NCBI lineage: Eukaryota > Viridiplantae > Streptophyta > Polypodiopsida > Gleicheniales > Dipteridaceae > Dipteris > Dipteris shenzhenensis. Next base: position 5,208,714 of record NC_141609.1, on the reverse strand, counting down.
AAACAATGAAAAGAGAAGGCATGGGGTTGCCACATGGGTAGCACATTTGGATGTGTACTTGGCAATTTGGGGTAATTTGGAGTCTTGCTGTGGCGGACTGGAACTAGATGGAACTAGGTTGGGCAACGCAGGTTGGAGAAGATATTCGTAGGGCTATCAGCAGGAAAGTAACAGTCTCTTGCCTTTGTACCGGACAATCTGTACGGAGGGCCATAGGTGAGTGTATGGAGTAGTGGTGATGGTTTTGGAGTAGGGTCAAGTCTAGGAAAGAGGTGAGTGTACGGAATAGTACCAGTGGTTTTGGAGCCGGTCAAGTCCAGGAAAGAGGTGGGCCACTAGTACCTGCATGGCAACTAATTTGGAAAAATATATGTGCCAAAAAAGGGCATGGAAATAACGCAGATAGGCAGGTATAAGTCTTGCCAATGGCCATGTGCCACATGGCAGCTAGCTAGATCCAACCAATCTTGGTCGCCCCGCACGAACTAAGGAGTCTATCGGAGCAGGTCAATTGATTTGGAGGGCCAATGGCCCTATCAAAGGTGAGCCATTTGGGCTCACTACTTATCCATTGGAGTAGTACCAAAGGAGTAGGCTGGGGTAATGGATTAGCAAGGTTTGGGCCATCATTCAAGAGGATGAGGAGGGGCTGATTGCTGTAGAAATAGCTCAAAAGGAGACTTCACTCTCCATTGTCACAAGGAGCATGAATCAAAGGGGCAAGCACTACCTCGTGTTTTGGCTGTCTCGGAAGGCTAGCATAAAGGTGTATTTGCAGGCACGATTACGACTCGAGCTCTACAGGAGCATGCAAGCCGAGTGTTCTAGAAGTGTGAACATCATATTTTGTTTTTATAGAGGTCCATGTTTTGGTGGGACTCTAGACTTGTTTTGTATTGTTTCCATCTCTTGGACGTAAATATCTTTAACCTATAAACCATGGACAAAGGAAAAAAAAAGCAAGGACACGTGGCAGCTTGGAAGAGAAGAGCTTGCCACGTGTCACAAAGAAGGAGCTCTTGGATGGAGGTTGGGAGAGGGGAGGAGGTGGAAAGACAAGAGGCAACTTTGGGAGGAAGGAGGAGATAGAAGGTCAATGGAATGGAGGAGATGGAAGTTCACCTTTGAGAGATGAGGAGATGGAGGTCAATGTAATTAAAGAAGAAGATAAAGCCATGGGTCGTAGCCAAAATTTCAAAAGCCAATCCAAGTATGCAAGGTTAATTGATTAGCAATTTAAGAACCGATCAATGCATGTGCCAAAAGGATCTCTCTCTCTCTCTCTCTCTCTCTCTCTCTCTCTCTCTCTCTCTCAGAGCAATGCTCGGGTTCCAATCCAAGTATGCAAGGTTAATTGATTAGTAATTTGAGAACCGATCAACGCATGTGCTAAAAGGAGCTCTCTCTCTCTCTCTCTCTCTCTCTCTCTCTGTGTGTGTGTCTCTCTCGCAGTAATGCGCGGGTTGTATACTAGTATATACTACTGGCTCTACATCTCTCTCGTGAGCAATATCTATTTACTTGCTTGCATATGTATTGATGTCGAGCACACTAAGGAAATTCCACTGCATATACCCTTTGTTGTGGTTAGTTGTAATAGTTTATTGATTTCATTGCTCCTCTCAAATGCTAATGCCAAAGTTTGTCTAGATGGTACATGTCAATTACGTTATGCTCAAGAAATCCATTAGACAGGGATGCCCAATCACCCCTCTTTTATTTATTGTAGTAGACACCCTTGGATGAGAATGGCATGTAGACACCCTTGGATGCTTAATCTATCAGACAAAGATGCCCAATTACCCCTCTTTGGATGCTTAATCCACCATGACAATGGCATGTTTAAAGGAGCTATTAACTATTTGTAATAAAACAACCCTTTCCATCTAACAAAACCATATCAATCCTCATTGATATGCATGTATGCTCTAGATTTGAGGAGTGCATGCTCTAGATTGGAGGAGTGTGTGCTCTAGAGTAGGGAGTGTGCTCTCTTTATCTCGATTTTACTGGTCCTTGTGTCCCTTGAGATTCCGGGTCGAGAGGTGGAGAAGTAGGTAGAGAAGAATTTCAAGATGCAATAAAAAAGCCTCCACAAAAAATCACAAAAGAAAGAAGTGAAAGAAGAATCTCATAAAAGTGCCAAGTCTCACGGATGCACATAAATAAAAAAATAAAAATAAGCAATTAGGCTCTTCTGTTCCCCTTCTCCTTCCCCTTACCCCCAAAGTTGCTTATAGGCCACCGTCTATTAACGCTGTGTTTCAGCCTGCAGAGTGTGAGGCGTCTCCTCATCCTTCGTTTAGGGCTCCTCCCCTGCTCCATCGCCATCGCCAGCACCATCTCCATCTCCATCTCCATCTCCATCTCCAGTTAGCACTCCAATCTTTGCCCTCTTCCCCTCCTTTCCTCGATTTCCGCCCTTCCGCCATGAGTTTGCCCAAGAAAAAGAGCTTCAAGATCGAGCCTTTCAAGCATAAGGTCGAGATTGACCCCAAATACGCCGAGCGCACATGGAAAATCCTCGAGGACGCCATCCGCGAAATTTACAACCATAATGCCAGCGGCCTCAGTTTCGAGGAGCTTTACAGGTGTTTTTTGCTCCCCTTTCTCCCCCTCCCCCCTCAGCTCGGTATGTATCTCGCTTCCGATCATGCCCTGCCTTTTGGGAATGATGTACATCACGTTTGTGGCTTCGTTTAGGTCTTCGCCTCTTCCAGGAATATCTGTCAACGCGGTGGATCGAAATTCTTGCCGCTTTGAATGACTAAGGGTTGCGGGCACGTCTGTTGTCTAGTGGTCTTCTGATTGTTCCATGGGATTCCCAAGCGTTGCCACAAGGACACTGGAATCCCTCGATTCTTGCACAATAGGGGTCTATTTATATTGCATCAACAGCTAAAGCACTCGCAACTGCTGCTTTTTCAGGAACGCGTACAACATGGTTCTTCACAAGTACGGTGAGCGGCTGTATTCAGGGCTTGTCAATACCATGACGCAGCATTTGAAAGAAATGGCAAGGACTATCGAGTCTGCACAGGGTGGATTGTTTCTTGAGGAACTGAACAGGAACTGGCTGGAACACAACAAGGCTCTTCAGATGATCAGGGACATCTTGATGTACATGGACAGGACCTTCGTCACAAATTTCAATAAGACCCCTGTCCACGAGCTTGGCTTGAATTTGTGGAGAGACAACGTAGTCAGGTCACCTAAGATAAAGGATCGGTTGCTGTATACGCTTCTAGATTTAGTCCACAGAGAACGGACTGGTGAGGTTATTAACAGGGGTCTGATGCGTAACATAACCAAAATGTTGATGGATCTCGGTCCTTCTGTATACCAAGAAGATTTCGAGAAACCTTTCTTGGATGTTACCTCAGATTTTTACAGAGTGGAGTCACAAGAATACATTGAGTGCTGTGATTGTGGTGACTACTTGAAGAAAGCAGAGAGGAGGTTGAATGAAGAGATTGACAGGGTATCCCATTACCTTGATCCAAAATCTGAAGCCAAAATCACTACAGTTGTGGAGAAGGAAATGATTGCCAATCACATGAGGCGCCTTGTGGACATGGAAAACTCTGGGCTTGTATCTATGCTGATGGATGACAGGTATGACGATTTAGGGCGTATGTACAGCTTGTTTCGAAGGGTATCTAATGGCCTGGTGATCATCCGGGATGTCATGACTGCTCATTTGCGTGAGACAGGCAGGCAACTAGTGAGCGATCCAGAAAGGGTGAAGGATCCTGTAGAGTTTGTGCAGCGTTTGTTGGACGAGAAAGACAAATATGACAAGATTATCACATCAGCCTTCAATAATGACAAGACATTTCAAAATGCTCTGAATTCATCTTTTGAGTACTTTATCAATCTCAATGCCAGGTCTCCAGAATTCATCTCTTTGTTTGTGGATGACAAGCTTAGGAAGGGCCTGAAGGGGGTTAGTGAGGAGGATGTTGAAAGCATTTTGGATAAAGTGATGATGCTTTTCCGGTATCTGCAAGAGAAAGATGTGTTTGAGAAGTACTACAAACAGCACCTTGCGAAGCGCCTTTTGTCTGGTAAAAGCGTGTCGGATGATGCAGAAAGGAGCCTGATTGTGAAGCTGAAGACAGAGTGTGGTTATCAGTTTACATCGAAGTTGGAAGGCATGTTCACTGATATGAAAACCTCAAAAGATACCATGCAAGGTTTCAACTCAATGCTGTCAAATAATGAGACAGCTGACTGTCCTACATTATCAGTACAAGTTCTTACGACAGGCTCTTGGCCTACTCAGTCAGGAGCAACCTGTAATTTACCGACAGAGATCTTGACAATGTGTGATAAGTTCAAAACATATTACCTATCCACTCACACAGGCCGGCGACTTACTTGGCAAACTAATATGGGCACAGCAGATCTGAAAGCAAGTTTTGGCAAGGCGCAGAAGCATGAACTGAATGTCTCGACCTATCAAATGTGTATCTTGATGCTTTACAATTCTGAGGATCGCTTCACATATAGAGAAATCGAGCAGGCTACAGATATTCCTGCTTTAGACTTAAAGAGAAGCTTACAGTCTATGGCTTGTGTTAAAGGTAAGAATGTGCTTCGAAAGGAACCAATGAGCAAGGATATCAGTGAAGATGATGTGTTTGTGTTTAACGACAAGTTCACCAGCAAGTTCTACAAGGTGAAGATTGGTACAGTTGTTGCTCAGAAAGAGAGTGAACCTGAGAAGCAGGAGACACGGCAGAAGGTTGAGGAAGACAGGAAGCCCCAGATTGAAGCTGCAATTGTAAGGATTATGAAAGCTAGACGGGTACTTGACCACAATAACATTGTCAGTGAGGTGACAAAGCAGTTGCAAGTTCGGTTTTTGCCAAATCCTGCTGTGATCAAGAAACGCATAGAGTCCCTCATAGAGCGTGAATTTCTGGAAAGAGATAAGGCTGACAGGAAGCTGTATCGGTACCTTGCCTAAGGCCTTTCGATTCCAATGGTACTTATTGTGATTATGTGTTTTGGATCATGTCTAGGAGCTTCATTGCATGGCTTGTACTGTGATTTTATGAACTGCATGTTGTGGGAGGTCAAGTTGTGTTGCTTGCCCCACCCAAGCAGGGACTTGAATCATGCAGGGATGTGAGAAGGCCCATTTTAATCAAGCCCTCCAAGGAAAATAATGGAACTCATGTTTCTGAAAACAGATGCTGTTGTTTCAGTACATAATGTCATTCAAATGTAAGGCACCTCTCCAAAATTAATGGTTTGGAGGCTTGCATACGCATTTTCGAGGTGCATACTCGCTCAACATCTTAGGACTCTGCATGAAATCTTTATTTGACAGCAAGTTCTAAACACTGCTTTTCTGCATTCATACAGCGGCCTCACATACAAACACAGACAGAGTGAGACATTTTTAGATCTGGTCAGCATGTTTGCATGGCGTGTTTTCATGTGTTTCCAGTTGCATATATGTTTAGGAGGGTGGAGGGGAAGACTTTATAAGTTCTAAGCATCGTCAGGGGCCAAAGTGGTACAAATAGCATACATTGGATTGCTCATTGAGGTGAACGTGCAGTGCACAGACACTCGCACACAGACCTGCGCATTTGCATGTGCACTCACAGGGGGTTGTCTGGGCTATGTGGGAGGGAGTAAGTGAAAGCAAACGTACTAATCAAGATACATCGTGGAAAATGCTCGTGGTTCTTATATAGGCTGTAATCTTGAACAATTTCGTTTGAAGGGCTAAGCATTATTTTGACCATCTACCAAGCTTAGCTGGCAGATTCCGCGTTTTGGGCCTCCATAATGCTGTAATTCAATGCAATATGTTCTCGATGTAGATTTTTAAGAAGCATTGCCAGAGTTACACCAAGATCTTTCAGCAATGTTAACCTGCCCTGTAGAGTTTTGTAGAGGAAGAATTTGCAGCACCTGAGGAAACGTTGCTTTGATAAAGCACAAGAGCTGCAGATTCATGAAGAAACACAGAGAAAATAGAGTAGCATATGCTGCCACTCCTACTTAATAATTTTTCGTGCTCCAGCACAGTTTGATTCTCGTCTATCCAATGGCCTTGTTTTCTGAATTGTGGGAGGTGACTTTCATCTTGCATATGGCATTAGGTTTAACGTGCTAATCAACTAATGCCAACTTATTGAATGATATTAAGCTAAGATGAGCTCATTTGAAGGAAATGCTTCTTTGGTGCAGTTTTCTTATTTTAGAACTTTATAATGAGTTAGTTATGATTGTAAGAGTTTATAATTCTTTGAACTCTGCTTAGAAATAGTCATCGGAATTCTGTTTTCTTTATTGATTTCAAGTAACCCTGAGATCACAAGACACATGAGTGGAACAAAATTCACAGCATGAAATTACTAAAGTGTAAAGAGGGCAAGACAGATCTGAAAGAGAACATTGATGTGCAGCCAAACTAGAATCATATAATGGTGTTAAGTAACTGGCACAATATGTACCAAAACCTTCAGCAAACCATCGCCAAGGTAAGGTACCAAAAGATGGCTCTGTTTGCTGCACCCCCTGAGGTAAACTCTTTCTCTTCTGCGACACGCTTCTGTGTAGGATTCCGTAGCTGCTCAAGGTAGAGCAATCCTGCGAAAGTTCTGCTCTTTAGTGTTCTGCAGACCAAGTTCCCTCTAACTGTTTTTGAGTGAGCTCGTCCATCTCTGCAGCTTGGGCTGGCCTGGTCCTCAGTTCCAAGACCTCCCAACCTCAACTACAAATTTTAACCCTTCCAACCTCCACCTTGAATTCTAACTCTCACACCTGGGTCTGCAAACTCTTATCTTAATGGGAATGGTGTCGTCACTAAGACTAGCTCGTCTCTTACCACATTTGCTGTTGCCATTTCAGACAGGTCTTCCTTCTTCACTCTGCAATCTTTGGCAAATATGCCTTTGTCATGGCTGAGTCGGCATATGTTTATACTGTTGGAATGGTCACCTCCCCATCTGTAAGCCCCCATATGAGGAGAGCATGGGGGAGGTAGACCTGGTGATATTGGGGCTGTCACATGGGCAGCACATGAGCTGCCATGTGAGCAGCTGTGAAAGCAAGAGACAGGCATACAGCCTGCAACAGGGCCCTGCGAAGGGTGTGCTGACATCAGCTGATGTACGGACCTGTACGGCACTGCACACGTGGCTGGAGAGAGCCTGGCAGAGGGCAGGAGCACATGGCACAGCATGGCAGGGCAAGGGCGCCTGCAAGAAGGGCCTGTTGATGGCGGAACAGTTGCAGCCATCCAGCCCTAGAAGGACCCAAGGGTAGGGCCCTATATGAGCTGCCCTTAGGGCCTGGCAGCAGCCCAAGAGAGCCGCCCCAGGTCGGCCAATCCAGTCTGGTTGGCCCATATTCCCCTACCAGGTCGGTTTTTGCCGGCCCCCTTGGGGCCTGTATAAAGAGGCCATTGGGCCTCATTCAATCATCACTTGGAGCAGCCCTCAGGACAGCAGACAGGAGCAGCAAAGGGGGAGCCTTAGGCCTACATTCAGGAGGACAAGGTGACCTAGGAGAAGCTGCAGATTGAGCTAGAGTGGCTGCCCACCTAGGCTGGCTTCAGGACAGCAAGGTGGAAGGGATCTAGACAAAGAGTCTACATATGCTCGAGGTGGAGCACGCAGGCTCAGAGATCTAGAAGTGCCAGGCTTGTAGTTGAAGAACCTTTTGGTATTGTATCCTGTCCTAGTTTTCAGACGGACGGAAATATAAAGTGTTGCTTCTATATTTGTCTCTGAGCATTGTCTATTTACTGGCTTGCACATCTATGCACGTAAGTTAAGAAGTTTGTGATACCACACCCCACATCATACTGTGTGAGCTCCTGGGCATAACTATCAGTCTTACACTGTGAGTACCCTCTGTTGGGTCATTTCTAACATATACTATGGTCTACACCCACTGTTGGGCACTAATGACGTCAGTGGGGATGTCATAGTAGCTAGTCCTTGCTATGCGTGATGGAGTTTATGGTTCTCAATTTTATGAGTGACTATCATGAGATTGAAACTGCACTACGTTGTGTTTTTAGAGGATGAGTTTGGGCATGTTCTTGGACTCATCTGATGAGAGCCTTTTTGTTGTCGTCATCCTTCTTGTAGTACAGCTTGATTGGCCAGTTCCTCGAACATTATCAGCCTTGTCGGTCCTCCAATGCTGATGAAGAGCATGGCTAACAGATAGCTCTTTGAAAGGTTGCTGACCAAGAGCATGGCTAACAGAGTGCTATCCGCCTTTTTGGAAGCTTGCTGACCAAGAGCATGGCTAACTGTCACGGGCATCCACAGCCCATGGCCATGCTGGACTGCCACGCAGGCCGGCAGCTCAGAAGCAGTCCCCATGGCCTGCCATGCAGGCAGCCATGTGGGACTGACATGAAGTCAGCGAGCAGGTGCAGGCGATGCAGACAGCGCAGGAGTACATGCAGGCAGTGCAGGAGCTGCCTGCCAGCCAGTTGGCTGCCACGTCAGCAGGCGGTTAAGCAGCAGGCTCCAAAACTGACTGACTTGAAGGGCCTCCTGGCCGACTTTGTCTGTCCCCGAACCGACCCCACACGCTCCTTTTATGGGGCTGTGGGCTGCCCATTCTTAGGCTGAGTGCTGGCCGACTTGGTTGGCCAGCCGACCTGCCATGCTAGCCCTATATAAGGGCAGGGTGCTGCCCAATTGCAGTCACTCCCTTTGCAGCACCACCTTGTCTATTAGATGCCCTCCTCCAGGGCCATAGAGCATGCCCATAACCTGCTCCATCCTTGCGCCTATCCAGCCTGCACATCCCGCCATGTGTCTGCCTCTGTCCCCGATCTGATCCAGCCCTGCAGGCCATGCTCCAGCCTCCATACAGCTCCGTACATCTGGCTGATGTCTTCGCCAGCTCATCGCCTCTACTCTCTGCTGCCCTCTGCTCCACCTTATGCTCCTGCAGATCCTGTCTAGCAGCCAGGTACCCTTGTCCTCTCTTCTCTCTTCTCTGGGCATATGCCCTAGGTCTCCCTCCCCCACGCTCTCCTCATATGGGGGCTTACAGATGGGGAGGTAACCTTTCCAACACTCCCAGCAATCCTTTTCAAAACCTTTTGCATACTGCTTGAGCTATTTTTCCATGCATTCTAGTTGTGCATCATGAAATAATTCAAAACATTGAGTGCCTTATACGTACTTGTGGGACAGTTGGGAGTTATGGACTCTGCACTTGCCATACATAACATTACTTGGCCTTGACAGGGCAAGATTGCATTCCAGGAGCACCTGCTAATACTATGGGAATGTCTTCCCATTTTGTCAATCCCTTCCTTGGGGACTTACAACAGTTCATGGATGCACTTCCACTTCTGTTTCAGACCAGAACCACTGTCAGGTGCATGCACTCTAATAGATTGGCTTGTAGGCTAGCTAGTAGAGCTAGCTGATTGGCTAGATTAGCTAGGTGGTGAGTTTGGGATGCGAGTTTATGGGCATCCCATGCTGCCAGATGGGGAGCACTCAAGACCATGCTGATGCTATATTCTAGTCAGCATGACATTTGAACCTCGATGCATGTGGGTTTTAAGGGCATCACCCTAGCGGAGGGTCAAAGGTTGTCTATTTTTCAGTGGGCTTGGATGTGAAGCAATGTATTTAGAAGAGTTGGTCTGCCAGATTCTTACGCTTTTGATCCAATGCATGGGTATTATAGCGCCACGCAGCCAGTCACCTGCATGGGAGCAAAAGCATGCCCCAGCAGGGAAGTGGCTTGTGTCTTATGAGGTGCATTTTGCTTTGCATGGCTTTTTTAAGTCATTATGAACCTTGAGTGGGAGAATGCACCGGGACATGGACAACGTTAGTTGTGAAAGACAAGCTGACAATGCACAAATGCAAGGGTGGGTCTTGGACACCTAACGATGAGCATGAAGAGTGGATCATAAAGCTGGAAAATGATTAGACAATGTCATCTATGCGTGATGGAGTTTATGGTTGTCAACCTTATGAGTGACTATCATGAGATTGAAACTGCACTATGTGTTGTACTTTTAGAGGATGAGTTTGGGCATGTTTCTAGATTCATCTAACGTCATGTATGCAGGTGTGCATGTGGAGCACAGCGACGTCTCCCTTCTATCTCATAAATTTTGGGGCATCACATCAGAACATACTTCTTTGTCTCTACCTCTTGTGTATCACATGCAAAGTCTGAAGTCTCTATGATGCCGTGCAGTTGCAATCTTGTGTCTAATCTTGAGTTTGGAATCAGTGGGATGAGGTCTTGAGTTTGCCCATGGTTATTCGTACTGCATGGGATAGATGGATCTGTAGGTACCTTCCGGCTAGATGAAGTTATCTTGACTCAAGTGGAGGAAGTGCTTCTTGTAGAAAGCCATTTTGGTCGCATGTGGTTGTGGACAGGATACCCAAGTCAATGTATATGTAAATCAAAAGTCATCTTGGATGATTGATCAATCTTTTGCTATGTCGGATGCAGGGTTGTCTAGTGAGTATTGATGCGGACGGTAAATGATCGATTGACATGCCTTGTGGTTGGAACCATTTGGTGGCACGTGTGTATTGACATTGTCATCCCCCTTAAATGCAAGCTGTATAGTTGATGAGAGAGCTCTTTAAGGTAGCCTCTGTCTCCCCATCTCTACTATTTGACTTGATTTATGTATGTGATGATTTGGAATGAGGTATTTGTGTGGAGGGGTCTCGTTGCAAACTCGGCCAAGATACTTCTGGTGAATCATGCGAGAGAGTATCATGACTTGTAGTCTCTCTTAGCCAGTCCATCCATCCTCTCTAAATCCATGTGGTGGAAGTGTGCATGGAAGCACTGTTACCGTAGCCTCAACAATCAAGCATGACCCTTGGTCAAGCATACATGTGCTACTAGTTTCATGGAAAATGCATCCCTAGTATATGTAGGATTAGATGATCTCAATTGGTTCCCTTGCGAGGGTGAAAACATAACATTGAAGCTGTGTCTCATCAATTTTATTGAAGATCATTACCTTGGTTTAACCCACATGTCCCTACTCTCACAAAAAGTCTATGGAGGTGCCAAAATTGTATTCCTTCTGCCGTGTCAAAAATTAACATCACGTCATCAATGAGGAGCAAGATGGGTATAAGGGTCGATCCATAATGTAGGAAATAAAGGGCACCATTCTTTCTCTCCAATGGTCTTTCTCATCTCCTCTGATAATCCTTATTCGGTGCACAGTTTGTTTGCGACTCTCCCATACGAAGCCATGATTGCCCAAATAATATCGTCTGTATGTGGAATCGCGTTGGACTATAGCTATATAACTGATCTACTGATAGAGGAATCAATATTAACCCTATTTCAAGCTCTACTAATGGTTAGAAGACTCTATACCCTCCCTTTTCTTGGCCAATTTGATGGTTATATGAATTCGAGTTTAGCATTGCTTCTTTGAGAATCCCTATTCTAGAATATTGAATAGTTGGGATTATGTCCTCGTTGGAGTCTAGATGTATTGAAGACTCTATTCACTCTACTTGTTAGTAGGTTGAAAGATCGGAGATTCCACTCTTGGGAATCCTTCTTGATGGGGTTCCCCCCATAGGAGGGAACTTTCTTGTGGTGTCAAGTAATGATGTGGAGGAGGGTGGTCTGTACACAAACCATGTGAGCGAAACCATTTGGTCACGTGTGTCCTTGTCCCTTTGTGTTGCTATTTGCATGAATGAAGAATTGCTATCCAAGGGAGCTTATATCTACGTGCTTCCAATGGCATTTATCAATGAATGTGGGCAAGGTCATTGATTTATTGGGGATACATCTTTTCTAGGCCCAACTTCACCATGAAACCAATTGTGAGACACAACAATAGCCTTGGTAAGATTGGAGAAGCAGTGCTCCCCAGTTGCACAATCATCATGTGCTGATTTGTAAATAGTATAGGAAGATTGTATGCAAGCTCATTCTTTCCAACACATTACCTACAAGATGATGAATGTGCTTGCATACAAAAGAATTCAACATGCTTTAGGTCATGATGCTCACGTCTCATTTGAAGTAAGCAACCCACCTCACCCCACATGCTTTGCAAACACAAATTTCCTTCCAAATCACGACTCGTTTGGACGGTCCTGTGGTGTGCTTTCTTGTGAGAGTGAATGCCTCATGATGAAGTTGGTTCTCATCAATGTTGAATATCATGACCAAGATTGACTTTCGTATTGTAGTTGTTGAGAAAATACGAAAATACGTAGCATATTTAATTGTGTGCGCAGATTTTCCAATATGTTTGGGATCAATATTACATTGTTTGCATATAACAAGATAGAGACAATCGTGTGCAATTATAATACCTTGTGTCTTGCATAATGTCAAAGAAGGATGTGAGCCAATATAGGGCCACCACAAATTTGAAGAGAGTGGATGGCCAGTTCATGCTACCCTTGTTGACCACCTCCTTCGACATGTCTTGTGTAGATTGTATAGGCATAACTGCCCGTGTGACCTCATCCTCAATTCCTAGGCCTTGTAATCATGGGATAAATTGAGCATGTGGCATTGAGTTAAAGGCTCTTTGGAAATCAACAACACCCTCTTGAAAAATCGGATGTTCCGGCCTGCTCAATGATGTCCTAGATTGTGAAGCTGCTCCTGTTTCTAGCATACTTGCCTTGAGGCTTGTATACTTTCTCACTCACTAAACTCACTATTGTGTATCTCTAAGGCACTTTGGCCATCACTATAATGGTTGCATGCATCCATAGAGTATTCAGTTTTTGTGGATGTGGATAATGGTGTTGGTGGTTTAGGATAAAGAAACGCAAGAGTCAAGCCAAGATCCACGCAAGTGTCCTTATCCATGGATTAGTTCTTCTTGAAGATGTTCACGATCCTGGGGTTTGCCATTCCACAACTTTTGGATGGTGTCTTTAAGGCGAGAGGAGTGGAGAGGGTATGGTTGTGAGGTTGTGCGCAAGCTGATTTAGTACATCGCATGGTGTCATAGCAGGATTTCCCAATTTGGGCACAACTATCTCTTTTACAAGAGATTCATTCAAAATTCCTTGGTGTCGTTAATGCTTGAGAGTTCTTGCCCAAGATGAGAAGAAATTGTTGTTTCTTGCAATGCTTCAAGGGTTGGTGTTCTCTCATGCTCTTTTCTTGGTTTGGGTGCTCCTGTTTGGCGTTTGAGTGCCAACATTGACAAACAGCTTTATGCTCATCATTGTACCAATCATTTTGAAGATTAGGTCCTTCAAGTTGCTTTCTGGTGGATTTTCTAGTATATGGGAATGAGTATCAAGTTGCTACGTAATAGAGTGCGTCATGGATCGGGCCTCGGCATCGACTTCTACTGGCATCGACTTCTACTGGCAATGGAAGACTTGCATACATAACTAGCGTAACTGAAAGGGAGCACCCATCAAGAGGCAGCACATGATTGGGTTGCAATTGACCCCCTTCTGAAGAGAGTATTGCTTAATTCTTCATGGAACTCGTGAAGGTCCCAAGCAATCCCAACATCCTGTTTCTCTTAATCTAGATGGCTCCTCTCAAGGCATGGTCTTCTGCTGCATATCTGGCTCCTGATGTCTGCCTAGGGCTGGATGCTCAGGTGCCTCAAATCTGCTCCTAACTACGCCTTGGGCTGCAGGCTTATGCCCTGTACAATGAAGGCTGCTGCTGGCTCAGCTTTGGTTGCTGTACTGCTGATGCCTAGCCCCCATAGTCTATAGATGGTCTGTGTAGGCTGGATTTGGGTGACCAGCATGCTGAGCTGGTCAACTTGCCGAGCTCAGCCAACCTGCTCAGCCAACCTGCCCTGCATATACCACATATTGCTGCCTGTGTGGTACCTACGTGGTGGCCTACCAGCCTATGCTGCCCTGTGGCAGCAGCCTCTCTCTGTTCGTCTAGGCAAGGGTTGTAACCACTTTTCTCCCACTGATGCGAAGCTCAGCCAACCTGCCCTGCATATACCACATATTGCTGCCTGTGTGGTACCTACGTGGTGGCCTACCAGCCTATGCTGCCCTGTGGCAGCGGCCTCTCTCTGTTTGTCTAGGCAAGGGTTGTAACCACTTTTCTCCCACTGATGCCAAGAGGGCAGAAAGAAAAGGGAAGAGGGGGGGGACAGGGGAGCATGCCACATTATCACAAGGATGACGACACTTAAATAAGGAATTTAGACTTCCCACGTGCAAGGTTCTCTCGTCTGCGATCTGTGCTTAGACTGTTTAGATACTTCTATACCATTCCTGGATTCTTCAACCACTGCAGGCTTTGTTCTCCTTGAGAAGACCAAACACGTTTTCCCCCCCTAATTCCCTCTTCCGGACCTTAAAGTACTTGTCAGCTGTGCAAATCATGTCCCTCCAGCAGCTTGTTAGGGGATTGAGCAGAAAAATTCTATTGAATTCCCCCATACGAGTGGTCTGTATGTTATTCACTATTCTGAGAGTCGTCAACATTGAAAACCAGTTCCATGATTTTTTCACAGAACGTCATTGAATTCATCAATCCGCAATTGATTGGTTGTCCCTTCATTGCTAGTTTCAGTTCCAGATTTATCCAAGATTCTTTGTAAACAGGTTGAACTCTGCTGTTGCTGTATGCCAATCTCATCAATTTTGACAGCAATCAGCCTTTTTCATAGATTTATATTTCCTCAACGCCAATGATTTCATTGACTTGCTTGTCACAATTAGTGGTCATGTTTCAGACAATGGTACACATCAGGTGGTATCAAGGGCATTCTTATTCAGCACAGTTGTGGAAGTAAACTGTCCTTGTTTAGTCCATCATCTCCATCCTAATCACTGGGAATGCTTTTCTCACCTTACATTTCTGTGAGGAGAACCATGCATAGAGATAGCAGACCTGGAAATCTTTAGATGTAAATTATCTTTAGATAGCAGCCCCAACAGCTAATCTTATTCTCATTTATTATTATTATTATTTTAATTCTTTTCTTTTTGTTCATTTTTTTTAAAATTTTAATTTTCTTTGTAGATTTTTTATCTTTAGAACAACAAAAATTCCAAATTTGTATGATTGGACTTATTCTAGTCTTACAAAGGTACCTTAGTGGACATGCAAATTCTTTGAATTTTCGTCCAAGTGGTGATCAGCTGTTCAACTACATCGTTTCATCTTACACGGGTGCAGAAGCCCCAACAGCTAATCTTATTCTTATTATTATAATTCTTTTCTTTTAGTTTATTTTTTTTTAATTTTAATTTTCTTTGTAGATTTTTGATCTTTAGAACAACAAAAAATCTAAATTTGTATGATTGGACTTATTGTAGTCTTACAAAGGTACTTTAGTGGACATGCAAATTCTTTGAATTTTCGTCCAAGTGGTAATAGTCATATAAATCAAACTTCCTACTGGTGATCAGCTGTTCAACTACATCGTTTTATCTTACGCGGTTGTTGAAGCCCCAAGAGCTAATCTTATTCTCATTTATTCTTATTATTTTAATTCTTTTCTTTTTGTTTATTTCTTTTAATTTTTAATTCTTTGTAGATTTTTTATCTTTAGAACAATAAAAAATCTAAATTTGTATGATTGGACTTATTCTAGTCTTACAAAGGTATGTTTTTCTATCACCTTAGCGGACATGCAAATTCTCGAATTTTCGTCCAAGTGGTGATCAGTTGTCCAACATTATTTTAATTCTTTTCTTTTTGTTTATTTTTTTTAAATTTTAATTTTCTTTGTAGATTTTTTATCTTTAGAACAACAAAAAATCTAAATTTGTATGATTGGACTTATTCTAGTCTTACAAAGGTATATGTTTCTTTACATTAGACAAATGATATTCCTTCTTATAGGTTCCATGATGCTGAAAACTTGAGCTCTATTGCATACTTGTTTCAACTCCTCTAGGAATATCAAGATATTGGATTAGTACCATTAACAATACCCAATGGTGAGATCAAATCTATCAGCAATGTACTATACGTGCCAAAGCTAGCACATAGCTTACTATCTATTAGATCTATTACAGATTCAGATACAAAGGTAGAGTTTTATAACGACGCATTCTTTGTGGTAAGACTTAGAACAAGAGTCTAAGGTTGTTGCGAATGGGGTCAAGGGTTCCAGCCAATGCACTTACAAAATTGAACTCTCTAGTAAGTGGTAAGTACTTGGGAGGCCTTTGGCAAGCATGGAGAGCATCTAGCATGGAAAGATCCACAAGTTGCTTAAGGGGTTATTGATGTGAAAGACCTTGGTATAATTTTGAAGGGTGTATGAAAGCTAAACATTATTGGAGACAACTTTCAAGAGCTGTGCAAGCACTTGAGCTTGTGCATATTGATGTTTGCAACAAGTGCAATCTATGTCAAGAGGGAGCATATTAGTTTCACACATTTTCAAAAACTTGGGTTTACTTCTAATGAAAGACATCTTGAGTGTTTGCCTTCCCAGTCGAAAGAATGGAAGACAATGGTTGAAAGGAAACCTCGTGAGCAAGCGATTTGGGCTGTCTATATAGCATCCAGAATAGCAGCTATAGGTGAGGACATTGGGCTGCATACACAACAGCAAGGAAGTGGAGACTTATGCGTCACCATTGGCTGCAGACGGAAGAAGCAAGGTCAAGGATCAAGCTGCAAACACAGCCTTATGATTGGTTGTCCATTGGAGTAGCAATAAGGTGTGTTTGCTTGGCATCACTACGCAGCCCACAGAAGAGAGCACGCATGCATAAAGTGTTTTGAAGGCTTCACGAGGAGCATATTCGTGGAGTCACAAGGGACTGTATCTAGGCAATACCCTGTTGCTAGATGGTGGTACACTGCGCACACATTTTGTACATGATGATGGTCCATCTTTGGAACCATTCAGATAACAATGCCCAATGGTGAGATCAGATCTATTAGCAATGTAGTACTATGCGTGTCAAAGCGCGTACGAAATACAATTTCGTACACATTTTTTTTGGGGGCAAAAAAATACAATTACAGGCCTTTGACGTCGCCCGTACGGCTATTCTCCTCCAATTTGCAGCAGGGACAGTTCTCCAAGCTCCACTGTGATCGTACGCATTTTTGTACAACCTATAACCTTGGCGCTTGAGCCCAGTCGTACAATTTTCGTACAGCCAAGCTGCCAGTCGTACCAAGATCTTGCCATATAGCTAGCCCTCCAGGTACCCAACTGTTGAAACTTGACGCAAGCTGCAACCTTTCATTGTGCAGTGTCCATCTTGAGCTCTCAGCTACTTGGCCATCAGCAAGAGGAGATTCTTTGAGCTCTTGTGACCTTAGCGTTCAAGATTTGATTGAAGGAGGACCGTGGTGACTCCCTCTTATCTCTTCCATGTTATCTGTTGAATCTTGGGTCTTGATGCTCCTTGTCATTTTGAAATTCGGATTCTCATCTCTCTCTCTCTCTCTCTAGGCAATTTTGGTACTCTATTTCATTTCATTTTGTATCTAGGATTTTTGTAGCCATTTTTGGCATCTTAGCGGTATTACGATGAGGCCACCTAGTTGGCGCATCGTTGATGATGTATTTTCCTTTCGGATGATTTTGTGTCCCATAGGCCATGTATGGCCTTCCGTGGACCTTTAATAAAATTTCTTTCTTTCTTTCTTTCTCTCTCTCTTAGAGGGGAAGAAAGAAAGGAGAAGAATGGGAATTTATGGAGACACTGAAGCCTTTGGGAAAGGGGCAGTTCACTTGTAAATGCAAGTACTGCCCTCACAAATGGGATGGAGGACCTACCCGCATAAGAGCACACTTTCTTGGGTTGACAGGCCTTGGGGTTGACCCTCGCACCTCCCCCCTTGAAAATGTGAAAGACACTTGCAAAAGGTTGTAAGCAAAGGCAAGTGGTTGTAAGCAAAGTCAGGTAAAAATAAATTTGTAGAAGAGCTTGATGCAAATGTGGTTGATTTGGGAGATGCCTAGGAGAGTGGTGCTGCAAGTGCAAGTGCATCTGCACATGAACCAAAATAGAAGAAACAAAAGGTGTCAAAGGGAGCCTTGGCCAAGGCATGGGAGTCCCAGGCACGGAAGGATGCCTACATTGCTCTTCGACACTTTTTCTTTGCAGAGGACATTCCTCATTGGAAGGTGAGGAGTCCATATTTTTTGAAAATGGTTCGTGCAATTGGCCAAGATGGGCCTAGCTTTAAGCCTCCATCTTATAAATTCTTACGTAGTTCAGAGCTGAAAAATGAGGTGGTATGCATAGATCAAGAGTTGCTGCAGTTTCGGGAGAAATGGAAAAAGTATGGATGCAACATGGTTTGACACTCGGCGTAGGCCTATCATTAATATCATGGTCTCATGCATTTTTGGACCAATCTTCTTAAAGTCTGTGGATTACTAGTAGTGGGCATGGACCTGGTCTAGAGGGGTGTTCCTGTCAGATATTTAGGATTCCAGGTTGGCATGGGTATTTCTCCATCACCATAGTTTGCGCCGATGTTGGAGAGTGTAAGGAGAAAACTTTTCTTTTGGAGTTCCGCCAAGCTTGATCTTGCCTCCAGGGTTGTAGTGGTCAATCAAGTTTTGTTGGCCATGACTTGGTTTGTATGTTCTTGTTGTCCTAGTGAGTGTATCACTCATCTCAAGATACTTGTAAGGAATTTTTTTATGGAGTGCACTCGATGGCACAATAGATGCTAGAGCCAAGGTGGTTTGAAAGACATTGATCCTCCCCACAAAAGAAGGGTGTCTTGACATCATAGATCCAAATTTATACTGCAGGGCCTTGCTTTGCAAGATGGTGGGGAGGGGACTTATGCATGGGCAAGAGCCATCTTGTATGCCAACTTCTGGAGGAGATTGGAGTCACAATAGTAGATGGATTTTTCCTTCGGCTTACCTCAATTCTCCTTCGTTCTCTCTTATGGGTACTATCCTGAAGGTTGGGCTAGCTTTAGCAGTACTCTTTAAAGAGTTATCCCTTCCTCTCGTGAAGACATAGACAAGCAGCCTGTCATGTGGAATGACAACTAGCTTGATGATCATGGCAAACCACTTCATGCCTCTCACTATATGTAGTGGTTCAAGTAGAAGACAGGCCCTGCCTTCACATTGGGGTCTTGAAAAGCTTTCAAAAAGCTTCCAGAGGATCTTAAGGCTCAGTTAGTAAGCCCTCTCAGATGATATGCCTATTTCTTGTTCCACTTGGATGGGCGCTTTCATGGGTGCAGGCATTCCTCTACAGGTTATTGCTTTATGTGGTGCAGATGAGGATGCCCTGGTCTACGATGTCCTTGTGGGAGGCAGGCTATCTGATCGATCGATGATGTTTTATTAGAGATTCCATTTCAGTTGTCAGGATGGTTGGGTTGGTGGAGCATGGCTCAGGCTCAGAGTGGTACTTAGACCCTCACCCACATCTTGGCGATCCCATGAAATACTTGCAGTGGGATCTCGGGGAATGGGAATGGATTGATGAAGGGCATCGAGAGAAGGTCCTCCCCTTCTTTTGCTACACTGTAGTAATGCCAGGAGATTCCAATTAAGCTGTAGAGATTGGAGGCCTTCTAGGACACCGCATTGGGAGAGTTATTAGATTTCAGCTGTTGACATAGAAAAGAACTTGTGAAGGAGACTCTAAAAATCCCATAGGAATAGAAAAATCACTCTATTCTTCTGGCTTTCTCTTCATGCCGGATTGCAGTGGACCTATGAAGATCTAGATTCGAGGCTGACCATACTGGTTGCCTTTCTGCTGCCAGCATTGCCTTTGGGATTGCAGACATGACATGATTATTTGGAAGAGGATAGCTAGGATTTTCATTACTTTTCTTTGTTTCCCCTTCTTCATGACTTGGGGCTTAGCTGCTTGGCTCTCTCTCTCTTAGGACCCCCGGTCTTCCATGAGAAACATGACTCATCTTGGTCTTTATCGGTTCGATGCCACTTAGTTTAGCCATGCTCTCTGGATGATGTTCCTGCTTTCACCCTTCTGAGATGTACATGCATCTACGGACTCTCCTTGGGAGATACTTACAAGTATTGCTGCATGGCATATTTGAAGAGCCAGGTGCACAGAGGCATTGGATAGATCCCATGTCCACCCCTCTCACACCTTGGCCAATCTATGGACGGATACTATACATACACTGATGGCCATGTGGATGACCATGTAGGAGTCCTTACGTGCAGCTTTTGCGAGGAGAGCTATATTTTTTAGAGAATGGGGGGCTCCCCTTTTTTCTCTCAGACTACTACAAGGTTGACATGGCATTTTTAGTCTCAACCTTGGTTGTTTTCTACCTCCTTCTGAGGAGTGTTTTCTCATGCACCGCATGATGTATTTATGCCTTGAGATTTTCTCTTGTGGGTTTTGTTCAGAATTATTTTTTCTGCTAAAAAAAGGTATGGTATATGTCATCTTGATGTGGATAGCTTGATCATTACATCCAATGATCAACCCTTGGTGGATGAAATAAAGAATGTTGTTTGACATGCCAGATTTGAGGTTGATGAACTATTGCTTGGGCATAGAGGTGTGGCAAATGTTGCCACATAGATTGTTAGTAGAGATGAGGGAGTTATTTTTGAGTCTATTCTCTATTGATCGAGAATGGGTGGAATTGTGCACTTCCCTCTTCTCTGTTTCTTGTTTAGTGTTTTCCAAGTCAAGTTGTCAAAAGAACATCTCCCTCCCTCCCTTGTGTGTGCTTGGTTCAAACTTGGATTTGACCAAGCCTCATAAAGATGGTTCAAAAGCTCAATCGACCTAAGAAAAGATCCAAGGTTTTAGACATCAAACTCAACCCACGAAGAGACCCAAGGTTCTAGAGTGAACCCTTGTCGATTCAAGAAGAACAAACCCAACCAGTTGCCTAGTTTCACTTTAGTTAAGGTCAATGTCCATGCTTTAGGCTAATTTTCACTTTGCCAATTCGGAGAATCAAGGCCAATAAACCCATCAAAAGCCTAGAAAAGAGAATGTCAAATAGGCATATCCTTTTACTGTTTCTCAAAATTAGGATGTTTTAAAACAACCAATTTGTTACTTCTCCAACAAGTGGAAATCATTAGTCATACAATAGCAACCTTATCGACAATATGTCGAAGCATAGCGATATAATCTATTTAGACCACAATAGTAATCCCCAAAGCTTTTTCAAGCCAAGAATATCATGTATTTTGAACTTCAAGGTGTTTATGTTGAGTGGAGGAGGAGACAACATAGCTAGAGAGGGTATAGTTTGAAAAGAATGAATAAATATAGCTTTAGGGTTACAGTTAGGGTTACGGTTAAGGTTATGGTTTCCAATCCTATTGTCTATTTGTATGGTTATGGTTAAGCTTAAGCTTAAGATTATTGTCATCCTATTGTTATGGTTAGGGTTAGGGCTAAGGTTATGGTTTGTAACCCTATTGTCATCCTAGTACTTTATTAGTGTTAGTGCATATTTACATTTGCACATGATGTTGAGATTGTCCCTCGACAGGTCCCTTAGGATCAACGTCATGAAGTAGGCCTTCAAAATGATGACTTTGTGGCTTGAAGAAAGACTGAGCATTACATTCCATTACTCCCCCTTTATCACCACTAACCTTGGCTATTGCTCTCTTTAAAACGTAAGGTGAAATATTCTCTGTATCAGTACTTTTTAAAAACATTGTTCCCTTTGATGTAATGCATACTTTGTTTGTTAGTCCAACCATCAAAGTTATGTGAAAGTGTTAAATCATGTTTTCAATCTCAAAATCATAAAAAAACTGAAAGGAAATGACCATAAAATTGTGAGAGGTCCTATTACACAAAAACCTTCAACTTTCACAAATCATTAGCAGACAAAAGATTAGCTATCAAACTAGCAAGAGCCACCAAATAGTAAAATTAATCTATTGATTTCAAAAACGTTGAGGCTCATTACACAGAGCAACAAGATGTCAAGAAAAAATGAAGACAAAAAACAAAAAGCAATAAAGAAGAACCCAAAAATAGATAGATATTATTCAAAACATAGATCATTTAACAAGCAATCATCAGTGATAAAAATGTGATGAGATCAAAGACCTATAAGCCACCCTAAGCCACCACCTAATCAGTTAACAAATGATAAAAAGACGACAAAGAAGGAGAGAAGGAAATGACATAAAAACCATCTCCTGGAATACTCCACAAACAAACACAAAACTTTGCAAACCATAAGGATGACTACACGTTACTAAAATAGGATGTGGCTCTCTATTGAGGATGGAGGTCTAACTTATAACATAAGGGTCAGAGAAATGAGAAGGAAAAGAGTACAATCCACTCCCCACCACCCCAAAACAACATGCAAATTGTATGACGCATTGCAAACACCCAATTAATCAACTAAAAACCCAAACAAACATGGATCCCATCCTACACAACTAGCCAAAGTAACCTACATTAGACTTTAAAGCAAGAATACTTCAAAAGTATTCCCGCATCAACAAATAGATAGTTTTGGCATTAGATGGGAAGGAGGTAGTGATACTCTGAGCAACATCTCTTGAGCATGTTGAATCTATAAGAAATGTTTTCAACATATTGAGAACATCTTTTAGTACTTGTTTATAAGTTCCTAGCATAGTGTGAATGGGTTACTAACCATATCCATTTCCATAGCCAATCTTCTGCGTGGACCCAAGTAGGCTTTGATTCCCCTCTCTTTGCCTTCTTGTGGATTTGGTCTTTCTACGACTTGAGCATAGCAACCATCTTACCCAACTTAGCAGATCTCTTGACAAAGGCTCTACCACGACCCTTTTAATTTAAAAAAAAGAAAGAAGAAGACCCCCACAAGATGTGAATACAATAGAGCAATGTGTTGGTTTGAAAGTAAGTGATACATATCTAGCAAATCTAGGATACCGAGTGGGGACCCCAAGATGGCAAGCATTTGGGCCCTTTTTCTTTTTTTTGGGCCTAAAAATCGAGGCAAGGGCCCAAAAAGAGTTGTAGATCCCCAATGGCGGCATTGGGGGGTCATCAACTATAGATGCAAAGCTTTCCTTAGTTGCTCCTAGTTTTTAAATTTTTGTATCTATTGTGTTTATGTGATGTTGTTTTGTTGATGTTGGAAGTATAGTTGTGGTAATTAATGCCATTTGTTTGGATTTTGGGTTTCATTATTGTTGGATGTTTCTAGTGATAGTTAACCATCCAGTCTGTGGCATGGTTAGATATTATCCTAAGTTGTAGCTAAGGTGATTGGTGGGTTTGGCCATCCGCAAACCTCTACAAGTAAGGTGGTACATTGAAAGTGGAAAATTCATTGGAATGGAAAGGGAAATATGGAATGAATAAGTATAACTGTGTGAATGAACTAATGGCTAGTAGGGTTTTCAATATGCCTTGATAGATCACTGCTGCCCTACAAGGATTACCACTAAGTATGTTAATAAACCCCCCATAAGCTGAGTAGGGAGGAAGATACCGTCAAGCCAAAACTATCGCCATCTGCAAACCAAATTTTGTCACACTAAAGCAATCTTTAGAAATCATATTCCATGTCTACATCTATGATAGGTGGAGGTACATCTTGAACCAATCCTGCAAATTGGCGTCTCGTTCTTCTTTAATCAAATAGGCTCTAAAGCTATTGGCTGCATCCTTTTCTCCTTTGGCCCTATTGTTGAATGCTTTCTTGAAACAACTCTTTTGGTCATGTCCATGTCCACATGTCCATGTCCACAATAATCACAAATTATCATGACTTTGATTGCATAAGCATGTTCTCCTATGCTTGTAGAATTTAAATGTATTCTTCTTTCTTCACTGAAAAGCATAGCAACAACATCATGGAAATGGTAACCAACTCGTTATTACTCGATCACAAACTAGTGAAGAGTATCGCCTTCACATCATGCCCAAAGATTGTCCATCACCCATTTGAAGTGCAAACAATTTTTGTTTTAACATAATCTTCAAATTTTTAACTTTGGATCCAAACAAAGCTTCTAACAAATTCTAGTTTTGTGTAGCTGTCTTGGTAATATCCACATGGTGAAAAAAATTGACACCCAGAAGACCTAAGCTTTTCCATTCTTTAAATCATGCATCTCCTCCAACCCCTAATTTGTTAGTAGGTTCCTTCTCTATACTAGAAACAACTCCCCAAAACACTTTTCAATGAGAAGGAGACAAACAAAGAGTTGCAACGAAGGAAAATTCCTTCCATTAAACCTTATAATGGAAGTCTCTGGTATACTCGACTTAGTGGAGGTGAATTTGGATCGACTTGTAGAAGACTGACCACAACATAGACCCTACAGGCTCATTGGAAAGCATTACTCTGATACCAATTGTTGAATTTTTGGAGCATTCAACAAAGATTACTTTGGGAACATCGACTCATTTTGGCACATAATATAATGTTTCTCACATAAATTGTCATAAACAACAAGAAACCAGAAAGATGGTGACTATAATTATTTTAGCACTAAGATGAAAGATTAATCAACTTGTTACAACTAGCCTCATTGGCTTGTTGCAGATTACAGGGACATCTAATCACAATAGAACTTAGCATAAAATCTTGCCTATAGAAAGCTACACTTTTTCGACCTTTGGCAATGTCCCATAGGCTAGAAATTGCCAAGGTCACTATGCATAGATTGAGATACTGTGACACATGCAACTTCGACCAAGATTAAATCTACTCCAAATAAAGATACCACATGCTCGTATCTCCACAGAAGAGGGTGACATGCTCTAATCCAAAGTGTATGGAGTTTCTCTTTCTAACACAAATTGTATGGGGTTTCTCTCTCTAAAATAAAGTGTGGATTTAGTATTTATCTCTCTAGACCATGATTTCATAAGTATGTCAAAATTTTCTAGAGAGTACTTTCGCTATCCCTATCGTATCATATCTACAAGTCTACCTTCAAGCTCAGGATATTACAAGCAAAACTTTGTCACTACTCCGCACACACAACAATCTCATCTTGGTTGCTCTGGACTATGCTTTTGACCCTTATTGCCATAGGGTTAACAACACTATGTCCATTGAAACCATTACCATTAAGTACCATCATAACAAATGACCTCTTCAAGAAAAGCTCATTAGCTGGAGCATTCGTTTGCAGGCAATGTGTCAGTGCTTTCTTTACGGCCTCAAGAGTACTTCTATCCACCTTAGTCATATGGGAGGTGTCATACAATGCAACACCATGTGGGTTTGATATTTACAAATATGCATTTTGCAAACCTTTGCAAAACGCTGACCTCTTGATGTTCTTCTTTATACAAACATTAGTATAATCTCACCTACTTGTTGAAACTTTTCTATTAAATGAAGCAATTTTTTCTCTCTATTGATTTCATTATCAAAATCCACATTGTTTTCATTTCAATAGGGGTGATGTCAAGTCTACCCACCCGCCCACCCCCCCCCCCCCTGCACACACAACTGGTAGTGATATATTTTATGATCATGTATTGTGCATCCTGGAGAATATGATGTATATCCATATTTTAAAATAACTCTTAATTGAAAATGTGAGGCACATATGATATCAAGAAGGGAAAATAAGTATAGCCAGATAAAGGCTTTATTGGACCAACGTTAGGTCACACTATTGTGTATAAAGAAAATTGAACATAAAATCCCATGGTGTATATGGGATTATACACATTATAGGGAGAATATGCTTATGTGATGAGCCAATAGATCCTTATCAACTTCTGGATGAGGCACCAAAGTGTGAAGACATGCATGCTATGGTAATATGGAAAAAGTTAACACATGAAGCTTAATTTTTTTAAATTGACTATCATCGACCATATCATTCCTAGTTTTGAACTTTATGTGCCACAAAGTAATGTGCATTTCTAAGAATGAGGTACCAAAATGTGAAGACATGGCATGCTATGGTAATATGAAAAAAGTTAACACATGAAGCTTAAATTTTTTAATTGACTATCATCGACCATGTCATTCCTAGTTTTGAACTTTAGGCGACACAAAGTAATGTGCATTATTAGGTGCATTGTAGTCCCCATTCCACTAACTAAGTGCGACTAAGAGTGATAGACTAATAGTCAGCCAAAATCCCATTTACTAGATAGCCTTAACGCCTCTAAAATTTGATGCATCTTGACTATGAGTCAGCCATTATCCATGTTGGGATGGGAGGGAGACCTTTCTCTACACCAACTCAGTTAGTAGCTGCTGAGATGAAGCTATTTATACGTTGGATCCAGTGGATCATTGCCTGCAAGTCCAAGATCCTTGTGGCAGTGAAGGCACTCACGAAATTGTTCTTGACCACCATCCTGAGAGTCATGAGGCATCCACAAGATGCACACAATTGATTTCCAACCACGATTGCATCTTGCAACATTAGCTCAAAAGCCTTTGAGCACTACAATTGGTAACTGGGCACACATTTATACTTAACAACTGTGAGTTATGAGAGCTAGTATTTCAACCTTGTGAATGATCTTTTTGCATGTTTTCGTGAGGGAATACAAATGTGTGTAATGCACATCTACATGAGATATGGAAAGATACATTTGCTAACGTCTGCTCACGAGCCTCTGGAAATTCCAAGTGATTATAAAGAGAGGACGTGTAAGTGTTTCACATGACTACATAACTACCGGTTGATAGTCACGCTTGAGCATATGAAGGGTTGTCTTTCCTAAGCCTGGCCATCAAGCTTGTTTGGGTAGATAACACGAGGGGGTGTCACTCCTACTAAGCTCTTTGCAAAGATACTCAATGCCCGCTACCTTACTACCTTGGAGGAGTTGGTCCCCATGGTGCTTGACCACGAGGAGCGCTTCATCAATCATACGTACGATAGTCAGCCTAAGGCTTAGAAAGTTGATCAGAAAGGCAAAAAGCAGTTGATAGTTGAGGAATGCAAAGTTCCAAAGGCATCCCTTTTACAAAAATTGAAATTAAACATGAACACGATTTCATGATTTACCAAAAC
The DNA here is from genome assembly GCF_047967505.1 of Dipteris shenzhenensis. Classification (NCBI taxonomy): domain Eukaryota; kingdom Viridiplantae; phylum Streptophyta; class Polypodiopsida; order Gleicheniales; family Dipteridaceae; genus Dipteris; species Dipteris shenzhenensis. The sequence continues at coordinate 5,181,827 of NC_141609.1, read as the reverse complement.
CATAAAAACCAAGAATAAGGAAACAAGTGGGGAAGAGAAGAGAAAGAGAGAGAGACACTGCATGGGGTCCAATCTGGCCCCCCTAGATGGTGGCTCTTGCTTCCCATCTAGAGTATTTATAATTGTAATCCCAAAAAGCAAAGAGCCAATAATAGTACATCCAAAAGCATCTGATGTTATGGCAGGCAGCCTAGGGAGATGTTTGGGTTTTCTCACACCCCCTTGAGCCACGTGTTATGAATCTAAGCCCTTGATTTCGTTTGATGTAAAAGCTAAGCTTTTGACTAAAGCACTAAAAGCATATAGGTGCTTTTCACAATAAAAAGACTATATAAATGTTTCAAACCTATTCTATTTGAAGAGATGGTCTACTTGATTTGCAAGTTTGGGCCTATTAGCATGTAAAGCTTTGGGGAGCCTTGCGCGACGATAACCTTATGCTCTACTCTCACAAGCCTTAAAGTTCAACTTACTATAGTGATCAAACTCGCATTTTCCCAAGGTTGGAGAGGCACGTAACGCTGGCTAAGTGGAAAGTGAGAATGTTACAAGCTCTACTTCGGACTTCCTCCAATGATAGTTGTCTTTTTGTGCTATCTAGAGTCTACTGAATGATCTAAGAATGTTGGAATCATCCCGCTCACGGACACATGCTCTACTTTGGACTTCCTCTAATGACAGTTGTCTTTTTGTGCTATCCAGAGTCTACTGAATGATCTAAGAATGTTGGAATCATCCCGCTTAAGGACACACGCAGATCCTCTTAGGGTCACATTGGCAAGTTTTTCGGAGATTCTCTCTCGACGTTCAACTACGATTACGACTATTCACATTCAAGTAATATGCTAGCCATTGTTCTAGCAAATAAAGAATATCTAAAGGATTCCACCTCATTACCAGTATTATACATATGGCAACTCACTGATTGCATCAGTCATAGATTTGCTTTTGAGAGCAAGCTCTTGGCTAAATATGGAACATACAAAGCTAAAGACCCAGAGTATAATGTTGTTCTTCGACCCGACTTCTAGAAATTGCACGCTTGCAAAAAACACGACAATGGAAATTTGACTACATAGACATTCAAAAACAATGCGACTTACCAACTCTACAATCATTAAACACAAGAACATACCAAAAGCATACTGACGATATAATAAGCGATACAAACATTCTCACTTCCCAAATATTGTGCCTACAAGAAACACTCTCCAAAAGTTATGAAGACCCTAGCATTACAAACTTCAAACATGTTACAGAAACAATGGGTGTCGGAATTACAACTTACTACAAAACTGAACTAAATCTACTAAATAAACAATATTATTCTAATAATGGAGTACAATGCCTTCTCACTATATTTAACAATCAAAAAACAAATACAATTGCCATTGTAAATGTCTATAAGCATCCCACAACAAAAACTCAAGCTCTAATCCACTCACTAGAACAAATACTAAAAAGTTTGAATAAAGACATTCTCACATACATCGTAGGAGACTTTAATATGAACTACAAAGTAAAGTGTTCTAATATGGAAAAACTTGTTACACTAATGCAAAAATACAACATGAAACAAATAATATCTCACCCAACTACAATTCACGGTTCAACATTGGATCATATCTGGACAAATTCATTCAACGAAAACCAACTATCTGAAACACACTACGCATATTGGTCCGATCATTCTATAATATACACGACCATTTCTCCTACATAGCAGGCCTAATGAATCATATTGGGCACTCGTTGGGCACCTTGCGAAGGTGTGTAAAGACCCTCAATATCGCGATAGCATTTTTGCATTCAAAAAGTGTTTTAAAAATATAGCTATTTTGCATTTTTAAAAGGTATTTTTACATAGAAATTCCCACTTTTGAAGATCAATCCATGCCTGCTACGCAAAGGTTAGGCTGCAGTTATTCAGCCTGCAATCGGATTGTGTCTACGCACATGCATCGTCTGAATTAAAGCTTCAATTAATGGTCGCAGAGGATTTACAACGCACAATCATGTGAAAATTTGTTAGAAATCGGCAAAACTTGCAAATCATGCACCTTACATGTTGTAAAGGTCGCGCTGAGGGAGCCGAGAACGGCTGTCTGCTTGGATAGAATTTTTGGCACTCGAGTTGGCAATGCGATCAACAGATTAAGCTGCGCTTTTTTGAATTTCGTCCTGCAATCTTCTCCTATTGCCTCACAAAAATCTCACAAGAAGGAGAGCCTCGTATCGCAAATTCTTCTGAATGCCAGCAAAGCCTTGTCCACTCTGTGGATGAAAATTCCGCATGGAATTCCTCAAAACACACAGAATTGTGGGACATTGCATCAGGGGTCTACGTTTTTCCAGAGCCGTTGAAATCTTTAAACGACAGAGACTCCATTAAAAATAGGAGACTCGATAATTTCTGGCCCGCCATTCTCTCTAAGTATAGTTTTATCCGACACGTTGACTCGATATAGCAGGTAGCCGGTGCGTGTTATTTATCTAAACTAATGCAGACGCGTTATACATTTTCATGACATGCATGCTAGTCTTATGTATCTTCACGTCCATGAAAACTAATAAATTAATGATGGGAACTCCTTGAACCAGGATCCGCTCACAAATGTGCCTTAAGAATTTTGAAGGGATGAACTCCAAAACGGCAGACGGACAAGCTGACACTTCAGATGCTGACTTTAAAGGGACTAGACACTGGCGTTCCATGGCGCTTGACACTCTCAGTCCAGATGAAGCTTATTGGAAGTAGGCAAACGGCAAATTTACAAATTCCAATCTAAAATAGTTGTCCACAGAATATTGCTGCTTTTGTAGAAGCAAACTTGCATTCTAACTTAGCGTGGCTCTCTCTCCCATAGAGGTTTTGAATTATAGCTTTGACTCGATATGGAGAGAGAGAGAGAGAGAGAGAGAGAGAGAGAGAGATGGGGGTTATATGGTATAAGGGACCAAAAGGCTTTCTTACAGCTTGGACTATCAACCATAGTTTAGATCCACCAAGCAGGAGACACATCAACATTATGACTATAGACCTAGGAGAAGTAGATGCTTATTGCCAGGATGCGGTCTCGAGATTTGGTCCCATGCAGTAGGACGCAGTGGTAGAGTCTGCATCTCTGTTGGACAGGCATTGGCTTCGGAGGTTTTTGACCAGGGTGAGCTGATGGGGGGAAGGGCGGTATGGATGGGCATTCAGGTATGGAATCTCCATATTCAGGTCCTCACCAGTGTCTCGCCAGCGAAGGGGCCTCTTTGTGGAGGTAGCTCACGGACTGTCTTCCTGAGGTGGACCTCTGGATTGTTGGAGGAGACCTCAATAATCTGGACTTCGAGGAGGACAAGCTTCTTTCTCTATCATGCTTGCGGGCAAAGAGAGGCATGTGGGAGCAGTTTATTTTTTTTGTCTGAGTTCAAGACGCTTGGTGGAAGCCCAATCTTATCCAGCTACCTAACAGCCTCTCCTTCTTCTATCAAAGACGCTAAGCAGACCGGAGCATTTTCATAGATTCTACGTTGGTGATTGGGCTTTGCAGAGAGGGATCCACAAGCATCTTGGCGGGCATAACCATTCTCCCATTGTCATGCATTTGGAGCAGCCTCCGCTTGTTTCCCCTAGCGTGGAGTGAGATTCCAGATGCATTGTTTCAGGAGGAGGAGATCCAGCATGCCATAGTCAGATACGGATTGTAGTTGAGGTTTGCTTGTAGATTTAGGCGTAGACAGGCTATACAAACGAGAGCAAAGGCCCTTAGGAAAGACCTGGCATCCATATTGAGGTTGTGGTAGCAAATGGACTCCAGTTGCATTCCTCGCAAGCTCCTTGGGTATAGCAAAGGAACAGGATGACGAGCTGGTTTTTTCAAAAGACGGGTCCGTGTCTAGCCGGTGCACACCTTTAGAGGATGTGTGACGAGGGGGGCAGCTTAACTTAATAGGTAGGATTGTTGGATGCGGGGCAATGGAAGGAAGCTAGAATGCAAAAGAGGAGACAACAAGCTGAAAGCAATGGAATGTACTTGCAAATGGATAATGGGAAAGTACAATGGTGGGCCACCTATATGGCCCAAACAACTAAGGACTAAATCTCCTAAGTGATTGAGGACTAAATGTCCTATATAGCCTAACTTCGACTAAATGGTTCTACCTAGCCTACAAGGGGCTAAGTGGCAACAAACCATGGTATGGCTGAAGTATCTTGGATACATCTCATGAATACCGAGAAACTAAATCATGGTTGCACATGTTCATCAGTGATGGATATATCAACCTACAGGTTAAACAAAATCACATGACAGAAGGTACCGAGTGTGAAGCTTGTCGAAAAGCTTCAAACTTGGGTTGTGGTAGAGCATTCATGAAGAGATTTGCTAAGTTGTCCTCCACGGAACATAGGACAATTTTTATGTCTCCAGCCGGCTATCGCTCTCAAACTAGTGATAGTGGGCCTCAATGTGCTTGGTACGTGTTGGAAATAGGAGGATAGAATCACTCACACCTCTCTCTGATCTTCAGCTCCAAGTACACTCACAAACACTTGATGAAACACTCCTTGATAGAGATCTTGATAGACAGAAACTGAGAGTATACTCTTCTACAAACTGTGGGTAACAAGGCTCAGTGTGAGCACAAAACAAGGCCCCTTTGCTGCTCTTCTGTTAGGCCCCCTCTTGCTGCTGTGGATCCCTCCCCAGTACCCTATCATCTATGCCCCTTGTCCCCTCAAATCGGGGGCTCACAAGTTGTTGTCAGTGGTTTCTAACACCCCCTCTCGATGACACAACTGTGGGCCAATCCCCATGCATCGAATGAGGTGTTCCAACTGCTCCTTGTGGAGTGCCTTCGTGAAGACGTCTGATATTTTGTCGGCGGTTGGACAGTACATCAACTCCATGATATCATCAATGATGAGCTCTCAAACGAAGTGGTAGTGGGCTTCTATATGCTTAGTCCGTGCATGGAACACGGGGTTCTTGGCTATGGCAATGTAACTCTGGTTGTCGCACATGATCACCGTCGCATCCTCCTGAGTCATGTCCATGTCCTCTAGGATCCACTTGAGCCACAACGTCTCGCATGCTGCTATACAAGCAGCCCCGTACTCTGCCTCTATCCATGAAAGGGCAACAGGGGGTTGTTTCTTGCTTAGCCATGAGATGGCCCCTAATGCAAGTATGAAACAATACCCTATAGTTGATCTCTTGGTGTCACCATCACCTGTCCAATCACTATCACAGAATCTGTCTAACTCAAAGCCTTTTCTATAGGTAATACCGTAGGTGCATGTACCCTTCAAGTACCTTAGCACCCTCATGCGCCTTCCAATGGGCCTTTCTGGGTTTGGCGGAGAATTGACAGAGTAGCCCTATTGCAAAGGAAATATCTGGCCTGGTGTTGGTGAGATAAATTAGAGTCCCCACCATCCGTCGATACTATGATGCATCAACTGGCTGAGACGTATCACCGACTCTAAGCCACAGTGCTGTCCAGCCCCAACGACTCTCCATCCTCCTGCTCACAGGGTACTCCAAATGCCACTACGGCCTCCAAGCTCCAGGGGTGGGCCCCGGTCTACTCCAAAGGCTAGTCTCCACGGTCAACTAAGCCTCACAGGCGATAGCAAGCGGACTGCCTAACAAACCTCTACGAGCAGTCGCCTCCTCCAACGATGCCCTCTACTGTCGTCTTCATCGCTATTGCCAACTCTGTTGCCTCAGTTTTCGCCTCAGCCATCGCCTCGCAATTCTCGTCCCTTGGGTTAACTATGGTTAGATCATCATGTTGACATGTGGCGGATAAGAGTCAGGTAGCCCAGGTTACATTAACCCTGGATCAGTTGTGGGTCGCACCATGGTTAGTTGGACCAGTAGCCTAACCTTGGGTCTAGTCAGTGGCCATGTGGCATTGCCACCTTAGTCTGCACAGTCACCAGCTGTCAACTAGGCATAGTTGTCTCTCCACAGGCACACAATGAATTCAGCATGTGACACCCTCCAGGCCATATCATCATTTTTGGCCTTCTTGGGATCAAAGTTTGGCCTATCCTTCCGAGGGCTGTATCTTTTGATCCAGGAGGAATTTCGTAGAGCTGTAAAAAGCAAAAATGCTCGCCAGATCATGCTCTACGCGATGAGCACCTCAGATCTGCCATCCGAGATTTCCACATGCTAGCATCATTGATTCCTCATCATCGGAACCACCTCTTGATCCTTTGCAGCGCACCCAGAACTTAAAATGAATCAAGATAAAATTCATTTGCTGCATTTTGCGATTCGACGTGTAGGCTAGCTATAGACTAGCACCGCCATAGAGGAGATCCAACTCCACCAAGCCAAGTAAGCCATTGCCACATTACCCGATTAATTCCCAACGGCGTCAGTCCCATCGGATCTATCATCGGTGTACACATTCACACATCTGAAACCAGTTCAGTTCTCTTGGCATTTGGCACTTCATCACTCAGTGTGACACTTAACAGAGTGATCTTCCTCCTCGGATTCAATTTTGTTGCATTCTTCTTGCACACACACATGCCACCCATGTAAAGTTACGCATTGTTGACTATTTTTTGCATTGGTTTCCACACACATACATCAGCCTTGTACAGCCTCTTGGCTATGCCTGACACTTAGTTGTCATCTTCATTTTACAGGCTTGATCCTTGGCACACATCAGTTCTCACATGACTTGGTTATGACAGTTTAGCATAAGCCCCCTAGCGGCAGCTCTTATACAGTGTTCTCATGGGTAGACACTCTCATCGGTACACGGGTAAGCCTCTTGCACAGAGCACCAGACCGCCGCCTCCAGCATGGAGTTATCCACATCACTTCGTTGATGATACACCAGTCATGACTCCGGATGAGATCCATGAGTGGAAAGAGAACCTTCTTCGACGCCACAGGGTATGTACCAGTCTATGATGCAGACTCGAGCCTCATTGGCCTTGACAGATCAGATGCAGTTGGAGATGCTTCGGATGTTAACATGGATCAGCCCGTAGTTTCTGATCATGCACATTCCTCGGTAAGCCCTCAGCATGAGGCTCGGTAAGCCCCTAGCATGAGGCACATTCGACAATAAGCCCTCAGCACGAGGCATATTTGACGGTAAGTCCTCAGTACGAGGCAGTCCCATCTACATTAGCTCAGTCTGATTTCAGTGATGTACAGCCATCACCCTCATGCATGGACCCAACTCCATCCTTTGCCACAGATGTAGATACTCAACAAGAGTTCACCAATGATCATGCAGTTATTCAGCAAGTCCGTCCTCGGTACGAGGCACTCACATCTTCTACCGCATGTAGAGATATATGTCCCAGCGCATTCAGCTCTTCATGTGTTTCCATTCCAACATCCATTACTGATGCTTTCACCTCTGATACAGAGCACATCATCTCCTTGGACACAGTTTCCACGAGCAGTACAGATCAGCACCAGCACATTAGTCTTCAGGACATTTCAGCATCGGCTCAATCATGCCGCATTGCACCCTTGGATCCAGCGATCACCACCTCTTTCGATTAGCAGATCATTCCTCAGCACGAGGATACCTATGCATCAGTGCGGTCCTGCCCCAGTGCAGTAGACATCATCAGGTTCAGCCATAGCGCAACCTGGGGAGACTCAGTATTTCAGCATGCACTTATGGCTGTCGTATACAGTCCATACTTGATGCACATTAGTGGTTGGATCCAGGATTATAGATCAGTCCCTACATCAGCATTCGGTACCTCATTCGCCTCAGGTACATTTTATGCATTCTCAGTTGTATTCCAGGCTTCTAGGCCTTTACATTGTCAGCTCCTTCTCGATGAGCCTATGACAGATGCTACATCCCATGCCGATGGATGTTTAGCCATGCACACAGCAGACGACCTTCAGCTCATGACAGTTGAGCATACAGGTTTGACAGGTTTCCATACCTTGTCAGTTTTATGGGCTTCTTCTTTAGCAGAGCAGTGTATCATACCTGCACCTTCAGCCCTAGATTTTCAGCCCCTGGATCGCTCTGTCCACATCGAATATGCAGTCTTCTTCGACCCCGCATCATTCGACAGAGATTATACTTCTACTGCAGCATACCTCACACATTGCTGTCAGTTCTTTTGGGTTGGTGACAACCTCATATGTCACAACCTACCGGATTGTTTCTCCATAGCTACATCGACTAGCCTCACATCCAGATGCCTCTTCTTCAAAGTAGCTGCATAGTCCACGATGACTCATGACATGTTTAGCTTTGACATGTTCCGTACGCAGCCATACATGCAGACATTCACGCAGTCATCTTTTGATCGACCAGTCTTTGATCCAGGTGGACTTGACTTTCTCCATATTTCCTTCCTCTTCCTTTCGGCCTATCTTATGGGTTTTATTCCCAAAGGCGAAGGATGACCCACAACGTAAGAGGGGGAAATCCACGATATGTAGAGGATTGTAAGTTATACTCATTGTACATGCTTCCGCTTCGTAGTCACTGTGCTCACATACGCACATACTACTCTGATTTCTTTTTAGTTTTCTTTTCAGTTTTGGATGCTAGCATATGCACCAAACAAAATCCACAAAAAGGTCTTGTACATGCACCCTCTACTTACCCAGTGCAATTTAAGAGGGGGTGTTAAAGATAGTGTAAATTGCACTATCCACATAGGGCATAGGGGCAAACCCTAACCCTAACCCTAAGGGGTTCACATGTATATCTTTATGATCATTGTTAATACACTTAGTGTACAGGTAGCTATATCGTGTGCACTCCTCTCTCTCTCCCTCTCTCACTTCCGCTATCAGGAGGCGGCTTCGGAGCTGCCACTGGGTCATCCCGCTCCTCCTCCTCCTCCTTGGGTGCTTCAATCTTCTCTATTTTCTTGATGGTAAATTTGGGTTCGGAAGTTCCGAAACTTCTTCTTTAGTCTGGGGCTCTGTCTCTTCAAAGATCACGTGCTCGCTGATAAGGATCTACTTCTTCACTGGGTCGTAGAGATGATAAGCCTTGGATTCTTCATTGTTCCCGACAAAGATACATCTTCTGCTTTTGGAATCAAGCTTCGTCCGCTCATCCTTATGCACATGAACTAATGCATTAGAACTGATAATCCTCAAATGAGATATTGTAGGTTACTTACCATAGTAAGCTTTATATGGAGTCATATTGTCTTCAGCCTTGGTCTTGGTTCTGTTGAGGATGTGAACGGCAGTGTTCACGGCTTCACTTCAGTAAGCTTTCAAGAGACTTCCCCCTCACAACATGGTTAAACCTGTCTCTGTGACCGTCTCGTGCTTCTGCTCAGCAACTCCATTCTACTAAGATGTGCGAGCTGCAGTAATTGCCGCTTGATCACGTGCTTCTTGTAGAAACCACTTAATTCGGTAGAAGTGAACTCCCCCCCTCTGTCCGTGCAGAAGGCTTTGACTTCCTCCTCAATCTCCTTTTTGTACCTGGGCCTTCCATTTCTTGAATTTTTGATAAGCTTGAGACTTCTTGGCTAGGGAATATATCTAGGTCATCCGATTGAAGTCATCCACAAATAAAAGGGAATAGCACGAACCTGCAAATGAATTTGTTGACATTGGGCACAGATGTCGGAGTGAACCAACTCTAACGGCTTCTTGGCCGGTGAGGAGGCCTCCTGTGGGAACTTGTCCCTGTGTCGCTTGCCCTCCAAGCAAACCCTGCAAACACGCGGTGGAAGTCCATCCACCATCTTGGACTTTTGCATCTTGGCGAGAGTGCCATAGTTGACATGACTGAACTATTCATGCCATAATTTGGATCTTCCATGGTCCCCATGCACCAATAAAACGTTGAGCCGGTATAGCCCATGCTCCTCAACACCATGAGCCAGTACCTTTCCACTTGCCTTGGATGTGACAGTGTTGTTGAATAGTACCGACATGTTGTGTTTGTCCATATGGCTGACAAACAAAAGACTCTTGCACAAGGTCGGTACATAGAGTACACCGAATATCACCTCCTCGTCTTCTGCAGAGTCGTGATGAATGGGATACTACCAACACCCTTCCCAGGGCATGTCCTGTTATCCCCCACAGTTACCTTGGAGTTAGGATGGGTACCTTCCATGGTCTTGAACCAGTCTTTCTTGTTTGACATGTGCTTGAAGGCTCCATTGTCGACGTACCAGCCTTCCTTGCCTTGGCTCACTGTGTAGGCTGAGCAATACTCAATAATTATGAAAAGTGCGCTAGTAGTAACATTGGCTGAGTCAGTCTTCTACTACTCCTTGGTCTTGGACTCCCTCTTCTGCTTTAGGTCTAACTTCTTCGTCCGACACTCCTTGGCTGAGTGACCAAGCTTCTCGCGGTAGAACTTCTTCTTCTCTGCGTCCTCAGTCTTGTTGTTCTTGGAATCCTTGGGCTTGCCTTTGCCAGGCTTGTCCCTCACCACAAGTGCTTTCTTGTTTGAATTGTTGAACAGTTTCTCATGAGCGTCCTCCTAGGGCCAAGTTCTTCGAATGTGAGAGGCTTGGTCCTTTGTCCCGCAGTGATTGTCGTCACAAAGCTGAAACTCCTGGGTAGCTTGTGAAGTGTCAGCAATGTCAGTTGACTTGATTCTACCTTCCTACCAACTGAAGTGAGCTGGTCGCTCACCACCTTGATCTTTGTCAGGTGGTCATGTACGTTGTCTCCCTCCCTCATATCCAGATTGTACAACTGATGCTGGAGAGTGAGGATCCGAGACGTATTATCTGTCTCATACAGATCCTTCAGTATGGCCCACACCTCTACAGACGTCTCTGCCATCTGAATATGGGGAATCACTGCATCTGCCGTTGTCCTTGTCAGCATGCCTAGGGCTTGGGCATCCTTTTCTTCCCACGCTGCGAGGTCATCCACATCTACCGGCATCAGTATTCTTCCCTTGCTGTCCAATACGTCCTCCAGCCTTTCGTGAACGCCCATCACGAGCTTCCACAGTTTTCGAGCCACAAGATGTCTTCGGATATTCACTATTTGGTCTAGTAATAAGCATGTCTTACACGTATAAAGAGTGTCCTTTGTAGGGTTGTTCACAAAACCAAGGCATAATAAATGTGAATGTATTTTGGTGTAGGGGGCGCTTGCTTCAATCCATAAAGGGCCTTTTTCAACTAGCATACCTTTTCCTAGAACCCTCAACCTCAAAACATGGAGGTTGGCTAACATAGACTTCCTCATTCAAATCACCGTGAAGGAAAGTTGCCTTAATATCAAGTTTGTGAACCTCCCAATGCCTGTGTGATACACAATGGCAATGGCACGTTGAATGGTAGTGATATGTGAAGTTGGAGCAAAGGTTGCCTCAAGGTCAATGCCATGTTGTTGAGTATAGCCTTTCGCAATAGGGCGGGCTTTGTAGTGCTCTACGCTACCATCAGCTTTCAGTTTTAACTTGTAAACCCACTTAGTGCCTATAGCTCTCTTGCTAGTCACACAACTTCCATGTGCCATTTTGGTGAACGGAATCAAGTTCAGCTCTTATGGCATCCATCCATTCCTTGCTATCAAAGACATCCGTATGTCATAGAGGTTCCTCGTTGCAGGCTATTGCAATCAATGCAACATAAGCAAATTGCCATTCATCTATCTTTGTGCACCCCTTTGTAGGCAGCCAAGGGTTCAGCTTGCTTGATGCCCCTGGGGTATCCAAGAGCCACCTCGGGGCTGTTTTCTATTGTCTAATGACAGCCCTCTGCTCTACAACTGCCTGTTCAATAGCATGATCATCAAGTGGCTGCAAATTATGCTGAACATGGGCATCAATCTAAGGAGGCTGAGAACTGCTAGAAGCATTGGGATTTTAATCATGCATTTGCTGTTCTGAATCTGTGTTTGATTGAAAGAGAGGCAGCAAGGAATCAAACACATATGAGACATCTACAGATGGCTGTTTTTACAGTCCAGCCAAGGTAAAGCTGCATGCTCACCAAAAACCACATCTCTTCTGATAAAAACCTTCCCCATGCTAGGCTGATACAGCCTGTAGCCTTTGCTCTGTGAGCTGTAGCCAATGAGTATGCATTTAACTGCCTTATCTTCTAGCTGGATGCGTCAATTTTACGAGCAAAAACCTATGAGCAAGTTTATACGAGCGTGTTTTTCAAGAGATTTTAAAAATAGTATTTCTTTAGGAAACATGGTTTTTACACTTTTATTTTCATTAGAACTAGATCCCTTTATCATAAAAATATACAAACTAGTCACTCATTCATTTTTACATAACATAAATCTTCTTATTCATAGACATCCCTTTGTACCCTTGTTATTACCTTAAAAAAGTATTGAAAAATAATTCATTTAAGAAACGTCCCTCATAATCACTCTCAACATAATAATATTATACATAAATAATTACTTATTAAACACATTTATATCATATGGCAATATCTTTCAAGTGTTTTTATAGTATTAATAACAATATATTTATGGACATGTTTCTACTGAAGTTTAAATTACTGTAAATAAGTATTAACTTGGGCTTATATATCACTCTCATAAAATACATGTAATATTTAATACTATATATGCAAGGTTTTCCAAAATATAACCCCATAGATGTGCTCAAATGGGGTTTTCCGATCAATTTGAGTGGCTGAATGACTATATTTGGACATTGGATGTGAAAGTTATGTCACTTTTAAAAGTGCTGTCCAAGGTAGTTTCGCCAGCGAAACTACCTTGAAAGACCTTGTTCAAAGGGGTTTCGCTGGCGAAACTACCTTGATGGCTTGCTTCAATGAGTTTTCTTTGGAGAAACCCTTTCATGAAGATAGGGTGAGAGAGGTTTTTCAATGTCACCCCCTATTAAGTAAAAAGTTGTAAGAAGGATCATAAGGGAATTTTCATAGAGAAGTCTACTCTACATGTGGGTTTCTTCAAAAGCCATCCCATTATGTTCTCACCATTCCCAAAGATTCACATAAATATTCGTGTATAAAATAGGCATTCCTATAATACTTTTCATATTTCTAAGTGAAACTATGTTTTCTTCTGATCCATTTTTGTCATATTTTTGCATAGTTGGAAGCTTTTTTTTTCCTTCGCTCAAACGCTCGGAAGATTTCGCTCGGAAAATGCTCGTCCCCTCTTCCAGCTCGTGCCTCAATTGAGAGGGAACACGTGCATATGCCAAGCATCCAATGTGTGAAATCACAGGCTTCTAACCTGTCCATGCTTCATAAGGAGTGATTCTCTTCAATGCTCTGTGTGGGTGCTTTATTGAGCACATAGTTGGCACACACAATTGCATCCAATGTGAGGCGCCAGGTCACAGAAGTCGACATTTTCACACAGAATAGCAATTCAAAATTTGTTGAAGGGAGAATATCTTTCTTCCAAAGAGAATCCTTTACATGTTGGAAGAAGTATGTACCGCCTTGCTACCCATGTGGCCTACCTCCGATATCTGAATCACAATCACGATCTTAATCTCATTCACAATCACAATTGGAGTTAGATATCGCAATCTCAATCTCAATCTCAATCAGAATCCCAATCTTAGCCTCAAACTCGAACTTTACACCTAGATCCTCGATCTCAAATCTGGGTCTTTCTAAAGTTGCCTCGAAATCCATGCATGTAAGGATTTTGTGAAAATCTGTGTGTCTAGAATCAATCCCAGTCTTCAAGAATCTATCTTTCTGAAGTGCAAATGTGCTTTTTTCCAAAACAGTGTCCGCTTTCTAGAAATAGGGTCATTGTTGCGATTTAGCAAGTTCACTAGAAAAAACAGCCCTGCTCAAAGGCCCATATCCCCATATGGTGTGGAATTTGTAAAGAACCATATGACTTTGAATCATCGTTCGATTCCCTACAACTTTGCTCATCATCTATTCTACCAAAATCGGGCATCTTAGGCCTCAAATCTGCGTTTTAAAATCCTGCACATTCATCCAAGTAGAAAAACCAGTCCAAAGTCCATTTTCTTGATCTTCGGGTCATTATTTCATCATCCAAATGGTTGGATCACGTAAATTACAAGGTATCAAAACTCTAGTCCGCAAGAAAGTCCGCAACTCTCTTATACAATCTTCTTCCAAAATGAATCATCTTCCCGTACGTATTTGTCTTTCAAAAATTGCCAATATCAATATTTTGATGACGAAATACCAAAATGTATGAACAACAAAATAGAGTGCAGGGCCTCACATCAATATAGAAGCAAAATAGAGTGCAGTTAGCTAGGGCCTCACATCCAACCAAAACTTATTGGGCAAAGACTTCCCCTTAAGCATGCATCTGGCCATTTCCATCAATGTCCGATTCTTCTGCTCTTCGACTCCATTCTGCTGCGCAGTGTATGACATTGTGCCCCGGGCTGCTAAAAAATCAAAAAATTCACGAGGCATGTACTCACCCCCCATGTCAGTGCAAAGGGTCAAGAGCTTGTTTCCACTCTCATTTTCTGCCATGGCAAGGAATTGCTTGAAACAAGCAAAGACGTCGGATTTGGCTTTCAAGGGATAAACCCAAGTATGTCTAGTGAAGTCATCCACCCAAGTATGTCTGGTGAAGTCATCCACAAAGGTGACAAAATATGAGTTACCCCAAGTGATCATCTTTTGGAAATAAGTATCGATGCATTTTGCCCAACAAGAAACCCTCACATACATCTATGTAGTTACCATGCTGGTTGTCATAAATGGCACAACAATGGAACACATAACACTTCCCAAAGAGTCGCTGCATCTCTTGACACTGCAGTGACCTGCACTTCACTACTACTACTCACTGGATAAGATGCACATTTTTACATGTTTTTGATAAATGGGTGATATGAATGGGACACGTGACAATGGTCCCCTTAGGTTCATCACTCAAGGACTGAAATAGCTTTTTACAAGATGTAATGTCCTTGGAAGCACCACTATCAAATTACCGGTCAGACATGGAATTTGAAACTGACAAAGCTGCGTCATGCTTTGATGGATTGTAGTGGCAAGCGACAACAAATGCCCACTCATCATGAGCCATATTTGGTGCGTCATGGTTGTGCTTATGAGCAGTAGGTGCATTTGTCACAGCAAGACCTTGTTGTTGCTTCTTTTTCTCTGAACCACTGTGCTTTCTACACTCAGAGATGTCATGTTTGAGTATTCTGCAGTAGTTGTAGTACTTTTTCTTCTTTCTATCAGCCTGGGTAGAAGAAGATGAGATGCCAGAAGAAGGTTTGGGCTCGCTGAAATTCTTACCCCTTTTTCATTTGCCTTTGTGATCCGTGGCAAAGGCTTGATTTGCATCAATGGAAGCAGCCTAGCTTTGACAGCTCTGCTCCTCCTGCATAAGTAAGGTGACAACAAGCTGATCGAAGGTGTAGTGGTTGGGGTTACCCCTCTCATCAACATTGATGAGCTGCTCTCTGAAGCCCTTGAATTTTTGTGAGATAGTAGGCATCCATGCTGTCCCCTTCTTCCAGCTTGACATTATCTATCTACCTCCATAAAAAGGCAACCTTGGCCTTATTCCGGTTGTGATAAAGATTGACCAAAGTATCCCATGCAGCCTTGGCTGACTTGCAAGTCTGAATATGAGGCATAATGGACCTCTTGCAAGATATGGTGTGCCTGTGCACCTGTTTGATCCCATCCGAGTTGATCCTATGTGGGAGGAGCTGGAGACATTGCGGCAGCAGTGATAGACAATCCAAATGTGGCAATGGTAGCACCACCCATAGTAAGTGTGGTGGCAGTAGGTGCATGTGCCTGAGAGGCTAGTCTGGCCTCTGTTCATGCAACAATACCCCAAAAATTCTTGGTGATCAACAAGTGGTGTACCATGTACGACCACAGGGATAGATGTTCCCATTGAGCTTGTCCTCAGCTGAAAGCATGCCAAGCAAAATAATTGTTTGCCATTGCAAAAAATTTCCAAAAATAAATGTGCCCTGCAAATGTCAAAGCATCAAGAATATCACTGCAATGACCTTGCTGCTGCTCAAAAAGCATATTGCAAATCTGCAAATGTCAAGCAAGAAGTGCCTGCAAATGTGAATGCCAAATGGGCTGCTCAACACTAAGCCACATGCGCATATCTATCCCCAAAATCTGCCTGCAAAATCCTGTCTAACAAGACTCTGCAAAATGGCTGCCCCAAATATTTGCATGAATCTGCTTCAATGTACCTAGAAATCAAACGCCTAATGCATAAGGGCCAATGTAAGGCAACGGGAGCAAAAGCCACAATTTCTTGCAAGCTGAGTATTTGCTGTGGGATCCAGGGGAGTAGGAATGGATTGATGAAGGGCATCGAGAGAAGAGCCTCCCCTTCTTTCCTTAAACCGTAAGTAATGCCAAGAGGTTTTAGATCAATTGTAAAGGCTGGATACCCTCTAGAGCTCCTCATTGGGAAAATTTTCAGATTTCTGCTGATTTTCAGAAAATCTTTTGGAAGAGACTCCATAAATCCCACAGGAATAGAAAAATCACTCTAGTCTTTTGGCTTTCTATTCATGGTGGGATTGCAGTTAACCTGTGGATATCCAGGTGTGGGACAGACTCTACATGTCCTCATTGCCACCAAATGGTGGACAGTTCAATATTGGTTATGGAATTGCGGAGAGGTGAGGATTATTTGGAAAGGGATTGCTAGTATCTTCAACACATTTGTCCATCATCCCTTCTTCATGCCCTGGGGTTTAGTTGCTTGGCTTTCCCTTTCAGGTCCTCTATGTATTTTATGAGAGGCATGAATCTTCTTCGGCTTTCTCGATTCTGTTACACTTAGTTGAGTCATGCTCTCTGGATGATGTTCCAATGTCACCCGTCAGAGCGGTACACGCTTCTGTGGGTTCCTCTTGGGAGATTTTGGCGAGCATTTTAGCGTGGCATATCTGGAGAGCTAGGTCTTGGACCATTCCCACTCATACTTCGGCCAATATTTAGACAGATATTAGACATACGTTGATGGCCACTTGGATGAGCATGAAGGGGTCCTCCCGAACAGCCTCTGCTAGTAGGGTTACTTTCCTTGGGGAATGGAGAGGCTCCCCCTTGTTCTTGGAGTCCTCTGTAGGGTTGAGATGGCATTTTCAGCCTCAACCTTCGATTTTTTTCTACCTCTTTTTGAGAAGCTTTTGGAGGACTCCCAGGTTCACCCTTCTCAGACTATGGCCAGTATCTGGGCAGATACTATACACACTTTGATGGCCATTTGGGCGAACATACAGGGAACCTCCAGGACTGCTACTACTACTGCTAGGAGGGTTGCCTTTCTCAGAGTCTGGAAGGATTGTTCTTTCTTCTCTGACTCTCCTTCAGGGATGAGGTGGCATTTTCAACCGCCACCTGGGATTTTTATTTGCTCATTTTGAGCTGTTTTTTTTCTCATGCTTGACATGATGTACTCCCACACTTGAGCTTGCTCTGCAGTTTTTATTCATACTTAATGAAGTATTTTTCTTGAAAAAAAAAAGAGAAGCTTTTTTGAGCCATCTTGAGGGTTTATTTCATGAACCGCATTTTCTTTTTCCGCTTTGAGCTCTCTCTTGCGGGTTTTGTTCATACTTAATAGAAGTCTTTTTCTTGGGGGAAAAAAAAAGAAATTGAAGGACAAGGTCTTACCAGGAAATTTGAGAGCAAGGGACTGCAATTTTTGCAAAAGCCCCGAATTTTGGAATGGACAAAAGTGCCAAAAGAGAGAAATATAGGTAAAATATCCCCAAATCTCACTGAATCACCCCAAATGTCACTAAATCACCTCAATCCCACCGGCAATGTGCTGTCAATGAGCTGAAAAAAATGTTGGCAATATTGAGTTCGATTGTGTTCAAGACTGAAATGTAATTGAGAGCTTGAGACTGCAAATGTACACCTGAGTCAAACCAGCTGTTGCTGGAAGCTGACTGTAGCAGCTGAGCAGTTGTTATCAACACGAATCCGTACAATTGTATGGATGCAGTAAGGATAGCAGAGGTTCAAGGCGAAAAATGACAGAAAGGTGTACGGACAGGTTTGGTGTAGTTTGTTTCAGATCGAACTTATGCTAAAGCTGTTTATGCGTACTGTCTGCTGGTCGTGGGTGTAAGAACAAGTCAAAAATCAACAAAAGCAGCTCCTAATTGCTCCAAACAATTGTGGGACTATTTGTAGCTAAAAACAGGTGCAGAAGTAGGTCACGGGACTTGAAGAGGTGCAATGCTTGATCGTGGACGTGTGCAAATCTACAATGGGCTCCAGGAACTGGTCAAGGGATTGGAACAACAGCTAGTATTCACAATGCTAGAGGGTGTTGCATCTTCCTCAGGTTTCTTCTCCAGACTATTTGCTCACTATCAGCTGCACAGGGTGTTAGAATATATTGCATCTCCTGTGTGGTGAGTGAGGGCTTCTATGTGGGTGTGCCCGTGGATAGCGAGGTATACTCAAGTAGTTCTCTTTCGGTCAGATAGCAGGCCTAGTAGAGGCTATTTAGAGCCTAGCTCTTTGGAGGCAACAATGAATTCGATTTGCATCCCACACTGCTCCAGATTGTCCTATAACCACTTGCAGCACTCTTTGCTACTTCAAGCAATGAACTTGGAACACATCCTGTCCATACTCTTTGCTACATCAAGTAATGAACTTCGAACACATCTAGTTCATAGCTCTGTCTCCAAAGCTTACCTTACCTGTCAGATTTCAGTTTTATAGGAGCTGTAATCAGCCCGCTCTCCTATCCACAAGCCTTCTCTAGCTGTAGCACATGGGGGACACATTCTTTATTGCTAGAGAGGTAGTACGCTTTGATTTTCTTGATCAAGTGTTGCCCTCAGATCACGTGACCTGTCAGAAGATGAGTCTACCTGTTTTGATGAAGTTGGATCTCCCCTAGGCAGTGAGCTGAGGTTTCTCAGGAACAGGCCGGTTTTTCTTTCAGCCTTTTCCGGTTTTTTCCATACTCAGCACCTTTAGGGCTGCTGTCTTGTATGAAATCTTTCAAGCATTAATAGAAGGTTCCATTCTTTGAAAAAAAAAAAAAAGAAGTTGGATCTTGGTCCTCAGATTTGCTCGTTTTTAGACTGACAGGTATCCCCTCTTCCCACAGGTATAGCACCGGCTCTGATCTTTCTTTTGCACTGTTGAAAGGTCCTGATCACCACCATGAGACAACTTTAGCTTACCTTCGGATGGTAGAATAGATTCCTCCTCGAAGAGAAGAGAGTAGAGGTCATCAAAATCCAATTGATTTGTCGGGACCTATAGCACCGCAACACCTGAGAAACCATATCATACTCTTGTGGAAGATTCTTGAGAATAAGTGCAGCCAACTGAGTAGAGGATAAGGCAGCACCCATTGCCAGTAAGCTGGTCATGGATGACCTCGGCCCTCATTAAGAACGACTACATCAAGGTACTTGCATGAAACCCAAGACTATAGAGCTGACCTTGCAAAGTGACAGCCTGCATAGAAGAATCAAAACACACCCCAAACACTTTCGTCCAAGCCCAAGCTTCTAGATGACCTGTGGATTTGATACCATGTCAACATTGCATAAACTTGGGAGAGAGAGAGAGAGAGAGAGAGAGAGAGAGAGAGAGAGAGAAGATAACTTTGTGTATGGCATAATTAATAATGCCAACCAATGGTGTTTGTGTGGACGAAATGGAACACCTGGAGAGTGGCAAGGGGGCTCTATTTATAGGGGAAGTGCCTACAGCCTTGCCGACGTAACCCAACTAGATCCGGTCAGTTTTGCCCAACCTGGTCAGGTCTGTTGACCGAACACTGGTTTGGGTCCTGGGTTGGCCTTAATCTGGCCATTAGTTGGCATGGTCGTGGCCCATACAATGGCCTATACAAGGCCCTATATAGTCTCTATATATCAGGCATGCTATCTGATCGAGAAAGAACTACTTAAGTATACCTCTTTGCGTGGGCACACCCACATAGAAGCCCTCGCTCACCACACATGAGATGCAATATATTCTAATATGCGCTTGCCAATCCATCAAAACGAGGAGCTCTTGGATTCAAAGTTTGTAGACATCACGGCCCTGTATTTGGAGGCTACGGATGATAGCCTAGAGAGAGTGTAGCATCTCCTAAAGGTCTAGTGCAGTGATTTGGGAGCCAAGATCAAATGGAGTAAGTCAGTAGGCTTCCTCACAGCCTTAGAGGAAGCTCTCACATGGGAGGTTGATCTTGGCTTTATGAATACCATGTTGTTGCGAGATGGCACAACACCTATGATGCTAGGTTTGGTCTAGATGTTTATGCAGATGTGCAGATAGTAACCCAGTTCTAGGGAGTGTTAGGATCTCCCTTGTTGCAGGTAGAGTGATTGAGGAATCAGGTTCTTTTGGCCATGGCCTGGTACTTTGCATTGTGTTGGTGTTTCCACATGGATTAGCGTTGGATGTTGGTTCAAAATTTTCTTTGGAAAGGCTTGTATGGTACATGAACTACCCGAGCACGAGTCACTTGGCAGATGGTGATCCTCCCCTAGGTAGAGGAACGGTTAAGCATTATAGACCCAAAGATGCAGAGCAGAGCCCTCTTGGGCAAGGTCATCGCTTGTTAGATGTCTCGCTCTAGGCATAGAGCCTTGGAAGCTCCTACTCCAACAGGGGCTTTGAAGGAACACTCCCTGTATAGGAGGCAATAGTCTCATAGGCGGATCTTCTTAGAGGCCTCCCTCATGGGAAGGGATCATCTCTGATGTGGAGCTTGACGAGGGTACGGCAGCACCTTTTTGCTCACCCTCATTCGGGCTAGCCCATAGTGCAGGGATGAGTTCAAGCACTAGCGCTTCTTTTGGCATCTAGAGGTTTGAGGTCAGGATGGGCACATGTTGGCCCACTACACACATGTTCGTTGGGACAATAGATATGCCCGCTTCTTGGGAGCTTGGCATTGCCTTCTTAAACAAGGGGAGGAGCAGTTTTGACAATGGCACATTTGAGGGTACTCATGGCAGCCTCCTGGAGATTGACAATGCTATCCCAATGTTGTGGCACGAGGGCTTAATGGCAGTCCTAGATCCAAAGCATCCTCCAACCATCAGGTCCAAAGCATCCTCTTGATGGTTCGTCGGTTCTC
The DNA here is from genome assembly GCF_047967505.1 of Dipteris shenzhenensis. Lineage (NCBI taxonomy): Eukaryota > Viridiplantae > Streptophyta > Polypodiopsida > Gleicheniales > Dipteridaceae > Dipteris > Dipteris shenzhenensis. Next base: position 5,160,804 of record NC_141609.1, on the reverse strand, counting down.
TAGGAAAGGAGTGCCGCTTAGAGTCCACTTCAAGGCTGTATGCATTGATCCTGACCCAGCTTTTTATAGCATTGACCAAGGAGGACATCTAGCAATCCAATTGACACAAACCTTTAGGAAGATGATGCCTTGTCCTCTCTAGGTTGGTAGATGATTAGAGTGGTTTGGAGGTGTTGGACTCTTGATCCCAATCCTCAAAGGGAGGAGATCTTTTAGTGGCGTTTGACATTTGTGACTTTAGGAGGGCCGCCCAATGTTGTTGCGAGGGATCTAGTAGAATCTCGAGAAGTGGTTTTGGCCTTCCTAGGTAGGGAACTATAAGAGGATTGTGGAGGTAGAGTTACTTTCCTAAACCACTCGGATTGGTAGATGACTTTGGTTTGGAGGCCTTAGCCTAGAGCCCACCAGTGGCACAACCTTTGGTGGAGCAGAAGATCTCCACTGAGTCATCACCACATTTCGGTCCCAACTTGGGACTAGCCTCTACTCGAGGAAGATCTCCTACTTCTTCTGGGTTTTGTCTCACGAACGTCTACCTCATCGGTCTCTGGTTGATATAGGTGCAAAAGGAGGACTTGTCATTGCTTCTTGACAGGTGACCTAGAGATGATAACACACTGCTTGTGGAGCTACCCGTGGCTCAGAGGATTTGGTTGGGCTCTCTCAAGATCCTAGCCAAGGGTACAAAGGATCTATCGGGTTTGCACCTGGGGGATGGTGGCCTCGCTCTCTTAGGATCCTAGCCAAGTGTACAGAGGATCCGTCGGATTTCCCTTTGGGGGATGATGGCTAAGCTGACAGAGGGGAGGCACACCTTCTCCATAGAGACGACATTGCTGGCCTACCTCATCAATGGCAAGCAGATTGCTTGATGCCTCTCCCCTTACTAAATGGAAGCCTGCACCCTCATTACCTAGGAGACTATTGCTAGCATCATTGCCTAGCATATATGGGTGGCTTGCTGCTGTCATGTAATGGCAAAGACTTGACATGCGGCCACCCTTGTTGGTATTTGTCATGATATCATGTATACCGTGCGGATCATTTGGGATTGAGGTGCAAAGGATTCTAGGAAGAGAGCTGAAAGGCATGAGTGGTTCCGCAAGGCTTGGCCTGCTACACTTTCATGGATCGAGGTGTCCGTTGGTTGTACCCCCCCACCCGGCTGTTGGTGCCCACTCTAGGGTACTCTAGGCAATGAGCTGAGACCTTGAGCCGGGGCTGGAGCCGGGGCTGCAAGACAGCCAGCACCATTCTGCTCAAAGTTTCTAGTAGAAGGTTCTTTTTGTGAGGGGGACAAAAACTGGAGGGGATTCTCCGCTTGCAAAGAGTCATAGTGGTGGTAATCATGGATAATCTTGTTCAGTTCACACTATCAATTTTCAAAATTTAATTTCGAGATTGAGCTGCTGCTCCTCCCCGCTCCCTTGCTGCCCCCTCTCCCTCAGCCCCTCCCTCCCTCTCTCCCTCGCCCCCAACCCCCCCTCCCCCTCCCCCTCCCCCAGCCCCTCCCTCCCTCCTCCTCCTCTCCCTCTCAGCCCGCCCCCTCCCTGCCTCTCCTTCTGCTCCCTCTCCTCTCCCTCTCAGGCCGCCCCCTCCCTGCCTCTCAGCCCGCCCCCTCCCCTCTCTTCCCGCACCCTTCTACCCCCTCTCAGCCTGCCCCCTCCCCTTCAGCCGCTCCCTTCTACCCCCTTCCTACCTCACTTTCTACCCCCTGCTCCCTACCTCGCCTCCTACCCCCGCTCCCTCCTCGCCTTCTTCCCTGCCCCCTCCCCACTCCCTACCCCTGCCTTCTACCCCGCTCCCTACCTCCCCTCTTCCTTGCCCTCTACCTCACCTTCCACCCCGCTCCCTTCCCTCCGCCTCTACCCCGCCCCCTACTCCGCCCTCTCCCCACTCCCTTCCCTATGCCTCACCCCCCCCCCCCCCCCTTCCCCGTTCCCTATCCCCCTTGCCTCTCCTTGCTCTCCTCTTCCCCCTTCTCTTACCTCACTCCCCCCGCCTCAGCCCTCTCCTCTCCAAAGCTCTCTACTCTCCTTCCTATCCTCCCCTTTCTATCTCCCCCTCTTTCCTATTCCCACAGTGATTTTTTGGAGTGGACGGAGCCTCAAAAGTGTTTGAATCGGCCTCCTCACCTCGATTGGCGATGGATATTCCGTTAGCCAATCCTACTCCACCTCCACCGGCTACGAAAACTTTTACTTTTTTTGAAGACGAGTTGCAGCAGCTCAAGAAGGACGTAGAGATTGAATGCTCTACCACATTGCTCGCATGCATCTTCAGGTCTCACCCTTCCAGATCCCAAGCCAGAGACTGGATGCTTGCTGTTGCTGAGATCCCATCCCTCCCTAGGTTGATGTTGACTGCAGCAGAAGCAACCAAGGCTGATGGGGTACATAGAGTTAGGGTCCTCCGTAAGGATCCCAACCTCACGATGGACCATGTTATGATCCAGCGCCCGGATGGTTCCTTTTTTCGCTAGAGAGTAGAGATTGCAGGCAGGCAGGACCAGTGCAAGATATGCAGGACCATTGGACACTTTGCCAGGGATTACCCCAGGAAGAAGAAAAGGCCCAAGAAGCCCTTTGGTATAGCTACCGCCCCACGGCCTCGACAGGGGGTGGTACGGTCCAACACCTACTCCTCGGCCTGGACAGGGGGTGGTACAGGTCCAACACCTGCTCCTCGACCTCGACAGGGCGGTCCTCCTCAGAGTGGTGGTACAGCTCCTACTTGCCAGAGTGCTCCTCATCGACTGAGCGCTCCTTTGGTACTGCCACCTTTTACCTTCGGTGCCTCATGACCTACAGGGGCACCCCCCGCATACCAATGGGTCCTGGTTCGTGCACAGATTCCACCTTCAGTTCACGAGGATACACTAGTGGACTCTGCTTCACCTGAGGCTGTCCCCTGAGTCTCACCTCACACAGTCGGAGACGCTTTAGCTTCGACCTCCTCCCCGGTTGCAGCTTCTCCCCTGGAACCAGCGGTGCCAAACACTCTCCTTGAGGCAGTAGAGGTCTCCGCGGCCGTGTAGACACAGGATCGTCTAGAGCAGTCCTCACTTCTTCCCTTGGATAGGGGAAAGGGGATGGTTTACACTATTGATCCTCTTCCCTCAGAAGGGATCCTTCACACTCCGGTGTCTGGCCTGATTCACAGGAACTCTTTTTCAGCTTTGGCAGATGCTTCAAATTTTCCAGAGGAGGAGTTTGTGCTTTCTACTTTTGGTGAGCCAATGATTGGGTTTCTTGTTGACAAGGCGTCAGGTGGCAGGGTTCCTTCCCCTATTGATTTTCCACCAATTGGTTCCATTCCTCGCTCCTTGAGCAGGAGGTCCTAAGCACATGCCATTTGGGTGTTTTAAAACGCACTTCAGATTTTTATGCCGCCCTTCTTACTGCAGATCCTGACACACAGGATAGAGAGGATGCTAGACAGGTTATTTGGCAGAGCATCCCTTTGTTGGTGAAACCCATGTTTTGCTTGATGCACCTTTCACCAAGACAGAGTTCAGGACTGCACTTTCAGCCCTTCACAAGGGCAAGTGCCCTGGTTCGGATGACCTTACCCCTTCTTTCTTGATTGCATTTTGGGATATGATTGGAGACTACATTACATCGGCCCTGCAGGGCATTTGGGACTTGGGCGAGATGCCCGGGTCGCTTACAGAGGGTCTCATACACCTTATCTCAAAAGGAGGTTGCAGAAATTTAGTGTCCCAGTGGAGACCTATCACACTTTTGGGGGCATGTTACAAGATTTTGGCCTCCGATTGTAGCCCCTTCTCCCAGATATTATTCATGACACTCAGACGGGATTTGTGTGAGGGAAAGAGAGAGGGAGTGGAACAAAGGAGACAGAGAGAGGGAGACACAAGAAGTGTGGGTGTGTGAAATGTGTTGAGCCATTTTATTAGGATTAGGGATTCACCCTATGACTGTCTTAAGACAGTCATAGGTGTCATAACATTTTAAAGGGTGGCAATGTGCCTTTACCCCAACAACCTCCCACCTAAAGGCCAATGTGCCTAAAGGGGAGAAAAGAATAAAAATTACAGCAATATACAGTTACTGTATACAAGACCATAAAATAAGAATGGTCTCATCCTAATCCCATGATGTGGCGACAATGTGCAAACCGCTCTGTAGGCAAGCTCTTAGTGAGCAAATCTGCAGGATTATCATCAGTATGCACCTTCACAAGCTCAAGCCGCTTGTCTTCTAGTACCTCCGATGAAATGGTATTTCACATCTATGTGCTTGGTCTTCCGATGAAAGGCCGGATTCTTTGCCAACATGATAGCACTCTGACTATCACAATGCAAAACTGGCATATCTCCTGTAATGCCCAAATCTCCCACCAGCCGAGTAAGCCATATTGCTTCCTTGCAAGCCTCAGTGGCTGAACATATTCAGCTTCAGTGGTTGACAGAGCAATGCATTTTTGCAACCGAGACACCCATGATATAGCACCTCCTGCAAATGTGAAAATATAACCGGTAGTAGACTTCCGGTTATCTGCATTCCCTGCATAGTCTGAATCTGTAAAACCATGCACCAATGCATCCTGCCTACCATAGCATATGCACAAGTCTTTGGTACCCTTGAGATACCTCAAGACGCCTTTCACTGCTTCCCAGTGCCGCTTGCCTGGATTTGCCATATACTTGCTGATGACTCCCACCGCAAAAGCAATATCCGGACGAGTGGCAACCATGGCATACATCAAAGAACCAACTGCAGATGCATACGGAACCTTGGCCATTTCAGCCTTATCATCATCTGATCTGGGGCTGTCCTTACTGCTGAGTTTTAAATGTGGAGGCAACGGGGTACTAATAGACTTCCCCCCCTCCATTTTAAACCTCTGCAGTACTTTGTCAATGTACTCCTTTTGTGACAGAAACAGAAGTCCCTTGGACCTGTCACGAATAATCCGCATACCAAGAATATGGTTTGCATCACCCAAGTCTTTCATATCAAAAGACTTATGCAGTTGCTTCTTCAAAGCACTAATCTCCTGATGAGATTTGCTGGCAATCAGCATGTCATCCACATATAGAATGAGTAGCATCAAACTGCCATCCTTTGCCCGTTTGGTGTACAAGCAGTGATCGGTCTCACACCTATGATACCCTTGGGACTGCATGAAGGCATCAAACTTCTTGTACCATTCTCTTGGCACCTGCTTGAGTCCATACAAGCTCCTCTTGAGCTTACACACAAGCTGCTCTTTCCCTTTAACAGCATATCCCTCTGGCTGACTCATGTAGATCTCATCATGGAGATCTCCGTGAAGAAAAGCAGTCTTCACATCCATCTGACATAAATCCATGTCCTCATGAGCAACAAGAGCTAACACTGCTCTCAAAGTAGTCATCTTGACTACAGGGGAAAAGATTTCATCAAAGTCAATGCCCTTCTCCTGCTTAAATCCCTTGGCAACCAATCTGGCCTTATACCTCAGTAAAGCATTTGAATCCACTTTGACTTTGTAAACCCACTTGCATGGCAAAACCTTTCTGCCTGCAGGTAGCTGCACCAAGTCCCATGTATCATTTTGAAGTAGAGAGTCCATTTCAGATTGCATGGCTTTCTCCCACTTCCTTTTCTCTGTTCTTCCCATAGCTTCCTTGAAGCTGGAAGGCTCACCACAATCTGTCAGCATGATAAAATCAGCCACATTATTGGCTCCTAGAACAAACCTGTCAGGAGGCGGTTGTACACGGGTGCTCCTCCTAACAAAATGTTCCGGATTAGGCTGCTGTCTAGCCTGTTCGTCATGCATGACGGGTGGCTGTACCACCATATTTGGCTGTTCTACAGCGCCATTTGCTGGCATATCCAGTAGTGCATCATTGGCAAAATTGTATGGCTGATTTTCAGCCTATATACCCTCTTGAACAGGGTTATCTACAGCAGCCTGCTGCTGCATATTAATGGGCATTCTTTGCTGTCCGACATCATCATAAACAACCCTCCTGTATTCCACAGGTTGCACGGGTTCTTTGTGTACACTATCCTCTTTAAAGATGACGTCATTGCTGCGTATAATCTTCCGTTTGACGGGATCCCATAACCTGTACCCCATTTCACCTTCGTCACCATAACCCATAAAGATGCATCTGAAAGACTTTGGTTCCAGTTTGGTGCGCAGTTCTTTGCGTACATGAGCAAAGCACTCGCAGCCAAACACACGTAAGTGCTTATATGAAGGTGGCTTGCCAGACCACACCTCCTCTGGCACTTTCAACTCCAAAGCCTTGTTCGGCGACCTGTTAATTAGGTGAACTGCTGTTTGCACGGCTTCTGCCCAAAAGCCATGGGACAATGCAGCATAAGACAACATACATCGAACTTTCTCCTGAATAGTTCGATTCATCCGCTCACTCACACCATTTTGAGATGCATTATGAGGGGCTGTGAGTTCCTGTTTAATGCCCTTAGCTTCGCAAAACTGTACAAAAGCATTTGACACATACTCACCCCCATTATCGGATCTGAGGCATTTCAGCCTGCGTCTTGTCCGATTCTCAACCTGAGCGGCAAACTTCTTGAAAGCATCTAAGGCATCGCTTTTATGCTTCAAGAAATAGACCCACACTTTGCGTGTGGCATCATCAATAAAAGTAATGAAATACTTTGCACCCCCTAGTGATAGCTGTGGCATCTCACACAAATTAGTGTGCACTAGATCAAGCGGTGCTCTATTCTGGGGAGTTCTCCTCTTATGAGGAGTCATAGAATGCTTTCCAAAAATGCAATGATCACAAGTAGGCAAATCTGAAAATGAAAGAGACGGCAGATAACCCAAACGTGACAGTTCTTGCATTCCTTTAACGGACATGTGTCCCAACCGGCTATGCCACAATGACATCAGCATACATAAGAGTGACATTTGAATTAGACAGGGTGGTCTTGAAAGTGTCCCAACTCTCAGGGAGGGTACACAACAAGAAAGTAGCCTTGAACTCCTCATCAAGGTTCAATCCCTGTGCAATAAGCTGTGTAAAGATGGCATTGAACTCACTCAAGTGTGAGGTCATAGCTGTACCTTCCTTCATGCGAAGGTCGACAAGCTTCTTCAACCAATAAACCTTACTGGCTGAACTCTTTTGGGCATACAACTCTTCTAGCCTCTGCCATAGGCCATAAGAGGTCTTTTCAGCCTGAACATTGAACACAAGAGAATCAGTGAGAGTAAGCATAATAGCAGCCCTTGCAGACAAATCAAGCTCCTCCCACTCATCATCTGCCATCCCAGATGGCTTGACACCCTTCACCCTTATGGGCTTAGAAATCTTCTTTAGCAGAAGTACATTCAAACACTATTCTGCCCATAATGCATAATTGTGTGCCCCTTCCAATTTCTTTATGTTCAGAATTGAGGATTCACTTCCCCGTGATGCCATATCAGACAAGGAAAGTGCCTGACTCCTTGTAAGTCAAAAAATGACTAAATAAAATTCTGATTTCTCAGAAAACCTGCTCTATCAAGAGCCAGGAGCACTCACAATAGTGCTGTTTTTTACTGTCAAAAATTCTGCAGCAAAACAGAAAATTTTCCCTCCAGTCACTGTACCTTCTGACACACTGTACCGTGCTCAAATAGGCATAAAATAGTAACTTCAGAATGCTGCAGCTGTTCCACAAGTGCTTTATCAGTGCATCATCATCTGACGAAGCACAAAACACTGCTGTCCTGGATACTTCTCCCACCTCAGATGAGGTATTGCACTGATTTTATATGCATAAACCACTTGTCATACACTGTTTTGTTCACTGAAAAAGGCTCCAAACACCTCAGCCTGTCACAAATCTGCAACAAAGTATGGGACAAATCCCAAGCAATCACCCTTCTGCCAAGGGGATAAAAGGCATCTGAAGGTCTCAAACAGTAACTCAAGTGCTCACAAGCAAAATCTGGGCAAAAGCCCCTTGATTTGACACCTGTACCAAGTGAAAAACACCTCAACACTGAGGTAGCATACAAAATACAGCGCTCTCCTGGCACTTTCACCTGACAAAGTAATGCATAAACGGCCCTGTGTACACAGTAACAACACAGATCCCAATGTACAAACACTGAAGAGAAAATCTTTTGAGCACTGTCAACGATGGACAGTTAGGGACCGAGTAAACTCGAAGCGTGGCTCAACTGAGATTTTTCAAAGTGTCGTACACAGAATGTGACCTGCAAGAAATGTCACTGAATACACTGCGGAAACAAGACCAATGTGGGCACCCTGGCTCCACACTGCCTCAAGGCATACACTGCATACGCTTCCAGGCAAAAGCCCTTTGAAATTGTCACCCGAAAATTGAGATTTGCACTCAGCAAAAGCATAAAAGCCCTCTGCAAAATCAAGGCATCTGACCTTCCCAAAACAAAATAACTGTGCAACCACCACACACTGTGGCACTAGTCACCTCAAGCACGAGGGACACGAGTGTCCTTGCTGTACCTCAAACACACAGTTTTAGAATTGAAAAATTCTGGGAATGCAGAGCAGAGTGCTCTCTCTTTTTCCTTCTTCCCCAAAATAAAATTTCTGTGCCTGCTGTACCTGCTGTACCTGCGCAGGGTACATGCTGTACCCTGTACTTGCGAGGGCACGAATCCCCAAAAAAATTTTTCTACCTGTACCTGCTTGTCGCGGCGTCCGTACAGCCACATCCGTACGGTACGGCTGCCTGTACGGCATCCGTACAGTCGGTTCGGATGGCCGTACCTGTCGCGGCTGCTGCCTTGCAGCCGGTCGACGGGCTGCACGCAGCCGGTGCTGCGCGCTGCGCGCGCTGGCTGCACCCGCCTGTGCTGTGCGGTGCACGCGCTAGCTGCGCCCGCCTGTGCTGTGTGGTGCACACGCTGGTTGCGCCCGCCTGGTAGCGGGTAGCAGCTAGCAGCAGCTAGCTGCTGCTGCAGCTGTAGCTGCCCGCGCGCGACCTGCTTCTGCGCCGCTGCGTGCGCGCTGCTCGCTGCCCTGCTCGCTGCTGAGGGTACGAGGCCCGAGGGGAGAGGGAGGGGTAGAGGGAGGGGTAGACCGGAGTTGAGAGGGAGAGGTAGAGGCTCTGATACCACTTGTGAGGGAAAGAGAGAGGGAGTGGAACAAAGGAGACAGAGAGAGGGAGACACAAGAAGTGTGGGTGTGTGAAATGTGTTGAGCCACACCACAAACTCATAGGTTTTATTAGGATTAGGGATTCACTCTATGACTGTCTTAAGACAGTCATAGGTGTCATAACATTTTAAAGGGTGGCAATGTGCCTTTACCCCAACAATTTGTGCATGGCAGAAGCATTTTTTCTTCTTTTGGGAAGCTTCAGAGTGGGCCATGCAGAGCGGCCAGAATCTATAGCCATTCTACTCTTGGATTTTAAGAAAGTTTATGACAGAGTAGATTGGGGTTTTTTGGAGGGCACCCTTCTACGTTTTGGCTTTACAGATGCTTGGATCAAAGGTGTTTCCTCTTTGTACAGATCAGCCCACAGCCAGGTACTTATTGGTGGGGTAAGGGGTGAGAGATTTCAGATTTTCAGATCAGTCCATCAAGGATGCCCCCTCGCTCCTTTTCTTTTTTTGTTCGTGGTTGAAGCTATGAGTATCTATATTAGATCTCAAGCTGACATCTTTGGGCTGAGACTTCCCATCAGAAGGGAAGAGGAGCTACTTGACAATGAGTTGGCAGATGACACAGCAGTTTACTTGGATGCCACACCACAGACGCTCACTTCTTTCAGGACAACATTGGATTTATTTTGCTTGGCGGCAGGGGCGCAGATAAATTGGCATAAATCCAATGGCTTTTGGATCAGTGACGAGGACACTCTAGTTTAGGGGCTTGACATAGGATTCACTTGGGTTCAGAGGGGTGTGCCAGTCAAGTATTTGGGCTTCCAGGTCGGCTTGGATATTTCTTCCACGCAGCAGTTTGCTCCCGTGTTAGAGAGCATCAGGAGGAAGCTCCTTTTTTGGAGCTCAGCCAAGTTGGATATTGCCTGTAGAGTTGTGGTGGTCAACTAGGTCCTCTTGGCCACGGCCTGATTTGTTTGTTCATGCTGGTGCCGTTCTAGGGATTGCATCATTCAGCTCAGGAGACCGATCAGAAACTTTCTTTGGAGTGGGCTTGATGGCACAGCAGATGCGTTAGCCAGGGTGGCTTGGGAGACCCTCATCCTCCCTACACACGAAGGGGGTCTCAATATTATTGATCCAGATTTACAGTGTAGAGCTTTACTCTACAAGATGGTGGTGTGGGGACTTATGCCAGGGCAGGAGCCGTGGAAGGCATTTTTTATTAGCAGTGTACAGATGTGCACACCTTCTTCAAGTGGAGACTGGATGGATAGTGTTAGGTGGATTTTCACCGCAGCACACCTCAGGTCTCTTTCGTCCCCTCTCATGGTTGCCATCCTGAAAGCATGGGCCAGTTTTAGGAGCACTCTTCGGAGGATTCCCCCTTCCTCTCGTGAAGAGATTGATAGGCAACCGATCATGTGGAATGACTGTATATTGGATGATCTTGGCAGACCACTCGGTGCTTCACTCTACATGCAGTGGTCTTGGTGGAAAAGGGGACCTGCCTCATCATTGGGGTCATGGAAAGCCTTCCGTAGGCTTCCAGAGGAGACCAAATCTCAGTTGATAGGACATCTCAGAGGGAGTGCAGGGAGGATCTTGCAGATTGAGGCAGCCCTTCCAGCGAATTGGGTAGACACAGATGATATGCCACTCACTTGCTCCACTTGGGCAGGTGCTTTTACGAGAGGGGGTATTCCTCTTCAGGTTTTGGCCTTTCGAGATGCACATGAGGATGCCTTGGTTTTTGGTGTGCATGATGGTGGCAGGTTGTTCAGGTCCACAGAGGACATCTTGCTTGAGTTTGCTTTTCAGCCTATCAGGGTTGTAGGTCTTTTGGTGTAGGGATCAGATTCAGAGTGGTTCCTCGACCCAGACCCCCGGCTTCTCTCCACTGGATCTTGGAGACTTTGGCTCTACGGGGGAGTTCCCATTAGGTATTTGCAGTGGGACCCTGGAGAGTGGGAGTGGATTGACGCAGGGCATCGAGAGAAGAGCATCCCCTTCTTTCGTTATACGGTCAGTAATGCCAGGAGATTCCAGCTCAGTAGTAGAGGTTGGAGACCTTCCAGAGTTCCTCATTGGGAGGCATTTGATATCACAGCGGATTTGCAGAGATGCTTTTGGAAGAGACTCTGGAAATCCCACAGGAATAGAAAGATCACTCTTTTCTTTTGGCTTTCTATCCATGGTGGGATTGCAGTGAACCTTTGGAGATCCAGGTTCGGAGCCGACCCTACTTGCCCTCATTGCCTTTCTGCTTTGGAGACAATTCAACATTGCTTATGGGATTGTAGACAGGCGAGGATGATTTGGATGGGGGTAGCTAGGATTTTCAGTCACTTTGCCCACTCCCCATTCTTTATGACATGGGGCTCAGTGGCTTGGCTTTCTCTTACGGGGCCTCAGGTATTCTTTGAGAGACTTGACTCTTCTTGGGCCATTTCAATTCGACATCATCAGGTTGAGTCATGTTCTTTGAATGTGGTACCACACTTTCCTTTTGCAGCTGTACATGCCTCTGTGGATACCTCTTAGGAGATTCTAGCGAGCATAGCAGCCTGGCATATCTGGAGAGCCAGATGCACAGAGGCATTGGAGGGAACTCAGGTTCATCCCTTGCACACATTGGCTAGTATCTGGACAAACACCATACATACCTTGATGGTTGTATGGACAGACACCATACATACCTTGATGGCCGTATGGACGAGTATGCAGGGAGACTTCCGTGCTGCCTCAGTTAGGAGGGCTTCTTTCTTCAGGGAATGGAAGGATTCTCCTTTCTTCTCTGAGACTCTTACAAGGTTGAGGTGGCACTTTCAGCCTCAGCCTTGGTTGTTTTCCACCTCATTTTGAGGGGGTTTATTTATCCTCATGGTTTCATGATGTATTCTGCTTTGAGCTTGCTCTCGTGGGTTTTTTCTCTTACTTAATAGAAGTCTCTTTCTTGAAAAATAAATTAAATTAAATTAATTTAGGCTATGATTTCGGTCCATGAGGTATACAGATAATCTCAACGCTTCTAATAGGAAATACATGAGGTATCAATGTACATGCAATGGTGTGAAAAAAGTGAGTGGACATGGTTGTGTGCTTTGGTATACTTACACATAATGAACCTTGATCCCTAAAGTATGTTGAATTCTTGTGTCTCTTGTCACAGATTTGCAAAACGGAGAACAGGGCACAGTTGTAAAAGGAAAATCATGCAACCTTGCTCACTTACGACTGATGGTATTTTTTCAGCAATGATGGATACACATTTTTACTATTCCTGGTTTCAAACGTTTGGCAAAGTGCTATTTTTTATTTGATGCACCATTATCTTTTGAGCAATTTCATCTTGATTTTTACTAGGGAATTGTACATTATTTAAATTTATCTAGAGTTTATTGCAGGAATAGAGATGGCACAACCCGCACCACTTTACAGATTTTTAAACCGAGGTCCTTACAGAGTAAATGAATTTCCTACCTTACCGATTAACTCCCTGGCATTAATTCGTAGTCCTTGGACTTCATGGTAGATTCACTTAAAACAGTGGTAACTCTCAATGACAACTCTCTTAACCGCCATATTTGAATGGAAATATGAAAGTACTGGTTTTATTCCTATGAAGGCTTTGGATTCTCTGAGATCCTTGATGCTGCCTATCTTAGCCTTGTAATACTTAAATTTGCATTGTGGATTGAGTAAACAATCACATATCTTGTGGTTATGTGCAGTCTTCTAGCCTTTCAAAGACATGGGATGATCTTGACCGACCCCATCCATGGGTTCCTGGTAATCCTTTAGTTCATGTTTCTTTTAAGTTTTGTGAAAGTTGGACTACAAAAAAACAAAGCTGTTTGTCATGCTCTATTCTCCAGGACACGTAAATAGGAGTTTCAACAATCTCACTGTTGACGACATAAAGGGTGCACATCCTAATCCTAAGGTATATATCTCCTGCTTACCGAATCTCTCTCTTTTTGGTTTCTGTCTCAATTAAACACTGGAAAAAGGTCTTGTTTGTTAGAAGAAAAACCCAACAATGGCACCCCTTGGGGGATCTTACAAGGCCCCCAACGTAGGCCCTTAGGGAGGCAACCCAAGAAACTGTGCGTCATGCTTTATTGACCACAGCTAAGATATAAATGAGCTAGAAAGGTATGAGGATGCCAAGGACACCCAAATGGCAGGAAGCCATGAAAGAGGAGACAGTATCACACAAATAAACACTTGGGAGTTAGTAGATTTACCACCAGGTAAGACTTCCATCGGAAACAAATAAGTCCTACTGGAAGAGTGATGGACTTGTGGAAAATTAGGAAGCCAGGCTTGTTGCACAAATCTACCTAGAAGAAAGGCATAGACTATGGCGAAACCTTTGCATCCATGGCCAAGCATAAAATTATCATATTGATGGTAGCCCTTGCCACTCATTATAGCTGGCCTCTTTATTAGATGGATGTGAAAACTGTTTTTCTCAATTGTGATCTGAAAGAGGAATTCTATGTGGACTAGCCACATGGGAGAGAAAAAAGGTTGGCAAATCCCAAAAACCTTCAAGGTCAAAGACAAGGAGAAAGAAGGTTCTACAGACCATGAAAGGCTTCGTGTGGTTTGAAACAAGCATCTCCTATTGACAAGCTTCTTTTCTGGAGCTCAACCAAACTTGACCTTGCTTCCAAGGTGGCCACGGCATCATTTATTTGCTCTTGTTGGTGCCATTCTAAGGACTACATCACTCAGCTCAAAAGATCGATAAGGACTTTTATTTGGAGTGGTCTAGACGGTTCAGCAGATACCAGAGCAAGGGTGGCTTGGGAGACTCTAATCCTTAAGTGGGAAGGGTGCCTCAATATAATAGATCAAGACTTGCGGAGCAGAGCTTTATTATGCAAGGTAGTGGTTAGAGGACTCGTGGTAGGGCAACAGGCACCTTGGAAGGATTTCTTCATTGGATGCATACAATCTTGGTCTCCTTCCAAGATGGAGATTGGAAGGATAATACCAGATGGATCTTTACTTCAGCCCATCTCAGTGCTCCATTCTCCCCTCTTATGGGTGCTATCTTGAAAAGCTTGGGCCAGCTTTAGAAGTACTCTTTAGAGAGTCCCCCCTTCCTCTTGAGAAGAGATTGATAGGCGGCCAATCATATGGAATGATAGTATACTTGATGAGCATGGCAGATCACTAGGTACTTCTCATTTCATACAGTGGTCTTCATGGGAGAGAGGTCCTGCCTTCTTTGTGGGTTCTTGGAGGATCTTCAAATGCCTTCCTGATGATCGCAAAGCCCACTTAGTAAGCCACCTCAAAGGAAGTGCAAGGAGTATCTAGCAGATTGATGCAGCCATATACTTGGATTGGGTTCTTCTAGGTGACAGGTTTCACTCTAGGGACACGTGGCTAGGAGCCTTTATGAGATTAGGGATCCCACTTAAGGTTGTGGGACTATGAGGCCAGACCGGGATGTCTTGGTCTTTGATGTTCATTCTGGGGGCATGTTATCTAGATCTACGGATGATAGTCTTACGGATATTGTATTTCAATCTGTCAAGGTTGTAGGCCATATGGAATAATTTATTTTTGGAGTCAAGATGGTATCTAGATCCTAACCCGATTCATGTTCCCTTGGGCTCATGGAGGATTTGGCTCTATGGAGGTGTCCCCATAAAGCATTTGTAGTGGGATCCCGGGAAGTGGGAATGGATTGATGCAAGAAGATACTAAGGTGGTGTCCACAACTTTTGATGGCCTACCCTGACTCATATTAGGGCTTTGCTGCGACATTGAGGTTAGTGGCCATGGGTAACCCCAACCACTACACCTTCTACAACTTGTTTCCTCACTCTCGTAGGAGGAGCAAAGCCGTCAAAACCAGGCTGCTTCCATTAATGCAGATCAAGCCTTTGCCACATATCACAAAGGCAAAGGGAGCAAGAAGCAAGCCCAAGCCTTCTTCTAGCACTTCATCTCTTCTACCCTGGCTGATGGGAAGAAGAAAAAGCACGGCAACTATTGCAAGAAACCTGGACATGACATCTCCGAGTGTCAAAACATATTGCTTTGAAGAAAAAGAAGCAACGGCAAGGTCTTGCAATGACAAATGCCCCTGGTGTCCATGAGCATAACCATGAGGCATCCAATGTGACTCATCGTGGGCATTTGTTGTTACTTGCAATTACAATGTGTCAAAGCATGATGCAACTTTATTAGTTTCAGATTCTTTGTCCAATTGGTCTTTTGATAGTAGCGCTTCCAAGCACATTACATCATGCAAAAAGTTATTTCAGTCGTTGGATGATGCACCCAAGGAGGGCATTGCCACATATGCCAACCTGGCATCTTATCAGGGCAGAGTGCCCATTATGACAGAGCCCTTTGTTAAGGACGAAATCTAAAGAAGAAGTTGGCCCCATTGGTGGGTTGGGATAGTCGTCACCACAAGGGAGGCATTCCCTTTAACAACATCAAAGACAAGGCCTTCGTAAAGCCAAGACACGTTCTTCGACTCTTGACTAAAGTGTAGATGTCCAGCCACCACAATATGGTCGTAACCAACTTGCTGCTCTGCCTCCCTCCTTGATGGGTGGATTATTTCTACAAAGAGATGGACCTTCAGTGCCACAAGCCGCACCAAAGATAGGCAACCCAATGCTCTTCATGCCTATCATCAAACATCTCATCAAGCCCAACTAGCAGGCACGTCTTATGGAGTAGCACTTCGCACTTCATAGCGAGCCCAGCTAGTACTAGCTCTAGCTCTCTCGACCGCTGAGGAGCAAGAACAATATCGAAGGCAACAAGAAGAATCTAGGGCTGCCTCCATATGGGCTGAGCACAAGCTGGAAAGAGCCATGATAAGAGTCCTCCTACAAGCAGGTCATCTGCATGTACCTCTGCATCCGCAATCTCCATGCCCATCATATTTGCAAATTCGATGACATGCACGACACACATTTTGGCAGCCCCATTTCCCATTTTGTCAGATCTCTCACTCTTTTTTGATCGACACTCCCTCGTCCAAACAATGCAAACAACAGGTTTGCTCTACACCCCTTGATCCACAAATGGAACAACTGCAGGAAGCAAGACATATTAACCCCATGGGACAGCAGAGTGGGTTCCTAGGATATTTTGCAAGATAGAGTGGAGAAGAAGGAAAGGATGAGAGGAAGACAATGGAATTCCGCCTTGGGCATATGGCCCAAGTGCTTGTAAAATTAGAAATAGGGAGAGTGTTAAGGAGGAATAGGGTTGGCCCTCCCTTCAAAAGGTGCTATGTATAAAAGGTTGAAAGTTTGACTTTAGTCTTCAGTTATAGACTTGCAAGAATGAGGATTAGAAGCTCTCTCCCTTTTTCAGAGGAGTGTTGTTTATGTTTCTCTTGCTCTTGCCTTTGTGAATGCCTCTCACCTCCTTTCCCCCTTCTTACTGCATGCTTCCCCTTCCCTCTCCCTCTTCCTCTCCCACTCCCACTCCCTCTTCCCTCTCTCCTTCTTCTCTCCCCTTCTTCTCTTGAGGATTCACATTGCTACAACTCCGGAAGCCATTGGTATGACACTCTTGGACCACATGTGCTTGCATTGCTTCCACAAGGAGTAGTAGTAGGAGAGTTTCCCTCTGCATTGCTTCAAGATCCCCACGACACGTGAGTCACCGCCGAAGACCACACACACGGCACAACGATCACTAATAAAAATCACTCTAAAGCCATTGGTAGAGATGGTTGAGATAGAAGTCGGGTTCTTTTTAATACTTATTGCATATGAAACTTCCAAAAGAGTCACTGCATCACTTGACACTATAAGTGACAAGGTTTGGGGCCAATGGGGTGTCTGATTTCTGAGCAGGAGCAATCTAGCTCCTCGTTGTGGGTTTTGTGTATATTACTGAAATTATTTTCCAAGTGGCTGAAATAATGATACTTGTTGGTTAA
Source organism: Dipteris shenzhenensis (assembly GCF_047967505.1). NCBI lineage: Eukaryota > Viridiplantae > Streptophyta > Polypodiopsida > Gleicheniales > Dipteridaceae > Dipteris > Dipteris shenzhenensis. Next base: position 5,143,793 of record NC_141609.1, on the reverse strand, counting down.
TATTTATTGACTGCCCTTGTTTATCTGAAGGCTGTTTTCAGTGGTTCCATTGCCGGGATATCACCATCTTCCTCAAGACTTGAGCTTGTGGTTGTTTGTTGAGGCATTACTATTTGCTGGAAGGTATTTGCAGCCAGAGGATCATGGAAAGTGATTGAGAGGATACACAAAACCTTTCATGTGAGCTTCATGAAGCCATTTCATGGTGATGTGACAGAAGATATGCCTTATGAGGAACAACAAGAGCTAGAGGAACTAGATGAGATCTTGGTTTTAGAATAGGACTTGGCACATAGTGAAAGAAAAGTCCGAGGTAGAGTTTCCCATCGCTATTTGGTAAAGTTTTATAATTATTCAAAATTGAATGCGAAGTGGATGGAGGAGGGTGGAGTGGGGTATTCGCCTCTAGTACAAACAGGCTCAGTAATCTAGAAGTCGCTTGGTGACACTTCATGTCTCACCTGAGGTACCGCTTGGTGGCATTGCTGGTTATACATGCTCATTTTACAATGTTAGTTATGCATTATTCATTCAAAAATCTTGGTTATTCATTGCTCGTTCTGCAGTGTTAGTTACGTGCTGCTCATTTTGCATGTTGGTTATTCATTGCTCGTTTTGCAATGTTGGTTATGCACTGCTCATTTTGCAATGCTATTTGTATAGTACATACCGTTGTAATGGCACTCTATGCCACTGTTATTATTTCTTTTGTTCATGTATTGCGGTTCTTGAGTGCAAAATGAGGTCGTTTTCCAAGGTTTCAAGAGGGTGGTATGTCTTGGGGACTTGAATTTTCTAGACCTATGAATACCTTTGGCCTTTCATTGATTAGAATTGTAAAAAGGGCTAATCAAGTATATTAATTCCATGGGCATAATGAAGGGCAAGAGAAGGGTAAAATTACCACTGCTAAGAATGGCTCATGGGCCACGTTTGGCAAGCTAGCTTGGGAACCAAGCATAAATGTCGAAGTTTGCTTTGAGGCTGATTTTTGAGTACCATAGTAGTTCGTGGGCTGTTTGAGAGCTGCCAAGGCTGCCAGAAGCTCCAAAACTGACTTGCCGATAGACAGGGAGCCTCTAGAAGGATTCACCTACAACCAAGGAGCCTCCAGAAGAAATCGTATATAGCCAGAAGCTCGAAAATTGATTGCCTACAGCTAAGGAGCCTTCAGAAGGAATCACCCACAACTAGGGAGCCTCCAGAAGGAATTGCCTACTGCTAGCTGTCTCCAGAACTGGATCGCCTTCAATTGTGGAGCTGCCAGGTAAATTCGCCTTCAACTAGGAGCAGCTAGATTGACTCGGATGCCTGCCAAGAGGCTCTAGACAGCTCCAGACAGTGGAAAGTTGCTTCTAGAATTCTCTATCAAAGAGTTTAGATGGAGAGTTGCCTTCTTTTCTCTTTCAGCTAGAGTGTCCCTAGGGGGACAGCAAAGGTTTGGCAGTACTAATAGCCTGTGAGAGTGTGTAGCTGAGTCGGGCTGCTAGTAACACTCTGGGCTATGTGCAAATCTTGTGTGTCTGAGGGATTGATACTTGGACAGCTAGGAAGAGGGCGATTCTTCCTTGTAGGTGTTGATGGGGATTTTGAAACCATTGGCCATGGATATGCACTAGATTTTGATGCCTTTTGAGCCAGGAATTGGCTGAATAGCAAGTTGCTTGTGCTTGCTAGTGTTGAGATTTAGTTAGGCTATGTTCGGACAGGTGCAAGGGCATTTAGCCTTGCTGTAATTTTGCCTACTGAATAAAGAAATAGAGAAATACCAAAAGGGGTGCCAAGGTTTGGGGCCAATTGGGTGTTTGGTTTCTGAGCAGGAGCAATCTAGCTCCCCATTGTGGGTTCTGTGTTTTCTTTGTGTTACTGAAATTATTTTCCAATTGGCTGAAATAATGGTACTTGCTGGTTAATATTTATTCACCGCCCTTTTGTTTATCTGAAGGTTTCATATATTGATTTCTTTTCAGCGGTAAATTTGTTGTATTGCTCTTGCTCTACTTGCTAATAGGAAGTAAATATTGACCTTTAGGTGATGTGCAATTTTTCTTTTGTTGTTATGACAATTAATGTTCTAAAATGCGATATGTTAAATTGGAACTTAAATGCTTTCCATGGTGGTGGTGATAACAAAATGGGGTGGGATTCAAATCAATTGTTACATATATATGCAATTCGATGTTAAAGAGAGACTAGAATGTATCCTTGAATGTTAGATCTAGCGTTACAATTTTTGTGAATCAGTAAATGAATCAAAACTAAAAGTTGGTTTTGGTCTTGGTTTTTCTGATTCAGAATATGAAGTTAGGGAATGCTGCAAGAGGAACTAATCCTTTGGATCCAATCTACAAATTGCCTACTTGCAACAACGACACTCTTACTTTAGAATCTAAGTTTCTTCGAGACAAGTAAACATCAATGTTCCTACAATGTGCACATTTTTTGGGGTCAAACAAAATGAAAAATGCATCAAACTAGGCTTATTTTTGACAAATCAAGTAATTTACTCTCTTTAAACTTCTTGAGGGGTGGGAAATAATTTTGCAATAATTAATATACCAAGTCAAACTTAACACAAACAGGAACTAAGAAAAACATGAAATGTGTCTTAATTACCAACTAATGCGTACTCACTTTTCTAAAGATAATTCAAGAAATGCGAACATGAACACAAATTGTGGAGGTGATCCATAAACATAGTCCTGTGCTTGGTACATTGAAATGTGAATAGAAGATGCTATGAAACAAGTGCAAGTGTAGGTTACCTCAAAAGACCCATATAATGAAAATGTGACAAGATGGTATGAGGTGAAAGAAAGAAAGTCCATTAAAGTCTTCGAAAGATTGATGGGTCTATGAGACTTGAGAGAGACCTGATACAATAAGCTAAAAGGTTGGAGCTACTAAACGAGCATCATCACCCATACTAAGTGCTAAGTGCTACGTTGTCATAACATCATCATCATCGTCATATTAGATCCAATATCAAGTCTGGTCAGATACATCAAATACGTGAGTGGGGGTCCCAAAAAGGTGTGGGATATCATGGTGGGCCTGGTGGTGGGTGGGGTTGTACTAACATGAAGCGAGTGATAGAGCGTTGGTCCATCATGACGTCCTGGCGATGGTTCTGCGTCTGACAAGGGCCACGATAACCCTTGTCAATCATGCCCCCCCGTCCTGAACATGCATGGGATGCCACCAAGCATGATGTGTGCGTCCCCGGTCCTCTGTCGAGTGTGTCGTGTGGATCTCTACCTTGCTGACCATCCATGGTTTGATGGTTTGTGTGATATGGCTGGAAGAACTCCATAATTCTAAGATGAGTCTAACTGTGTGCCTTGCCCCTGTCTCTACAATCTGAGTAGACGCTTTCTATGTCTAATTACTTCATGGATGAAGGCGGCTAGGCATCCCTGATCTAGGTAGGAGAGGAATCTGGAAAGGGAGTTGAAGGCATCCCTAAAGAGACCTGAAACCATTCCTAAAAAGAACAATGCAAGCTTGGAAAAGGAGTCATCTCTACAAGAATTCAATGCATATAGTGAGCTATGAGAACTTTGGAGCTCTAGAGTACAAAAGCTAGATTGTTCCAACCATGATGTTGCGCTCTTGCTCAACTCACACTTGTTGCTTTCATAGAGCAAAGGGAGATCTTCTCAATTACAAGCATGCAATGACATGTGGTGGAATGATCCTTCTTTGCACTTCAGCGGGACTCTTAGATAAGGATGATCTAGACTTCCCATCCAGTGAGTGTATGTAGTATACATTTTTCACTTTTTCCTTCCCCGCCCCCCCACCCCCCCTTTTTCCTTTTGTCAAAGAGATAACTTCCATTAAGTATGGCCAATATATAGAAATCTAAGATAACCTCATGTAAGAAGCTCATACAAGAATCATGCAAAAAAGAAATGAGGTTATCCCCAACCAATTTATAGAGAGGAAGTGCCACGAAGGCCCTATGGCAATATCCGTGAAGAAGAAATCATGGAACCACTCCCTTTTAGAATATTCACTCTTGGAATCAGTAGCACGAGAGGAACTCTAAAGTTTGCCCTAGATGGACATGAGGTGTGAATAATGTCTTACCAGATAATACAGGGATAAGATCTGTAATAGACCTTCATTTCCATGGTGTACACATGTTTACAGATAACACATGTGAGTTTCTATTTGAGTTTCTATTACAAACACTCAATATGTAGGAACTCAAGCCTACGTATTGCTTGGTAATGGCCAAAGCACTCTGGCTGTCAGTATAGATGATCGTAGAATTGTCTTGGCTAACAAGAAAGTATGAGAGTAACTTATGAAACCAAACACACTCTAATGTAGTTGTGAAGGCTGCCCTCTACTCAGCTTCATAGCTAGAAGTGGCGACTAGAGGCTGCTTTTTCCTGAACCAAGACATGTATGAAGAGCCAAGCATGAAACAATCGCTATTGTGTGACATGTGGGTGTCATAACAACTTGCCCAATCACTGTCCATGAATGCATGCAATCCAGTGAAGATTGATCACTATAAAGCAGTCCCAAATGCTGTGTGGCCTTCAAGTAATGGGAGACGCTTGCAAATGCTGCGTGCTGGGCTTGTGCATGTACCGTGCTAACTGGGAAACAACATATTGCAAATCAGGCCAGGCAGCCCATAGCCTGCTGATAAAGAGTGGCATCAAATGGGGCACTCCCATCTTTGGAGGAGAAATGGAAGCTAGGTTCCAATGGAGTAGAAATCAGCTTGCAATCCTCGAATTGGAAGTGCTGCAAGAGCTTTCCGATATATTTGGATTGACTCATCATTATGCCTCCCTCAACATTAGCAAATTGGATCCCAAATAGTAGGGCAACCGGTCCATATCCGACATTGCAAAGAATTTCTGCAAATCTGCCTTGAAATCTGCAATTTTTTGAGTGTCTGGCCCAGTGATAAGCATGTTATCCACATAGAGAATTAAGATCAGAAATTGTGATTCACTCTTTTGGATATAAAGAGTGCCCTTTGTAGGGCTGTTTTGAAATCCAAGGCATAACAAAAAGGAATGTATGTTCGCATACCATGCTCATCGTGCTTGCTTCAAACCATAGAGGGCCTTTTTCAGCTCGCAACCTTATTTTTGGAACCTTCAACCTCAAAGCCTGAAGGTTGGGTGACATAGACCTCTTCTAGTAAATTCCCATGAAGGAAAGCAGTCTTAATGTCTAGCTGGTGGACCTTCCAATGCTTGTGGTATGCAAGAGCAGTGATGCACTGAATGGTCGTGATGCGTGAAGTGGGAGCGAATGTCTCCTCCAAGTCAATGTCATGTTGTTGGGCATAGCCTTTCGTAACAAGGTGGGCTTTGTAGCGGTCAACACTGCCATCAACTTTTCGCTTTAATTTGTAGACCCACTTAGTGCCTACGGCACGCTTGCGTGCAGACAAGTCACACAACCCATGTGCCATTTGAATGAATGAGATCAAGTTCAGCTTTCATGCCATCCATCCATTCCTTGCTATCAAATGCATCCTTATGACAGCGAGGTTCCTCATGCAAGCTGTAGCAATCAAAGCAACATGAAGCAAATTGGCATCCATTTTCTTTTGACCACCTCTGGTGCGGGCAGCCAAGGGCTCAGCTTGCTTGCTGTCCCGTAGGGTATCCAAGAGCCACCTTGGAACTCGTTTTTGCTGTTTAAGGATAGCCTGTTGCTCTGTAGCTGCTTGTTCAATAGTATGATCATCATGAAGCTGCAACTCCAGCTGAACACGGGCAATAGGAGGAGGCTATGAGCTGTTAGAAGTGTTTGGAGCGGGATTTTGCAAAGCGTCATCTGAAGCAGGGAAGGGCAGTATGGCATTCGCTTTAATTTGTAGACCCACTTAGTGCCATTTGAATGAATGAGATCAAGTTCAGCTTTCGTGGCATCCATCCATTCCGTGCTGTCAAATGCATCCTCATGACAGCGAGGCTCCTCATTGCAAGCTGTAGCAATCAAAGCAACATGAAGCAAATTGGCATCCATTTGTTTTTGACCACCTCTGGTGCGGGCAGCCAAGGGCTCAGCTTGCTTGCTGTCCCGTAGGGTATCCAAGAGCCACCTTGGAACTCTTTTTTGTTGTTTAATGATAGCCTGTTGCTCTGTAACTGCTCGTTCAATAGCATGATCATCATCAAGCTGCAAATCAGGCTGAACACGGGCAATAGGAGGAGGCTGTGAGCTGTTAGAAGTGTTTGGAGCCGGATTGTGCAAAGTGTTATCTGAAGCAGTGAAGGGCAGTATGGCATCAAATACATCAGGGGCTTCAACGGATGGCTGTTTTTTATAGTCCAGCCAAGGTAAAGCAACATTCTCAGCAAAAACATCTATGCGAACGATAACCTTCCCTATGCTAGGCTGATATAACCGATATTCTTTTCTATGTGTTGCAGCCAATGAAATTGCACCTTATCCTCTAGCTTATGCCTCAGTTGAGATGGAACATGTGCATATGCCAATAGCCTAAACACCCGCATGTGGGATATCGCAGTGTCCCATCTAGTCCATGCTTCATAGGGAGTAATGGTCTTCAATGTTTGTGTGGGTACTCTGTTGAGTACATAGTTGGAACACATAATGGCATCCAACCAAAATTTATTTGGCAAAGACTTGCCCTTAAGCATGCATCTACTCATTTTCATTTCTGTCCAATTTTTACACTCGGCAAGCTAGTGCAGGGCACCGTGCACTGATTAATTTTGCCCCGGGCTGCTTAAAAATCAGATAATTCACGGGACATATACTCACCCCCCTGTTAGTGTGGAGAGTCGAGTTTTTTCCCACTTTCATTCTCAACCTTGGTAAGAAAGTGCTCGAAACAAGAGAAGACATCTGACTTAGCCTTCATGCCATAAACCAAAGTGAATCTGGAGAAGTCATCCACAAAAGTGGAGAAGTATAAGTCATCCCCAAGTGATGCTGTCCACATCGGCCTGCATACATCACTATGCATGGATGCAACTTCTTGGAGCACCAATGGCCCCATCTTTGGGAAATGAGAACGGATGCATTTTTCCCAATAAGCAGCCCACACAGGCATGTTTGGTAGGTGCATGCATGGGTGAGAGGTCTACCACCATATCCTTTGAATGCATTTTCACCAGACTTTTGTAATTTAAATGCCCCAATCTCTCATGCCACAAATGTGAATCTGAAATGACAGATTCATAGGCCAAATTTTATTCAATAGCTGGCTGTTTTTCATAGGCATCAAGATGGTACAGACCATTGGAAAGTGACCCAGTAAGTACAGTTTAGTCATCATACCGGTTGTTATACACGGCACAACGATAACCATAAAAAAGAACCTTGAAGCCATTTAGGGAGATGGCTGAGATAGAAATCAGATTCTTTTTGGTACCTGGAACACAGAAGTGACCTTGACCTGGACAATCCCCTTCACAAGATAGGATGCATTATTGGCACAACTAGCAATGCCACCAAGTGTTGCAGTCGACAAGGATTGAAAGAGAAATTTGCAGGAAGTGATGTGCTTAGATGCAATAATTATAGCGCTTTGGTTTTTTCTTCCCATTAGACGGGACAGTAGATGGGACAGAGTGCTAGACGGTTTGGGCTTGCTGAAATTCTTGCCCCCTTCACCTTTGCCTTTGTGATATGTAGGCAAAAGTTTGATCTCTATGAATGGAGGCAGCCCGATTGGAGCGGCTCTGCTCCTCCTGCGATAGTAGGGCAACAAGCTAATCGACGCTATAGTGGTTGGGGTTATATCATGGCCACCACTAGCCTTAGTGTCATATAATGAATCCCTGGTATGAGTAGGGAGCCCATCAAGTGTCATAGACACTACCTGTTGTGAATCTGGCACAATCTCAACATTGATGAGTTGCTCTCTAAAATCCTTAATCTTGGTGAGATAGGCATCCATGCTGTCCCCTTTGTTCATCTTAACATAATCCAGCTGCCTACGTAAATAGGCAGCCTGGGCCTCATTGCAAATCTGATAAAGACTGGCCAAAGTATCCCATGCATCCTTGGCTGTCTTGCAAGACCAAATGTAAGGTATAACCTCCCTCTTGCTATTCATGGCAATCACTGCATGTGCATGTGCATCTCTCTGATCCCAACGAATCTATTCGGGTGTTGGTGTGAGAAACGAATAAGCAATGGAAGCAAGAGCAAGCAGAAGCAAACGTAGTGTGCAATAGATAAGATGAGAAAATACAAGAGTGGAGGTGGTTTTGTCTAAGTGACAAATCCGCACTAACCCACTAACTGTGGTTAGGTGGAAAAACCTCTGGATAGGGGAAGTGCCCCTAACTCACTTATGGATTACATTGGTCACTGCCTAGAGTTATGGCAATAATTCTAACACCCCCCTTCAGTGCCAATTTGATAATGTAGAAGGTAGTGATCAATCACCAAAAGGAGAAGTTCAGGGCACTGCGAAATGCCTCAAACTTCTCATGTGGAAGTGCTTTGGTGAAGATGTCTACAACATTGTCATGTGTTGACACATAGATCATATTGATCTCCCCTACATGCAACTTCTCTCTGACATAATGATAATGAACCTCAATGTGCTTCGTGCGAGCATGAATACATGATTCCTTGCCACTGCTATAGCACTTTGACTATCAGTGAGAATCGGAGAAGGACCCTCCAATGAGAGATGAAGATCAACAAACAAAGGACGCAGCCAAACACATTCAACTGTCGTTGTGAAAGCTGCCCTGTACTCAACTTCACATGAGGAAGTAGCCATAGTAGATTGTTTCTTGCTCAACCAAGAAATGCAAGCTTTGCCCAAAAAGAAACAATTACCACTTGTGGACTGCCTAGTGTCATAGTCTCCAGCCCAATCTGAGTCACTGGCCATAAGACTTTGTGCCTTGCAAGTAACAGAAGATGCGTTTTATATCCTGCCAATGTGTTGTCTTTGGGCTGTGCATATACCTTCTCACCTGAGATACTGCATACTGAATATCGGGCCATGTATTGCACAAATAAATGAGGCATCCAACAGCCTGGCTGTAAAGTGTGGCATCCATTGATTCACCTGCATCATACATAGTAAGCTTCAGCCCTGGTTCCATGGGAGTGGCTGTAGGCTTACAATCTTGCATGCTGAATCTATCCAAGAGCTTTTGCACATACTTGGATTGAGACATAACAATGCCACACTTGACTTGTATGAACTGGATCCCCAAATAGAAATTTAACATGCCCAAATCCGTCATGTTAAATTCAACTTTCAATTCATTCTCGAGATGTGCAATTATTTCCTTATTTGACCCTGTGAGCAAAATATCCCCCCCATCCTTCTTGATGTAGAGGGTGCTTTCAGTGGGACTATTGTGCAGCCCCTTGCTTGCCAGGAAGGCATCAATCTTGGCATACCATGCACGTGGGGCTTGTTTCAGCCCACATAAAGCTTTATTCAGCTTGCAAACTTAATGTGCATTGCCCGAAATTTCAAAGCCAGGAGGTTGTTTCACATAAACCTCGTCTTGCAAGTCCCCATTAAGGAAAGCTGTTTTTATGTCCAACTAATGAACATTCCAAACAAAAGTTGCAGCCATGGCAATAACTGATCTGATAGTTGTCATCCGGGAGGTAGGAGCAAAAGTCTCCTCATAATCTATGCCCTTTTTCAGAGCATATTCTTTGGCAACCAGGTGTGTCTTGTACCTATCAATGGATCCATCTGGCTTCCTTTTCACTTTGAAAACCCATTTGGTGCCTATGGACTCTTTGGCAACCAGCCATGCCTTGTACCTATCAATGAACCCATCTGGCTTCCTTTTCACTTTGAAAACCCATTTGGTACCTATGGTATTTTTTCCTGGTGACAAATCCACAACATCCCAAGTCTGATTTTTCTCACTGGACTGCATTTCATTGTGCATGGCATTCATCCAGTGCACATTATCCTTGGCTTCTTCGAAAGTATCAGGTTCTCCTTCATCAAGAAGAGTACTTGCATAAGCTGATTCAATAGAAAGAACCTCCCTTGCATGCCTTGCTGCATTACGAGTCTTGCCAAGCAAAGGTGCCTCAAGTCTACTCTCTCTGAGAGTTTGAGAGTCTGTAGCAACCAGTTTGAAACTGTTTTTGCTGCATGTATCTCTTAAATCTCTTGCCTAATAACATCATCCGCTGCCTATGGAGGAACAATATCAGCAGGTGGGTGAATCGGTGCATGTGGAGCAGGAGGAGGCAGCTGTAAATGCTGATTTTCAGCATGAGCATCAGCTGGGGAACCAAAAGCAATAGGAAGCAACCCCTCAAAGACATCATCTGAAGAAGCTGGGATAGTGAATTCAGCATGTGTATGAGCTGAATTCTCTGAAAAAATTACATCTCTACTCACAAAAATCTTACGTGTGGTAGGATTGTAGAGACGATAGCCTTTGCTTTCTGCACTATACCCAACAAAGATACAAATTAGTGCTTTATCTGATAACTTATGTCGAAACTCCATAGGCACGTGGGCATATGCAACACATCCAAAGACACGAAAATGATCCACTGAAGGATTTCTCCCATGACAATTGTCTTCAAAGCTTGGGAGCCCGATTCAAAACATAATTGGCACACATGAGCCCTTCGAGCCAGAATCTGTGAGGCAACTTCATGCTAGTGAGCATGCATCTATCCATCTCCATGAGAGTTCTATTTTTCCGCTTTGCTTTTCCATTTTGCTGAGGGGTAAGCTGATGTGTGATGCCTTTCTCCTTCAAAATGCCTCAAATTCATGAGACATATACTCCCCCCCTCTATCAGTGTGAAGTGTCTGCACCTTGAGTCCTGTCTCATTTTCAATGTTGGCCATAAAGTGCTTGAAATGCATAAATACATGTGATTTTTTCTTCAAGCCATACACCCTAGTGTAATTTGTGTAGTCATCTATAAATGTGACATAATATATATAACCACCCAAAGCAAGTATCATGGAACCACAGACATCAATATGTATGAGCTGTAATTTCTAGACAGCTCATACTGCACCATCCTTTTTGAAGGGAAATCTATGCATCTTATCGAGGATGCATCCTTCACAGGCATGAGGAGGAGGTGACTCCAAAGGAGGCAATGCATCAACCATAGCATGCTTCTGAAGTGTCATCAAGCTGACATAGCTCATGTGTCCATATATGGCATGCCATAACTCCGCATTCTACATGGCAGCAGTAGGAGTGTTTACTGCAAGTGCAAGATCGGATCTCTTCTCATAAACATCAAGTTGAAAAAGACTCCGATACAAAGTGCCAGACAACATCAAAGCATAATCATTTTCTTTGTCTCAGACTGCACACTTGGCATCTTCAAAGATGACCTGAAATTCTCCTCGATTGAGCGAGGACACTGAAAGTAAATTCTTCTTGATACCAGGCACATAAAGAACATCAGAAATTCTGAAATGTGTGCCATCTGTGGAGGTAAGTATAATGTCACCCACTCCACATACCGAATAAGAAGAATTGTTTGCACAAGTCACCCTCTTTCCAGCGGGTGGTGCATGCAGAGATGCAAAAAGACTTCCTGGAAGTGATGTGTTCTGATGCACCCATGTGTTCAATGTCTCATCGACACTGAAAGTACATGCATCCTTCGAAGGGTCATAGCTGCAAGTCAAAAAAGCATAAGAATCATCCTCAAGAGTGGTTGTAGTATCTAAACCAACCACTTGAAAATCTGAAATGCAAGACAAAAAGGCATAATCTTCTTCCACAAAGTTGGCTATAGCATCCATTCCTTCATGTGCACTAGGGGCTGATTGGCACCCCCCCTCAATGACAAATTCAGCGAGGTATGAAAACCAAGATACGACTCAAGAAGAGAATTCAGAGTGGTGGTAATCATCTGTGAATCAGGAATGATCTCATCTATATTCAGCAATTGTTTCCTCAAATCCTGAAGCTTGGTGAGGTGAGCATTCATGGAATCACCCTCATCCATATGTGTGTGAGATAGCTCTCTCTTCAAGAAAGAGACCATGGCATCATTTTTGGCTGCAAACATGCTCGCCAAAATATCCCAAGTTGCCTTCGAGGTCTTGCATGACCAAATGTGTGGAATGATAAACCTTTTGACAGAAAGCGAAATAACTGAAAGAGCTTGTGCATCACGTGAATCCCACCTTTTTTGTTCCTGTGTGGGAGGCACCAAAGCAGCTGCTGCTGCACCTAACACTTGTCCTGTACCTTGCTCGACCTCTATCCCTTCCTCCACCTTGTTGAGGAGGAGTGGCAGGTGCAACCACAGTCTCTGGCCGTGTCTCATATCCATTGACATAATCCCATAGGTGTTTGCCAACTAAGATATTGCGACCTGGGATCAAAGATGCACAACCAAAGTCTGCAAGAAATCTGCCCAAAATGATAGCTTGCTATCACAACCTATCAAAGGCTTTAAAATGCACTAAAATGCTCTACAAATGCCCAAAAATTGCCCAAATAACACTACAAAATTTGCCAATGTCTGCAATGTCACTCAAAATGAGTCCAAAACTGCCTGCAACAGTCCCAAACTGCTAGTACACTGCTAGATTGCAGGCGAATGCCAAAAGCCCCAATTTCTTTAGGGCAATTTCATCCAAAAAAGAGCAAAGTATCTGAAAGCCCCAATTATGCAAGAAATTGCAATGTAAAAGCAAAAGCCCCAAATTTTGGGGAGAAATTGACCTAAAATTGGGGCAAATTCACAAGAAGCCCTAAATTTTTGCTTGACTTGTCCTGCAAAGAAAATATCTATCACAAATTTGCTTGATTCCTTAGCTGAAAACCCAAATGCACTTGCACAAAGAGACCGTATGGAATGTACGGACAAGTACGGATGTAGCGGAAAACCCAAATGCAACTGCAAAAGAGCCGGAATGCACACGGAGGCTTACAGCTGCAGATTTGGTCGTACAGTTGTACGATAACATGTATAGTTGTCAGCTGTACGGAACCGTAAAGTACAGACTGTACGGTAGTTGACAATGGGAGCTATACGGTAGGAGTTGCACGTAGGTACGGACAGCGTACGAAATGCTGGTAGCAGGCTCTATGCCTGTATGAACAGTTTACGCATAGGTTGTATGACAAAGTGCAGGCGACGGGACTGGAGTTGTCCAGGTGTATGGGATGTATGGCGATGAAGGTACGGAAGCACGTACGGCTGGAGTTGCGCAGATGTACAGATGTGCAATAAACTAACACGTAGTTGTACGGGTAGTCGTACGGTTGTACAAAAAATTGGTGTGCAATTGTACGACAGTCGTTGAAGCAGCAGGCACGAACAGCAGGAGCTTGGGCTCTGATACCAAATGTGAGAAACAAACAAGCAATGGAAGCAGGAGCAAGCAGAAGCAAACGTAGTGTGCAATAGATAAGATGAGAAAATATAAGAGTGGAGGTGGTTTTTTCTAAGTGACAAAACCACACTAACCCACTAACTGTGGTTAGGGGGGAAAACCTCTAGAGAGGGAAAAGTGCCCCTAACTCACTTATGGATTACATTGGTCACTGCCTAGAGTTATGGCAATAACTTTAACAGTTGGAGGGTTGCGGGCAAGCAATGTGGGAGTAGTGGTAGATGAACTAGAATTGGCAGAAGTGGCTAGTGCCTGTGGTGAGAGACAGGTGTAGTCTTTGATCCATTACAATACCCCAAAAGTTTTGGGATACCAACAAGTGGCGCACCAAGTATGACCACATGGGGTAGTTGGTACCATCAAGCTTGTCTTCATGGGCAAGCATTCCAAGAGACTGATGGTGAGGTATTGTAAAAGAGAATCCACAAAAGAAAATGACCTGCAAATGTCAAAGCCTCAAGGCTACAATGCAATGAGCTAGCTGCTCCAAAGCTAACTGTAAATCTGCAAATGCCAACCCAAAAATGACTGAAAAAGCTCTGCAACTTTAAATGCCAAGTAGGCTGCTCAACATTGAGCAAAATGCACAATATGTCCAAAAAATATGTTGCAAGAATCTGTCCAAGAAACTACTGGCCAGCAAAAGGCTGTCCTACAAAAGTGACCAGCCCAAATCAAAAGGCAAATACTTGCAAATCTATCCAAGTTAAATCTGAGTACAATGTGCCCACACAAATAGTGGCTAAATGTCCTTGCAAAGGAACTTCCGGGGCACGAGAGCCAAGTGGAGTGCACAAGAGGCAAAAGCTCCAAATTCTAAAGGCAAAGTACCCTAATCAAAGGGCAAATGCAAATCAAACCCAAATTTGGCTGTATCAAGCAAAAGTCATTACAAATAACAGCAAATCTGGCGAGACCCCAAATTTTCAGAGGGCAAATTGGTAAAAGCCCCAAAATAAGCTGTAATTTTGCAAATGTGGCCAAATCTACTGCAATTCTTGCCAATGTCACTGGAAAAAGCTAAATCTCAAATCAAAGCAGCCAAATATCACTGCAATGACTACAAATGTTATGAAATAACCCACAAATCTGAAAATATCCCGCAATCTGCCAGCAATAGATCCAAAATCCCCTATTTTGGAGGTGAAATGGAGTCAAAAGAGGGCAATATCAGCAGTGAGTTTCTGCCCGATCTGCTTGCTGCCCCTGCCTACTGCCCCTCCCCCTCCCTCAGTCCCTCCCTCTCCCTCTCCCGCTTGCTCAGCCCGCCTCCTCCCTTCCCTCTCAGCCGCCTTCCCAACCCCCCTTTCCCCCCCCTCCCCCGCCCCCTTTCCCCGCCTCTACCTCCCCTCTCCCCCGCCCCCTTTCCCTCTGCCTCCTCTCCCCTACCCCCTCTCCGTCTCCTGTGCCTCCTTTTCCCCGGCCCCCTCTTCCCCACCCCGCCTCCTCTACCCCGCCCCTTCTCCCTCTCCCCGCCTCCTCTACCCCTTCTGGCTCCCGCTCTGCCCCTCTTGCTCGCCCCCACTCCACCTGCGGTGGCTACTCTTGCTGCCCGCTCTGCCTCTCTTGCTGCCTGCTCCGCCTCTCCTGCTTGCCCCCCACTGCTGCTCTACTCCCCGTGTTCACTCCTCCCGCCTTGGCTGCCTCCTACCTTCTAGCCCTCCTCCTGGCTGGCTGCCCGTTGGCTGCCTCCCACCTCCACATTACATCCTTTCGTCCACCTCCTCTTGCAGCCCCCAGCCTCCACTCAGCCCCCCTAATCCTTCGCCCTCAACCCTCCCTCTCCAATGAAGCGTGCATGGGCCGATGGGCCGGAATGAGGGGTTGCAAGATTGTGATGTCCCATGTACCTGCCAATACCAAAGCAAAGAAAGAGTTTTAAATTAGCATCACAAGATGGGGAAGGGCGAATGATAGAATGACATAAAATGACAAAGGAAGAAACAAGAAAGATGACAAGATTCCAAAGCAACTTACCCTAGAGGACATGAACACACGCATCAACAAGAGTGGACTCGGTGTGGACAACAAAGCAATAACAAAGACTAGTACAGTACCTACCTCGGTGGGGCCACCATCCTCATCATCATCACCACCCGCCTCCACCTTGGGATCCTCATCATCAACTTCGACAACTACAGAGGGAGCTCTACCTCGACGGCCATATCGACTGCTACATTGACGACTATACCATCACCCAGTTTGCTGTCCCTAGATACACAAACTGGTTTATAGTACTCTTTCTCTTCCCTCTTACCTCTCCCTCTGAGCCAGCCCTCTTTCCAGTATTCTACTGGAATCCCCTCATCATTGATATCCCCACTCTATGCTAACCTCACCAGCTTACCACCCACCATCCAGCCCCACCTCTCTACATTTGCACCAGCCCTCTACCAATCCGAGATCTCGAGAGGTCCGGGCTACTCATTGGCAGACCCACCAGATCTATGGGAGTCTCTCCTCATAGAGATACGTAGCATTCGGGCACGCGAGGCAGAGTTGACCCGGTTTGCATAGCAGCAAACCCATTTAACCCAAGAGTAGGCAATTGTTATTTAGCAACATATTTGCACAGGAGTAGACCCGTTTCACACCCAGGAGCACGTGAGGCAGAGTTGACCTACAGGACTCTTTTCCAGCAGGAGCAGCTTGCCCCCCGTACTAGATGTTCCCGCGAGGAGGTGTGGAGGCACATTCCAGCCCTTGTTCAGCCCAGCATGCAGACGACGTTGATGGCACCGTTCACTACTGTCGAGATGCAGGAGGCCTTGATGGCCATCGATGGGAGCCTCCTTTATGGTGAGCTGTGGTGAAGAGCATGGAACTGGTGGGGTGGGGATGTCCTCTAAGACGGGTATATGGGCTGGTCAAGGACAACATCATAGAGGGTGTCAATGTAAGCTTTTCAAAGATGAGGGTCCCTGATAGGACGCAGAAGTCTTCGAGCAACCTCTCCCCCCCTCATTCAAAAGGCAGCCTCGGTTTTTGTTGTTTTGGGAGAAACAGAGAGGAAGTGGGTGTGCAAACAGCCCCTTGATTCTTGCTAGGTGAACATTGACATGCTCATCAGGTGGACATTTAAAATCCTTTCCAGGTGGCCATTATTTAGGCCTTTTGGTTTACTGTTCATTTACTGTTTCAGGATAACAATGCTGCTATGATGCTGCAAAATTTGTCCTATCAGCTTGTTTCTATATTAGGAGTCATAACTAGAAAATAGCTGTAAGGACTTTTAAACTAACTAAAACCTCATTGTGATTTGTTTGAGAAATTGAGAATCTCATAGTTAGGATTAAGTGTGTGCTTTGTTTGCCTTCTTCATGCTCTGGTGGCTAAGAGAAGTGAACAATATCCAAATAGTTTATTGTTATATGAGTGCGATTGTTTGAGAAATTTGGAAATGTTATAGCTAGGATTAGGTGTGTGCTTTTTTTGCTTTCTTCATGCTGAGAAGTGAACAATATCCAAATAGTTTATTGTTACACGAGTGCAATTGTCAGCAATATAACCATAGCATTGACTGGAGAAAATGTAGTGCAGTATAAATGTAGGAGATATTGCAGGAGCTCAGCCCCGTCAATGGGTCAGATTTCGTGTAAGACACTTATCATTCCGATTTGTGTATTTGTTATGCGATGCATGTAGTGCGCTTATCACCTAAAAATCCAAATTTTCAAATGTATGGTCAGTCTATCAGGAAACTGAAGCAAATCCTTTCATGATGTACCTTGCATGCCAGTAAATTTGAAAGAGGGTTGCACCTGTAAAAGAACTTGGTATACATTGAATAATATTATTTCAATATAGGGTATTTGCTCTGGGTCAAGAGAGGATATAGAAGGCACGTCCCCTGGATGGAGACCAGCCCACCGTAGGAGGTTTGGTAAGCAGATAGATTTCCTGAACCTGAATGAAAATGATTGATGTTTGCATTTACTAAGTCTAATAGAAATTGATTGACTCTGAAATGAAACCTGCTTGCAATGTTCATGCAGGTAAATCAGTTAGAGATTTATGCTTACAGGTACAAGATATCAATAATCCAGTAAGAAGAATGGTTCGAAATGCTATATCAGAAGCATATCTGGAGATTGAAGGAACACATCCAAAGCATTTGACACAATTTCAAACTGATGGGGTTCGGCAAAATCATAGCCTTCAAGCACATGATATCGAGGTTTAGTTATCGTACCAATGCTTCATTTCTTTTGGCAAGATTGATACGCGCATTTTAACAATGAACCACAGTTTTAGGATGGGGCAAAGTGCACATAGCAAGTAAGACCTATCTAGGTGAGTTATAATGCCAAAAGTGACTAAATTGCTGTAATGAAGGGGAAAAAGGGGGTTAATTTAGGGGTACTTTAGTGAGGGTTAGAGGGGATAATGGAGGGGACCATAGAAGTCCAAGCCCTCCACTCTTGTACCACTTTTGATGTGACATCTAGTCCTATCTACTCTCCCTCCTTCCTCCTATTTGCAGCATATACTCTCTCCCAACCGCTAGCCCCCCCCCCCCCCTCTCTCTCTCTCTCTCTCCCCCTTCCACTCTTCTACCTCCTTTTCTCTAATCTTCCCCTCACCCTTTTCTACACTGGTATCAGAGCGTTGGTTCTTAAACCTTTTCTTCCTCCCTTTCACCCTTCATATAGAGCAGCATGCCAACACAGCTGCTACAAAGGACCCAACATACGATGGAAGAAAGGCAACATAACAGGGCCAATAGGCAAAGCAACTGACGCAAGCCAGGTCCATAGAAGTAGACCACAACATCTAACTACAACAAAATAGCAGTCATGTGAACAATAGGCTCATACAAGCATACATAGACGAAAACGCGAGGTTGCTTAGGCTGTGGGATTCTAGGACCTTTCGAGCTCATCTAGGCTTGGGTGAGCCTTTAGAAGCCTGTCATCTACAACACTTGCTTAGGCAAGCAACAATCCCATCAACGCAATGCAACTGCTACACCCCCTTAAATCAACAATCAGTTCCAACACTTCAATCGCTCAATCCTTGTTGACCTGCTTTGTCGACAACTGGTTCCAATCATTGCACCCTTCACCAAGTTATGAGAATGGAAGGAGCTAAAGCAACAGTCAACAGCCAGTCATCTGTCATCTCTCCATAGCGAGGCTTGAACTTTACATAGAGCCCCATTCCCCTCTATCGACGAATGCAAGTGTAGTTGGAACTGCTGGTGGTGCAGGATCCGCCATACGTAGGTGTAGCTGAGATCTGTCATGCACCACAACCGTGTGGCCTCTGCTAACTCGTTGTTCACCATCCCATCGCCCTCAAAGGCTCCGTCGCTTACTCAATCAACCTCGACTTAGAGATGAATTATTTCTTAGGTTAGTTTACAGTGGTTAGGTTATTGGTTTAGGTCTAGTTGGGTTAGGCTAGTTAGTTTAGGATTAGGTTAGCCTATTGGGTTAGGTTAGTTGGTTAAGTTAATCAGGATTATATTAAGCTGTAACTTGGACTGAGTCATACCAACCAAGGGTGACCTGAGTGCTCTAGCTGTCTTAGCTATTCTACGTTAGTGTACTAACTGTCCTAAGTGACCTAGGTTGAGCATGGAGAAGGGAAAGGTAGGAAAGGAGGCTCTGATACCACATGAAGGTGCATGGTGGAGAGGGGGAGAGAGAGAGGGTAGGCTAGGGAGAGAGATAATGATACTCAAAGAGAGACATAATGAAATGGAAATGAAATAGCAAGAGCAATGAACGGAATGAAAGCACTCACATGTAGACCAAAAAGCACCCCTCCCCCCCCCCCCCCCCAAAAAAAAAAGGCAAGAAAAAATAGCTCTTCATAGCCTCTTTTGAGGGCCTTCATAGCCTTGTTTGGGCTCATTTGGGCTCTATTTTGAAGCCTCTTCATCAACCCTTCTCTTGAGATTTACATTGACATGTCCTATGTGTTGCACACAAAATCAGGTGATGGCACAACAACATTGACTCATATCTATTTCATTGAGCTGCTTTCTTTCTTTGCACTACGGTCGTACTTGCTTGTGGGGCAGCCTTGTCTGCCAAATTGATACTTTTTTGCAGGAAACTACATTCGAGCTTTCCCTCTCTCGTGATAGTTCACCATGGCATTCAAGCATGCCCCTCGTGTTGAGGAGTCACTGCATGACAATGATGAGGCTGCTCAGCAAGAGCATGCACCTTCCACATTGGATGCATCCACTAGTAGTACAGATGTTCAGCCTCTCTCTCCTACTTCTCGGGCTGTGCGGTCATAATTTCTCGAGGCATGCTCCATGGTAAGTTTCTCTAGTTGGGGCAGCAGATTGGCTAGCAACTCAACCAAATCTCGGCACCCCAGCACAGGACAAACGCAAGCAGCCTATATCCCAGCACGGGGATAAGTCAGACAGCTAGGATGCATTCTCTACACCACGTGGGGGTTCTTATGGCAGATTCTCGACGCACAACAAGATCTCATCCCATTAGTCCGTTTCAGTGTGAGCAGCCTGCTCCATAGTATGGGAATTATTGTGACGTTGAGGGCACGTTCTCTGCACCCTCAACCCTTTTGTCGGACTTGAGGCCATTCTACAATTTACATCTCTCTACACCTTTGTAGATGGATCCATCTCTCTTGGGCTGACCCACTAGTGTGTATTCAATGAGTGCTCCTATGAGCACCATCATGCCTTTTACCACACCAGGCAACATGCCTAGAGTTGACTTGGGTTTGCAGGGTAGTCCACAGTAGTGGGAGAGATGTTAATCCTCCTCTCAGCCTTAGGTATGCAGTCCTTGCAGCGAGATGCATTTGGTGGGTGTACAGAGCCGGGGATTCATGCTCCCATTCTATCGCCATGAGTACTTATAGTCACACACACCCCATGCATCAAACTTTTGGTTCTATTCTCATCAGAGTGTTGGCTATGGACAGCAGCCCAAGATTGATGATATGTTGTCTGAGGCATTGCGCTCTTACTGTGCCTTACCTATGGCCATCCACGAAGAGTCGCCATTCCATCATTACGTGAACTAGCATGATGATGCCTGTACATTTGGGAGTGGCCAAATCAAGAATTATGCAGCGAAAGGATAAGTTCACTATGCACGACTCCCAATGAGGTTGAAGAATGGCTCACTTCCGCTTATATCCCGAACATGATGAGGAGCGTATTATATTTTCCGGCATTCATTTCACACTGATACATGAGGGACTCTCCACAAAGGCCAACCACTTGAGTAGAGTTCAAAAAGATGATGGCCACTACATTCATATGGCTGCCAATACTAGAGCAGTACTTGGCGGAATTTTATAGACTATCACCATTTGGGTTGAAAATGCATGTGCCGCCTTCAATCAGATGATTGGCAGAATCTTCAGAGAGCACAGAGCCTTTGTCGGTACATTCTTTGACGACATCATAGTGTTCTCTAAGAGCGAGGCTGAGCATAAAGAGCACTTGGCAGTTGTCTTTGCAAAGCTCAGGAAGCATAAGTTGCTTATCAATGCCAAGAAGATTGAATTCGTCATGCATGAGATCCATTTTCTGGGGCACATAATATCCAAAGATGGAGTCAAGATGGACCCTGCTAAAGTGGAAGCCATAAGGAATTGGCCACCGTTGAAGAATATCCATGAAGTATGTAGCTTTCTCGGTTTATGCTTGTACTACAAGTGGTTTATCTGCTACTTTGCAAAGATAGCATCTCCCCTTCATGACGTACAGAAGAAAGCAGTGTCTTTTAGGTGGGGTACTAAGGAAATTGCAGCCTTTGAAGAGCTTAAGGAAAAGCTAAGCTCTAATCCTGTCATTATCTTGCCAGATCTACGCAAGCCCTTTGCTGTCCAATGTGATACCTGTGGGAACAACATAGGAGGAAGGATGGTAGAGGGGTTGCATATGAGAGCAGGGTGCTCAATGATGGTGAAATGAATTTTGAGATCTATGAGAAAGAGATGGCAGCTGTCATACATGCTCTTTCTACCTAGAAACATTTACCTTTTAGGTGCTGATCTTTATGTGTAGACATATCATCAATCCTTGAGATACTTTCTCACTCGAAGAAGGCTGTCAGAAAAAGACATGCGGTGGGCAAACTTCCTTTCAATGTTTCATTTTCAGATTGTGCATATGCCTAGCAAGAAAAATGTTTTTGCAGATGCACTTTCTAGGAAGTCAGGTCCCGATGCAGTATCAAAGGAAACGGCAAGTTTCAATTGTCACAATTGCATATCACAGTGAACTTGGTGCCATGAAGGATCAGTATGCCAATGATGATGACTTTGCAAGGATTTATGATCAGCTTGCTGAGGGCCAAAGACAAGAGCACTATATGCTTAAGGATGGATTCTTGATGATGCATGGCAGACTTTGTGTCACAAAGCAGTTGAGGCCAAAGTCTTTGATGGAGATTCATGCCCAACCATATGCAGGACATAGAGGCATGGAAGCCATAGTCAAAGGAGTGGAGCACTTCTTCTACTGGTGAGTTTTGAGGAAGGATGTTGAGGCATATGTGAAGACATGCATCACTTGCCAAAAAGTGAAATATGACAGGCAAAAGCCGGCTTGATTGCTACAACCATTGCCTATTCTGGATAAACCTTGGCAAAGCATTGTCATGGACTTTATTTTTGATCTACCTCGTACACCGTTAGGTCATAATGGTATTTGGACCATAATTTGCAGATTCAGCAGACAGGCCCACTTTAGTCGGAAGAGGCAAATTCTGTAGCCCTGGATCTTTTGAAATGCTATGTTTCAGACCAGCAAACAAAATGGGAACAGTTTTTGCCACTGGTTGAGTTTGCCTACAACAATACAGTGCATTCTTCCACAGGAAAAGGGCCCATTAAAATAATAGAGGGTGAAAGAAAGGTATGTCCCATTTTGCACACGAAAGAAAAGATATTTTGAAGCAGATCGGTATGTGGAAAGTTTGGTTGCAGCCTATAAAAAGGTGAAGGAAGCCCTCTAGAAAAGCCATGAAAAGCAAAAGCGAGCAACCGATCGTCACTGGCGTGAGTTGGTTTTGAAAGACGGTGATTGGGTGCTGCTGCATTTTTGAAAAGCAAGACTTAAGCGTATGAAAGGCAAGGATAAGGTGTACACCAAACTGAAAATGCAGTACTATGGACCGTTTCAAGTCTTGCAGAAGATAAATGACGTAGCTTACAGGCTGAAGCTACCACAACATTTCGAGGCGGCTAGCATGCAAGCCTTCATTCATGAGGCAGTCAAACACCGTGAGCGCCAACGTACCTTGTTAGACTCTGAGTTGATCCAGCTGGACCATACAGGCTCCCACCCCACAGGCCTTCGCCACGAGCATGACCCAAATCCAGTGACACGACAACTGAGACAGAGGGTTGACACATAGATTACACTTGGGGACATTCCCTCCTTGTTCAGAGTTGGAGTGCGACTGCTAGGGGTTATTTTAGCCCTTGTTAGACATAGAGCCATGACTAGGAGACAGCACAGGACCGCCGCACCCACATGCAAGCGGCATCATTCTATCTCTAATTTCATGCTCCCACTCCCTCACCCTTGACGAGGGGAGATAGAGGAACCTAGTCGTGACACTAGGGCATATTTCACTGTGTACTCTGATCACGATGGATGATCTGATGATGAGGATGATAGTGATGATGTAGGGGATTATTCTAAACTCTGTAGCATTTAGCTGTTTGCTTTATGCATGAGTGTTGATGCTCGGTTAGTAGCTCCACCCTTTCAGTTTGCTTGTATCAGATTTCTCAGAGTCTCATAGACCCATCGGTCTTCCAAAGACTTTAATAAACTTTCTTTCTTTTCTTTCTCCCCTCCGCCCCCTTCCCACCTCTCTCTCTCTCTCTCTCTCTCTCTCTCTCTCTCTCTCTCTCTCTCGCTCGCTCGCTCTCACTCTCTCTCCTACCCCTTCTCCTTCCTTCTTCCCCCTCATTCTCTCTCCCTTTGTCTCTTCTATCCCCCTTTTCTAATCTGCCCCCTACCCCTTTTCTACAATTGCTACAATCATGCGCTGTCAAGGAAGCAGCCAGCCAAGCACTGAAAGCTTAGCAAGTGCCAATGCACGTATAATACTAGCATAAATTGGCCGATTTACAGCCTGTTTCTTTTCTATTTTCATTACCACTATCGAAATTGAACTACCCTTAGAACTCATGAACAAAATTACTTGAAGGAAAATGATATTTTGATAACCCAAAGCTTTTGTCCCCCGTTACCAGCCCTTGGGCCATGTTTAGCTGCCATTCACTCAGTTGTCCGCTCACCATATATTTTGTCCTATGCACCTACCTTTCCTCTCCCTTCCTGTCATTTCTACAATCTACCTACATTGTATTTTGTTCATCACCTAATTTTCCCATGTTTCTCCATCTTCCCAATTGGTTGTTCCTTCCTAATCATTACTCTTGCTTTCTTTTAGTTTGGCCATTCTCTAGCCTGACCCTTTCTAGTTCATTTTTGCTCTTCTTCTGTTGTCTCTTCCCCCTCTTTCTGCAATGTATCAAGTTCAATCTTCATTTCTCAATCTTCTTTGTCTCCTTGTCTGCAACCTGTGCTTTTAGTTTGTGTTCATTTTTTTTCTTGAAATTTTATTTCTTTTGTTGCTTTTTCTTCTCTCATTTGTTGAATTGTTGTTTTTCAAAGTTATCTTCTAGCATCTTTTTCTAGGAATGATTTGCTGAATCTCGTTGTCCTGCAAGAGGTCCTCTGGAATGCGGACCCCCTTCTGGAAGAGAACAAGGCGGGGCTGATACAAGTGAAGTACCGCTAGAGAGTGGTTTGACAACGTGGTATCTGCTGCCAGAATCCCTCTAGATCCACCTCTGTGTAGTGCCCAGTCCCCAACATAGAAACGGTCTAGTCTCTCTAGCAATCCATCGTGTCTCCTCTGTCCAAAGGAGAAGAGAAGGCTGCCAGGTGTTCAGCTGAAATCCGGCTCTTTCCACGGGTCTCTTCCACTGATCATGAAAATGAACTGCTCCCAAGTGCTACGCTCTGCTGCTGGCATCTCAGAGAATGTGGCTCCGCCCTGCTTGTCTTCCCCAAACTCCAGGTTGTTGAAGTCACGTCCAACAATCCAGGAGTCTACATCCGGAAGACACTCTGATAGCCTCCTCCAAATGGCCGGGCGGTCCTGTCTACATGCTAGGGCATACACGTTCAGGATCCCGATCTTGGACTCTCCCGTCCGAACTCCCATCCAAACTGCCCGTCCTGGAATGAGCTCGCCGTGATCGTAGACCTCTGGAGCCAAAGTCTGTGAGACTGAGATGTAGATCCCTCCTCTCCGTTCTACCGCAAAGGACCACTCCTCTGGACCTCTCCTTGGGAGAAGGTGATGGCGTCGTCTGATGTCTGAAGCTGAAAACATGTGTTCCTGAATCATAAGGATGTCCACTGCCCATCCTACCACTGTCCTCTGCAGCTCGTGTCGGAGTATCAGGTACTGCGGCTGGCTACGAACATGGTCGTGGAGCTTGTGTACGTTCCAACTCACTATGGTCCAACTCATGAGGACGGGGGAGTCGGGAACAAGGCTCTCCTGTGAGTTGGTGCTTGTCCCAGAAAGACTTCTTTGTGAGATTTTGCTGGGGGTTTAGAGGGCGAGTAGTCAGTATCTGTGCGTCGCTGTACTAGTGTGGATACTGGCTCAATACCGATGTTCCGTGCCCACTTCATCATGAAGGAGGCTTCCACCCCGAACAGCTCCGCACACTTCTAGAGGGGCCAGAAGTGTGTCTGCTCCACCTTTGCCTCCAGTGGCAATTTGATAACTCCTATCGCCAAACCACACACCGGCTCCTCGCGCGAGAAGCTCAACTGAAAGTTCACCTCCGCACCATGGGCGTATTAAAGGTCTAGTCCATGTGGCCCCATCCACTCATCCATCACGAGTGTAATCTGATTCCCCAAAATAGCATCGAACACCTCCAGGGCTCATTTTTGCAACCCTGTGGAGGCAAACAAAAATCTCCAAATGGGATGTGTCAGAGATCCCATTGCACTGATCAAACCCCATTTTCGGGGCTGAAGGACCATGAGCGTTAGCTCCAACGGTAGAGGATAAGAGTCCGGAATCTCCAGATAGTTCCAGGGTCCTAACTTCCAGAAGTCATGCGGTAAAGGATGCCCAAGCTGGAGATTAAGAGCAGTTGACTGGGAAGACGAACCTCATCCCTCAGGATCCCTCCCTGAACGGACCTGCTACTGCGATGAGGAAGCAGAAGGGGGCGTCATCGTTCCCCTGCTAACTGGTAGGGATGTCGAAGCGGAAGAACCTGCTACTGAAGTGGAGAGGGGGACGGCAGGAGAGGGAGTGGTAGGGACGCGGGGATATAGGGAAGGGGGCGGGTGGTGAGGGTGACTATAGCAGGGGGGGCTAAGGGGGGAGGAGGGGGCGGGGGGAACCCTGGAGGGGGAGGGGGAAGTGAAGAGGAAGAGGGGGAAGGGTCTGGGGGGGAGGAGGAGGGACAAGGAACTCAGGCCCCCCCTGCTGATTAGGCTCATCGGGGCTCTAGATCGGCTCCTCCGTGGCCCCCATCGGGTTAGCATCGGCGGCTTCTGCCATTGCTGCATCAGGAGCTCCTGGGACTCGCTGCTGCTGCAAGGGTGGATGCGGAGGCTGAACCTCCGAAACTGGAGGACCGTCTGGATGGGCGGTGGCCCCTGTCACTGGAGGAGGTGGCTCTTGTTGTTCCTCCTTTAGGGCCTCTCGGTCAATCTTGTCTCTCTCTCTACGGTTGGCTCTCTGCCTGCGGCGCTTATGGGCCTGCTTGCTTGGTTTCTTTTTCTTTTCAACCTGGGTCCAGTCCCCTTCTGAGGGGGTAACCCAAGGGGTCTAAGACTCCTACTGCTCCTACCTGAGAGGATGATGGCTCAGGCCTGCTGACTCTGTCTACTCTGCAGAGGGGGGGGGGAGGCGCACGAGGGAGGCCACGGGGGTAATTTTTGGCGAGGTGACCCACCTGTTTGCACGGAAGACACTGGCATGGTAACCCAGAAATCTCCACTCTTTAGCGAAGTGTGCCTCTTTCAAGGGTCTCAAGAAGGATCAACTCTGGGAGGGACTCTGTGCTCTCAACCACCAGTCTAATCCTGGGGACTCCATCATCTACTAGAACTGAGGCGGTTGACTCTAGCGGGGACTCGAGTACTGTGCCAAATGCCCGACCAATGGAAGGGAGGATGGCTCGATACTCCTTGGGGAGCCCTAGGAAGCGGAGTGTAACCAGGAAACGTGGAACATGGTGTGTCGTATCCATGTCCTCCACTGTGAACCCATGATACCAAGGAAAGAGGTAAACAAGATGTGGGCCAAGGAGGATGGGGCTCTGCTCCAAAAGTGTCAAGGTAGTGTTGGGGAACTCAGCTGGATGAGGAAAACGCCTCGTCCATAGATGGTGACCTCCTGGATGTAGTCTCCTTCTAATGCCAAGCTCGCCTGGATCCAGTCTCGCACCTGTCTCCGTGCAGGCATGAGGCCCACAATTCTGCCCACAAGCGCCTTGTCCTGGAGGGACTGAATTGCCTACTGTACCTGTTGCATGTCAGCTGGGGAAAGAAGAACCTTAATGGCCGTGGGATTCGAGGGTGCTACCATAGAGCCCCTCTGGCTAGACCAAGGGTCACCACCAAGGTTTTCTTTTTCCCTAACAAGTGCAAATGCTCCCGCTGCAGGGAGGAAGAAGAAAGAGGGGAGAAAAGCGTCAGAGGGGGAGGCGGAGACGAGGCGGGGTGAAGGGGGGTAAGGACGGAAGTGGGAGGAGGAAGGCAAGGAGGGCGGAAGGCGGAGAAGAAGGGGGGGGACGAAAGGCGAGGAGGGAGAGAAGGCCAGGGCAAGAGGCGAAGAGGAGGTGGGAGAAGGGAGCCGGCGGGGGGGGAGGAGAGGAGGAGGTGGAGGGGGGAGGTCGTAGGGGCAGCAGGAGGTGGCAGAGGGGCGGCGGAAGGAGGCGGGAAGGGGCAGTGGGGGAGGCGGGAGGGACAGCGGAGAGGGGAGGAGAGGAGGGGGAGCGGAGGAAGTGGAGAGGGGAGGCGGGGGGGCAGCGCGGGGAGACGAGGCGGGAGAGGCAGGTAAGCAAGAGGAGACGGGGAGGGGGGGCAGAGAGGAAGAGGAGGAGGTCGAGGGAGGAGGCGGCAAGGGGGAGCGATAGTGGAGGAGAGGGGGGAGGCTGCGGGAAGGAGGAGATGGCAGGAAGGGGGCAGCGGGAGCAGCCAGGTGCAGCTTTAGATTTCTCAGTTTCCTAACCTAGGACTTAAGGTCTAACTACCACTCTTTTGACCTTTAATTCTGCTAACCTCAAACCCCATAGCTCATCATTTACTTTTCTAACACTCCCCCTTGATAAATAATGAATTAGGATTTACGCCCAGGTTGGAAAACTTTGCTTACTCAATTCAGTAGACCCATTTATTACCAATGGATGTTTGAACTAGCCATAAAGCAAAAAGATATATTCAAAAGACCTAAAGGCCTGCACTTGAAGCGAGGTAGCTTTAGCTCCCTTGCTGCCTCCCCACCGTGCGTAGCCATTGCTGCCTCTGCCTCTTTTGTGGGAATGGGATGACATCGAATCTATGGAGCAAAGCCTCTCCTACCCTCTCTAACCAGCCTTGAGCTGCAGAAAATGGAGGGCACATCGCCACTCCCGCCACCTCATTTAGTGAGGGGTTTCAACATCAATCTACGAGAGAGTATGGGAGCTCATTTGGGGGCAACTTCAAACAATGGTTCGTGTTTCAACTTCTCTGGCCTTGCAACAATGTCACAAGGTTGAGTTCCAATTTCCCTTGCATGTTCAATGGAGCTTTTTCCTACCGCATTGACTGCGGGACCTCTTTCTTTGCCCAAGCTGTCCTGATGGTCTCGAAGACAACTCAATTTTTCTCCCTCAGAATAGTTTCTTGGCACTTGTGTTAATCGCTGGAAGAATTCAAGTCTACTACAGAACTGGTTTTATTCAGTCTCTGTGGTGACTTGACTGGTCAAGGGATGGTATCACGATTGCTCCTCTAGAGCTTTAGCAAATATTTTCAAGAGTTGGTAATCCTGTGGTTATTTGATAGCTTCTAGTGAGGATTGGAGACTTGTTCTCTGCCTTTTGTGTAAGCATCGAAAGGCCAGGGATAGAGATATAGCTATCCCACCTACAATGTAATGGTTTTCTAAATTGTGCTTTTATACCCTATTCTTTTGAATTCAATATATTTCTTTTTTTGGAAAAACTTGTCGTAAATCTCTATTTATCACTTGCAATGATAGGATGAAAAGATGTATCCTATGTGTAACCAAGTCCTCCTTCATCAAAGGTTATGTCCCTACTAGTGATGATGTTGCATACTTTAAGATTCCAAATCTTGTAGGCCTTATGATCAACACTATAGACAATGAAAATTCCTTTAGTTTATCCAATTTCCTTTTGTTGGCATCAACAAAAGCCATGCATTTAAATACCATTAGGTGATCTATTAAGGATTTACACCTACGAAGGCTTTTTAGGTTACTCTGTATGGCTTTTGTAGCACTCTGGGTTATGGAGGTACGCTATTGTGTTAATTGCTTCAGTCCATAAGTACTTTGGTATATATCAAGCTTATTCTTGGTTTTCTCACATAGAGTACGGCTCATGTGCTCAGCAACACCATTTTATTGGGGGGTGTGAGACATAGGGTACTGTCTTTCAATACCCTTCTCTTTACATAATTTAATAGGTTTTGTAAAAGTTTATTCTCCCCTTAATCTGGTCTGATCTGAAAGCCTTTACCAACTTGCTAGCTTGGTTTTTCAACCATGGCAATGAACTCCTTAGAGCATTTTAAGGGCTTAGACTTCTCCTTTAGGAAGGACACACATGTCTTCCTGGAACAATTGTCAATGATTGTCAAAAAGTAAATGTTACCTCCTACTAATTTGACATTCAAAGGACCATAGCCCAAGATACCAACGCCTTTAGAAGCTTTGAGAAGATACAAAGCTCCCAGATGGCATGCAAAGTATAGATGATATATGCCAGATACTAACGAGGGTGGCTGTAGCTTGATTGTGCTGCCCAAGCTACATCATGCCATCCAGATGTTCCAGGTTGTGATATTGGAAATGGTCTCTCAAATTCTATCCTCTGGGGAGGACATCGTTATATCAAAAATTGTATATAAAATGCTATCCTTGGGAGAGGACTCTTGGCACCACCTAGATAGAGGGGAGGCCTTGAGAATGTTCTAACTAGTGATTTGCTTACTGTTAATGCTGGGATTTTTCACAGTGTAAGCAAGGTCCTTTCTTCTTAGTGTCACTTTGATGATGATTATCTTTGTTATTGTGTTGACATTAAGAAGGAAACATCAAATCAATATTTGTGAATGAGATTTGGGAAATACCTATACCCAAATATTATCGATTACTATAGTACTCATATCAGGTGACCCCATGTTTATTTGTGACTCCTGCTTTGGTTTAGGACTGAATCGTGGATTTTGAAATTGTTTTTAATTTTTAGCCCAAAAAATAGTATCATCCTGATTATTCACTCTGCCTTTTGGTTTCCTCGGTAATGAGGTAGCTGTGAAGCTGAGTTGATGTGGGAGGTTTCTCTCTGTAACAAAGCTAGGTAGCTGCTGTGAAGCTGAGTTTTTGTGGGAGGTTTCTTTCTGTAACCAAGCTTGTCTATTGAGAAATCAACAACGTGTTGATCACTCCATGCATTGACAATTGATCTAGCAAGTCTTTAAGCTG
Organism: Dipteris shenzhenensis; assembly: GCF_047967505.1. Lineage (NCBI taxonomy): Eukaryota > Viridiplantae > Streptophyta > Polypodiopsida > Gleicheniales > Dipteridaceae > Dipteris > Dipteris shenzhenensis. The sequence continues at coordinate 5,113,733 of NC_141609.1, read as the reverse complement.
ATATAGATAAACATCCCTCTTGCATTCTAAGCCTACTATGCTTTCTTTTAATGACTAAAGCTTTTTGTGTACTAGCATCTTCGTATGTGGTTTAAAATGTTTTCCATGCTTCAGCTAGGGTTACAAGGTTCCTTAATGATCAAGTTTATGAGAGTTTGAGCCTGTTGGCTCTCCTCATCATAAATCCCAAATTTTCCCTTGGTCATATTTCAGTCCCAGCTATAAAATTTTCAAGCTTTGAGAACATTCTCAAGCTTGAATGTCAAGATACCAAAACTTGCCCTCAGTAATAGAAAAATCACTCTTTTCTTTTGGCTTTCTATTTGCGGAGGCATTGCAGTGAACCAGTGTAGGTCCGGGGCAGATTCCACATGTATTCTTTGCCTTTCTGTTGAGGAGTCTATTCAGCATTGCTTGTGGGACTACAGATAGGCGAAGATCATCTGAAAAGGGATAGATAGATTAGTAAGTACCTTCATGTGTTCCCCTTTCTTTATGACTTGGGGCTTGGTAGCTTGGCTTTCTCTATCTGGGCCTCAAGTGCTTTATGAGAGACATGACTCGTCCTGGGCTCTTTTGGTTCATTCGGTTGAGTTATGTTCACTGGATGACATTCTTGGCTGTCCATATAGACCTGTGCATCCCTTGTAGACAATTCATGGGACCATGGGTTGGCGAAGGAGCAGTGAAACAGAGAGCCCTGTTATCCGAACAGGGTGATGACCTCCTTGTGGCTTTGGCAGCGATCGAACAATCAAAGGCTGATTTACCAGCTGAAGGCCAGCAGGAATTTGGGCTCAGGCGGGAAGAGATAAATGAGCTGAGGGAAGTCAGAGAGGAAGTAGAGAAGAGGCTAGCAGCCTGGGAGGTCACAGCCAGCACTTGCTTTCAGGAGTGGTGTCATGGTTTTTAATCTATAGTTAAATTCTGTTATGAATTTCCTGCATTGGCTCTCTTATCTATCATGGTGTCTTTTAGATGTGTTGGTGCTTAGTGTTCACATGGAGGATGAAGGGTCTACTTTCAGTGTCTCCCTGACAATAAGGAGATAAAGAAAAAGGCTGATTTACAATAGTTCTGTAATCCTCAGTAATCAAGGTGCACCTTGCATGCCATATCCTCTATATGTAATGGTGAAAATGATTAATGAGATCATATTGTTACATTTTCCTGTAGTTAGACATCTCTTTGCATGTTCTCTGGAGTCTTGCAGGTTTTAAGTAACTTAATTCTTGTCTACGCTTCTTTAATCCCTCTATATTGCAAAGAATATACATATTGTCTGGGAAATGAGCTTCATGCTAAAGTATTTCATATGTGATCCAAGTTGCAATCTCCTTTCTATCATTTAAATGTCTAGAAAAAGAGTTTTTAATCTAATATGCAGGATTGTTATCAGGGTACAGAATCTTGTAGTCGGACTTGGATGTTCAAAGTATCCCAAAGGAAAGAGCAAGGCAAAAGTAGAACTCGCATTCTTAATCAACAAGAGCATGCTGAACCCATTGCAAGAGGCATCTTAAAAGCAAAATTGCAGGTCAATTGCTTTATGACTCTATCACATCTTTTATGTATTTTCTTGAGCATGGTATATAGAAACACGGGCTACAAGAGTCTATAACCTTTTAACTGTCATTAGATATGAAATCCTTACCAAAAGATTCCATAAATCCTCTGACTGAAATTTATTGCAGGGAATACTCAAAGGAAAAGGCAGTAAAGATGTAGGTCATATATTCAAGCACTTGGATCGCGATAAAAGTGGTTTGATTTCAACCATTTTAATGTGTGACTAATAAACTATATCAAAGTCTTTAAAATGCACTGGGAGGTGCAACTAAAAGCTTGAAGAAGTATGTGCTATTAATTTAACCCTCTCCTGATGCTATGGTCACGGATGGTGGACCATGTAATTTGCTTCTTGTTGCTGTATTTTTTAACGTGTTTCCATGGTCTTCAACTCATTTTCTTTATCACTCAAAGCGTCACCATGTCCTTGTTCCTCTTTTTTCTTCCATTTCTTTTCCAGTGTCCTATGCAACATCTTTTGCATCAATGGTGACTTCTCCACCATCCATGTTCTTCCCAACTACTTTTGCGCCATCCGTGACTTCTGCACCACCCATGTCCTTCCTGGCTACTGTCTCATCATTCGTGACTAGAGACTGAAGAGACATCATTTTTTGAAGCTCAAGTTAGATGTGGTCTCTGGTGACCTGAATGCAGAGGTCTAGTCAATTCCATTGGAATGTCCTTGAAAATACAAGCTATCGAATTCTGTCTTATTTTGCACATTCTATGAAATCCTCGGACAAGATGCAAAAACCTTTTTGATAAAGGTAAACGACCCACGAAGACAGTTCAAAGTTTACATATCTTTCATGAGGATAAAAGCATTACTTTGACCATGTGGCAGTCCACATTTGGCCCCCATGATTTGGTTTGGATGCATGGGATTCTTAATGGAAAGAGAGTTTGAGTAACGGTGGATGATAGTGCCTCTCATAGTTTCTTGCATTATTTGCTCCGTAAGAAATGTAGCTCACCAGTAAGTCCTAGTGCACATGAATATGTGGTATCGCTGGCCAAGGGTCAAGACTAAAAAGTTTGGTACATGATGGTTAATAATGTAAATTAGGAGATACAAGGATACAAAGATACTTCATTTCTAAAATTATGCCTCGCGACAGGACTGATGTAGTCCTAGGTAGGGGATGGCTTTATGGATTGGGCCATATTATACAAATGAGCTATTTAAATAACTCCCTTACTTTTGAGAAGGATGGAGAGTTGATCCATCTTCATGATGAACATGGTATTCGTGACGCTTCTCTCATTAGTTGTATGAAATTGGAGCACTTACTCGAACATGATAATTTCTTTTGTGAGCATTTCTTTATTGCTCGAAGTTCTCTGCATTTTTGTGAAATGAAAAATGAAAAGGTTCAAATATTGTTACATAAGTTTATTGATGTTTATTGTGAAATGTGCACAGGCACAAGTGTTCTATGTACAAGGTTTCTTGGATGAGAGCTGGTTCTCTAGGTATGAGACTACTATACAAAGCATCAACTAGTTTAAGGGTTAGGGTTTCATAGATGGCCATGATGAGATTATGACTAAGGGAAAATTCAATACTCGTGCATCCAGTTTTCAATGCTAGTATGGGTTTTCTCATATACAACTTTGCCACAAAGTTGGCATGTTGTGGCTCTTGTATTGTGGACATGAAAATAAGGGATCATGCTCTTAACCGATTGGTTAACAATATGCCACTGCTGGTTAGTGATGTCATTTGATGGATAGTGTCAAGTCCATAGAGCCAGGATTGTGCCTTGGGTCCAAATAGGCCCAAGATGGTTGTAAAAGAATGAGGAAAGAGAGTGGTATAAAGGGAATAGGGTTGGCCCTCCCTTCAAAAGGTGACATGTATAAAAGACCAAGTGGTTGACTTTGGTCTTCATTATTGGATGCACAAGTTTGGAATACAAGCTCCCTCTTCTCTTCCAAGAGTGTTTTTGGGTGTTCTCTTGTTTCCTTTGTAGTGCCTTTGTGTTTGCCACTCCATCCCCATTCATTCTTCTCCTCCCCTTCTCCCCTCTCCCTTTTCCCTCGTGGAAACACATTGCAACAATCTGGGAGGCGCTTGAGTGACACTTGCAGACGGCTCGTGCTTTGCATTGCTCTCACAAGGAGTAGCTTGGAGTGGAGGATTTATTGGCATTCCTTCAAGATCCCCACGACACGTGGGTCACCGTTGAGACCACACATCTTTGGCACCGCTGCCGGGAAGTTCAAGGTATGCTTTTGCATTGCAATTACTTTCTCTCGTCATCTACCCATTGCTCATTGTTTCAAGCTTAACTTGGAGCTTTGTTAGTGGAGTTGTAGGAGAAGTGTGAGTTTAGGAAGAGAAAAGAAGCAGCAGTCATTTTCTTTTTGGAAAGCATTTTGGATCATTTGAAGCTTGCTTTTCATGTTTTTTAGTGTTTTGAGTTGGTAGGAGGATAGTTTGGAAGATTGCCAAGGAGTGTATTGTGTCAAAACTCACAAAAAACAACCAAGAATGAGAAATCATGCTGAAAATCGAAATAGTTTTGAGTGTTGACAGTCACCTCTTCAAGAAGATTCTCATTTTGCATTCAAATGTTGTTTTTCTTTCTTGTTTTTTACATTGAGTAGGTAGATGAGGTAGTTTAGCATCCTCCTATCACAAAAAAACCTGAACAGAAACTTCAAAATCAGAAAAAATAATCAAAAACCAGTGGGTGAAATTGCGAGTTCCTATCCCCACAATCCGTTGCCATAGCTCGCTATCCCCATGACTCGTTGCCTTAGGCCTCTATCCCGCCGGTCAAACATGCGTTGATCCAGTGCCATAACACTATCCCTCCGGACTGACATATGTCAGCACCTTACCCGCCGTCCTAATTAATTACTGTCAGTCAGCTATCCCGCTGGTCAAATAGGCGTTGAGTCGGCACCATAATGCTATCCATCCAGATTGTTTTCTTAACTCTATCCCATCGGGTCGGTGCCTTAGCTGTATTCCGCCAGTTGTTGCTTTAACTCTATCCCGTTGGTCGTTGCCTTAGCACTATCCCACCGGTCGTTGCCTTAGCACTATTCTGCTGGGTCGTTTCCTTAGCACTATTCTGCCGGTCCCACCGGTCGTTGCCTTAGCTCTATCCTGTCGTCTAGAGGGATAGCTTTGGGAACACAAAAAAATAAAAAAAAGCAAGGGTGTAAGTGTAACGTAGCACCTGAGAATTGGGGCCTCGAGCATTGGGAAATGATAAAATTTGCATGCAAATTGCATTGAAATAAACTCCATTTTTCAATAAGCCACAAGGGGGCAGCCCCTTGACCCTGCATCAAGGCGGGCTCAACCTAGAATTGGAGCCTCAATTGTGCCAATGAACACATGATCTTGAGATCAAGAAGAGTCCTACAAGCTCACCCTGAGCCTGGCCTCAAATACCATCTTGTCGAACTCCATACCTAGCTTGGCATCCTTAGGGTGAGCAAGCTCAAAAGTTGGTTCTCACTTCTTGCAAGAACCACCACTAGGTGAATTATGTAGCTCGGCAGAGTCCATTAGTCAGGATGGAGACATAGGTGAACCCTCCAATGATAGAGCCTCAGTGGCTCTGAACTCCATCCCCAAGATCTCCACTCTCCTACCCCATAGCTAGATTAAGGGAAACCTTTTCCAATATCATGGGAAGGTTTGGATTGACAGACCCAGCAGAATTACTAAACCCGTTTGCTAGGTAGACCAAGGCAATGATAGAGCCTCAAATGGCAGCCCAACCACCAATATCACAAGCAATACTCGGGGAACCAAGTCCCATGATACCTACTGGCAATCAATCCCCATTGTATCAATTCTTTGATGATAGACAGTCCTATGGGGATGGATTTGGACCCAGATTCTCACAAGGGTCCCAAATGCTAGAACAAAGGGGGCTGAGGAGTAACCTTGAAAGCCCACAATTAAGACCCTCCACCTTAGAAGCCCTATAATTCCTCCTTGGCAACAAAACATGGGAGATATTCCCTACCCAACTACTGCTCCTTATAGGCCTATGCCGGCAGGGAACATACCACTCCCTAGAGGACCTCCAGTCCAACTTATTAGGTTCAACTCATTTAGGTTCAACTCAACCCAAGTCACATTGCAAATGTCTAGTGGGCATGGATCCCAACTTTGTGCCATAAAATCCATGGAATCCTTCATCAAGACCACCAAACAATGTACGGCGGGACAGGGCCCACCTTTCCACAACCTCCTCTTGTACCGCAAACGGTCCTTATAGATGAAGCTATGAGAATCCTAGTGCAAGCACTAGGAAGGGGAGCCGCTGCTCCACCACCAATGTTTCCAGGAAGGGATACCAACCCCTCAATGAGCAAGCTTGTTACAATCTCCAAGCTAATCACCAAGTTTCTAGGAGAAGGAGACCTAGTCCCTCATGTTGAGAGATTTGAACAAATCTGTGAGACCTTTGGTGATATCGGGGATCTAGACAAGGTCAATGCATTTGGCTTGAGTCTTGATGGCAAGGCTGGACAATGGTTTAAAGCCTTAAACCCTGAGGAGAAAATAAATTGGGACACCTTGCGTAAATCTTTCATTGTGGGGTTTGCCCCCAGTGGTCTCAAGTGGAGCCCGATTAACCAGCTTTATGAGGTGAAGCAGAAGGAGACTTAATCCTTAAGAGACTATACTGCCAGGATTAAACATTTGAACTCTTGATGTGAACCCCATGAGATGTTGAGTGATGCACAGCTTCTGCCACGCTTTCTCATAGGGCTAGGGAATGCTAAACTCCATGATCATCTGTTTGCTATGAATCCCACATCGTTTGAGCTATGTAGCAAGATGGCGATACGCCTAGGGGATAACCTGAGGGAAAAGCCCTAGAAGGATAAATCCTTAGTTTCCTCTGATATGTCTCAAACGACAAAGGATTCAACCTCAGAAGCAACTAAGGATGCAAGCATGATGACCGAGGTGCTAAACATGGAAGAGTTAGCCACCGATTTATTAAACAACAATGGAAGATAGAAGCATTAAAAGAGGCTCCTAGCAACCCCCATCTATTTCCATGAAGAGATAACGGATGTTGTGGGGTATGCAATGGATTAAGAGGCTCCTAGCAACCCCCATCTATTTCCACGAAGAGATAACGTATGTTGTGGGGTATGCAACCATCCCACTAACGAGTGGGGTATGCAACCATCCCACTAACGAGTGCCCTTGTCTTAGACAAGGCCAACACTCTATTATGCCCATTGTGTTCGTTGGGAAAATCGCAACACATCCCAATGTCGTTATCCTAGGGTGATTCCTCCATCCATGTATCAACAAAGGCCACGGCTAACATTGCCTGCAGTGCCCAATCCGTCCAAACAGGCACAATTGGAATTACAAGAAGCCACATCAGCCAATAGGGCAATTTAGGGCTCAAAATATTCCATTATTCTTGCCAGTACGGGGACCTCAAACACCACCACCATGAATTAGTCCCCTGAATCAAGTATTGGTGGAAGAGCTACCTAGTGGTTGGGGAGACCCCAAACCTACCTTTAGTAGAAACAACTATCCCCAATATACTGACAATGCAAATCGGTCCAACATTATAAGTCACTACATTATACAGGATGACCAATACATTTCGACTACCAAACGACACCGATTCCTCAAACAATGAGAGATAGGAACAACTTGACCAAGACATAACCCATTCAATGCCATATGTGTTGAAGGCCACATCCAGCCAATGAGTGTCCATATAAGGGGCAATCTAAGTAGCCGATCACATGTGCATCAACATCTAATACACCACCGTCATTGTGCACTAGGTGTGGTGTGGACCATCTTTTTAAGGATTGCTCGATGAGAAGGCCATCTAAGACTACAAAGCCTTAACTTGTTGCTAAGTGTTGAAAGAGGCCGCATATCAGCGGTATCCTTGAATGTAATCACGAGGTTGCAAGCTAAAGCCCTTAATAAAGAGCTTCACAAACAAGCCAAAAGGGATAAAGCTAGCACGTCACAGCCTAGGGAGGCAGCTGAATCAGCACGAGTAAGCCCCAAGGGTGCAACGAAGATTGGGAAATGACACAATAAGGTTATCATCCAAGGAACAATAAGGGCCTCAGCCCATGGTCAAGCCACAACACCTAAGGGTCACGGTGAATATCCCAACCCATGGGTGGGGAAACAATGTCTCACTGAGGCGCAAAAATTGGTACGCAAGTGCCAAGAGGAATGTGAGCAGGGGCTCAAGGCAAGCAAGAGTACTGATACAATTCATCCAAGACATGAGATAAACACTCGAGCCTCAAAAGCCAACAGAGGCTCAAGGCAAGCAAGAGTGCTGATACAACTCATCCAAGACATGAGATAAACACTCGAGCAAATAGTTAAAAGGGTAAATGAAGAAGGTGTGTTATGCCCTGAGCCACCCTATTGTAACAGATGTTTGAAGAAGACCTTGCCTTGCAACAACTAAAGGGGGATGACAACATGTCCTTATATGGCTTAGAAGAGTCGGAATCAATAGGCAGGGAACCTATCACTAGTCCTCGAGACACCGTAGGATTAGCCTCATTCCTATCCATTGAGATCAAGATGACCATCGCGACACTATTACGGGGTAATCCTACTCTATGGAGAGACCTCTCGGATTGGATGAATGGGCAAATAGTGACACCCCAATCCACTAATCGTGAGAATGTTGAATCTTCCAATCAGGCTCACCTTCCAAGGGTGCCAGTCAATAAACTGGGCCAATACTTTGAGAGTGATGACACGAATGCAGACCCACCGATCAGAAAGCTATGGCAATCTTAGACAGAGGAGCAGGTGTTAGCATCATCATCATGAAACAATGTTGGGAAAAGTGAAAAAGTCCCGACAGAGAGAGTACTTCCTTGGTAGTTAAATTAGCTGATGGAGGCATGGCTCATCCCGTAGGAGTACTCAAGGACATTCAAATCAAAACCTTTGGTCTCACATATTGAGTGTGCCTTGTTATAATGGATTTTCAAAACAACCTTGGGTATGAGGCTATACTAGGGAGACCTTTCTTGCGCATGGCAGGATTGATCCATGATTGGTGCTCCAACAACATTTATCTAAGGAAAGATCATCAAGTCGTGAGGATTGATCTCCAAACATGGAAGGCTCACACTATGTTCGGAAATCTATTTGCAATTGAATCGGATACCACCAATAGGTTTGTGTCGGTAAAGATGGTTTAAAAAAATAAGAAAGAGGACAATGAGAACAGTCCTGATGAACCTTGGTGTGCTCCTTTATCAAAACTAGAAGACTCACTTAATTGGATGCATACACTGGTGGCAATAGATCTACCAACTACTAAGAGTACTCAAACAATGCACCTTGATGATGAACAACTTAATTCCATTACACCTTTTTACACCATAAGAGCGGTACTACCTAATCAAGTTGAGCTAGGAATTGGCAATGCCATTGATCCTAATGAGATGGATATGACTCCATCTCAACTTTGGGTAGAGTTGACATCAGCAGGTGCAACATGCTGAATACAAGCCATGGTAGATTGGCGAGTAAGCCACAACCTCATCTCCTGGGAGACATTAAAGCACCTTGGCTAGATACACCTTGAAGTATGTGATTCTAAAATTTAATCCAAAGAGGGTACCTCTATTAAGGTTATTGGTTCTTTAACGTTGAATGTTTCCTTGGACAATTACGTTGTGCCTTGCAAGTTTTTTGTAACTTCTACAAGTACCTTAACGGAAGCCGACATTCTTGGTAAAAGATGGATGCAAGACACTTACAAAGGGTTATTTGGTAATGAGTTAACCCAACAAGATGTGCTAAGAACTACCAACTGGCCCAACATTCAAGCATCAATATCCACTTCCACTTCTCAACCTTGGTAAGCACCTCACCAACAAAGAAAACCAAGAAGAAGAGCAACCAAGCGAGTGTGGGTCTGAAAGGATCTACTACAAGCCCAAGGGTACTTTGAAGGTGAATCATATATTTGGGTTCCAGCAAAACCTCGACATCAAAAGCCACCCCATTATGTAAACAACAAACCTCGACATCAAAGGACCAAACGATGCCATCCAAAAAGGAAGGTACAATACTGTTGGGTTCCCACAAGACTACTAGAGCCCATGGATATTACCTTGGAAACACTTATATTTGGGTACCCAAGGTACTTAGTGCAACAAGAGTACCTCCATTACCTTCAAGCAACAACGATAAGGTGCTAAATAAAGAGCAAAAGAAGAAATGGAGGCTCAAGACTCTAAAATCTTCATCCTCAACAAATGAGAAGCAAACAACTTCTTTGGGCCTATCGTGCCAAGTTTCACCAAAATTTGATGGGCTGCTTGCACATCAAAACACGCATGCTTTGTTCACAAATTTGAAAGGGTCTGACAAGGTTGAAGAGGCAGATCTAAATTGTGATCAAATTAGAAGCTTCTTATTTGGATCTTGGCGTTGAAAACTCTCTTTCGGGTTGCAAATCTGCTGTCTTCTATGATTCGCCAATGTCTATCTCTAATCGAGTAGTTATTTGGATCATTGCCACTAAGGAAAGTGGCAAGGTTGACTCTGATACCACTATAATTGGACTAGAAACCCTAAAACGAACTGGTAATCAGCCTTGCAACCCTAAAATGAATTGGTAATCAGCCCAAAAACCCCAAAAAGGAATCTCTTTTGGTAGAAACACAGCTTGGATCCTCAATTCGCAACAGATGATCACCAAGATAGATTTTGAATTTCATAGATAACAGGGAAAAACAATATCTAATAGCTTCATCTGACAAGGAGCAGCAACATATTTCTTCTGGGAAACAAAACAAACTGAGAGAGGGAGGAAAGGATACAGAACACACATACTAGGGTCCCGAAATAAGGGCTGGACCCCCTCGAAGGTCTTTATTGCATTTGTTTAAGATTTTTACAACTAGCTCATAAAAGAGCATTGGGAGCCCTGAGGCCCTTGTTTTATAGACTTGGGCTAGCAAAAAGCTAGACCTGCTTTTACTAGCTACTTTTTGCAAAAATAGACTTTCTTGCTTTTTGCCCACCGTGGGGACACTTTTCAAGCCTTTTCTAGAAGCCCGTGGGGTCTTCTTTAATGGTGCCATCTTCTTGGTTCTTTTTGGCCTTGCGGGACCTACTTTTTGGCATGTGCTCCATCATTTGTGAGCTTTTTTGCACTCTTTCAAGGCCTACACAATCGCCAACACTTTAACATATTAAGGTTAGCGAAATGCATGCATTCCTAATTCTTAGACTAATCCTAGTCCCTTGTGGAATGTGTACATCACAGTGCAGTGATGGGGGTTGTAACAGTGGTATTAGAGACTGAGATTCGAGCTTGTCAAGAGGGCTGGATTATCTGGATAGCTGCATGAGCAAGTGTTTACAAGGTTCACGCGTCGTCAAGTCTATGGTGGCAGTTTCAATTCTTGGTGCTGATGATGTGTTGCAATAGTTGAGACAAATTGCACTTAGTGTATTGCTGACTGTGATTGCAGTATGCTTCCCTGCATTGCCTTTTCTAGATATAGTTCAGGATCCACACCCACCACCATTAACAGTTCTCCCATCTGATGTACTCTCTTGAATTTATCTCAATTTCATGTTGGGGTGAGTTGATTTTCTCTCTCCACATGATATATTTACTAAAACCTCTGTTTTCATACATTATAATAATGTTTCATATTCCACAAAGCATTTCTTCCTAAACATTCCATCAATGTATTTCATTGGTTTTTCCCCCCCAAAGAAAAGACTTCTATTATGTATGCATGTATTTCATGTCTTCTATGATCTTGAGAAACATGTCATAGTTAGATGTTTGAGAAGACCTTATTTCTTAATGCAAAGATACTTTAACATACTTGTTTCTGTTTTCCTAGTTTGTGAACATTATAGTTTTCCTACTCTTTGATTCTTCTATGATATAACTTTGGCTTCTCATAGATTTGCAATCACATTGTATTGGAACATGAAAAACAGTGTGCTGTGTTTTTGTAGGTAAGCTAACAATTGAAGAAATTCACAGAGCATTCAAAACTTTACAAGTGGAACTGAATCCTTTGGAGCTGACGTCATTAGCTACTGCCTTTGATACCGACATTGATGGTGAGAATCATGCATGCTGAAATGACGATTAGTTATACCCTAGGTTCATATTGATTACATTTAACTAAATGATGGCTGTATTTTTAGCTAAAAATAAGATGCTCAGATGTAGTTACAATTCAAGTTTCCTATTCCTGAGCTGCTTAACTTGCATGTGTTGTCAAGCTTCCAAACTAGAGTATTTTGGCAAGCTTGAAGACACATGAGAAAATAGGGCTCCATTTTAAGAAGCACCTTCCTGCTGGATCTGCCCTTCCCTACGATTATTCTTACCTTAGTACCGTGCTCTCTCTAGCTGCTTATTTTCTTGCCACTACAGCTGGGTGCTCCTCCTCCCTGTGTAGTGGCACCTTTATTTCTGTGATATTCTCCCACTGTTGGGTTTTCTCAAGCACTTTATTATTTTATGCCTATTTTTGTTGTTTGTGCAAGTTCATTTATGATTTTGTTCAGATTTTGATTTTTGGGGGTTTACCTTCTTTCTTGCCTTTATATTGACTGCATCTTTGTACTTTCATCCTTTTTTGTTACTTGGATTTTCCAAAAATGGCTTTTTCCATTTTCCATAAAAAATAATTTACTGTCAAAAGAAAACACAGTGGGACCAGCAGGTCAAAACTTTAAGACAAACAATACGGCAGCGTGGAGGACACAGTAAATGGGGTCTCTATTTTGAACAATGTCAAGAACGAACCATGGTAATAGATGAATCCACTGCACAACGTTGAGAGTAGATTTGTCAAAGCAGTCTCGTGTGGCCTATGAGTCCCATCTCACTATAAGGAACCTATATGTGATAAATTCTGCACCTTTGTTCTTAGAACAACCTCAATGCAGCAAATTCTTCAAGTTATGATAGAGGATAATGATCCCCCAGAGTAACCATCTAAGGAGTGGCCACCTTCTACTTATGCACTAGTCCACTTAGGGCAATTAGCGAACCTAGGACCTAGGACTAATAATAGCTGTCCTAGCTATCCTAACTAGGTACTACTAGGCCTTAACCAATGACCACTATCTTATTTCTAATCTTCCTAAGCTAAGGTGTCCCCCCTTGGGAGTAATACCACATCTTATCATCGATGCAACATTTCCTTTCCCTTAAGAAGGGTTGATATTCTGGACACTAATGTTATGAAACTGCTTTTTGACTTTGCTTACACTTTCCCATGTAGCATTGGACCATCTTTCCAATTTACTGAACGTGTTCGAATAACCGTATGATGTGTAAGCTTTCCTTTAATGTCAAGAATTCTCTTTTGAGTTTGTTTACACTTTACCATGTAGCATTGAACCATCTTTTTACTTTATTGAATATTTTCGAATAATTGTATGACGTCTACACTTTTCTTCAATGTAAAGAATTTTTTTTTGGTTCGTGTGGAAGCATTGGGTTCAATTAATTCTATGAGAAGTTATTCTCCTACCAAGCTATATCACCTTCAAGCAGTCAGTTTTGGAAATGAGTAACTTGAAATATTGGATGCACTCAACATTCTTCTGGCAAGGCTAACTTGTAAGCAAGCTTACCAATTCGTCGAAGTATTGTGAGCAGACCACAAGACTACGGATATAACTTAGGACATTCACCACTCTTTAGGATCTCTCAAATAAAGTCTTTCTCCTCCTTCAAATTCTACCTTGTGTATGTGGGTTTACATAATTTTTAGCTCCATCTTGAGCTTTCTTAATACTTCTTGGGCATGTCACGTCTGATGCATGTCCTAGAACAAGTCTTTGTCTGCTTGTACCCTTTCTCTCTCAAGCCTTACAGATGGTGGAGCTCTAGGCTGAAATCCATACATTAGCATGACCTGTAGTTGAATGATTTGCACTCCTATAGGCAAACTCTAAAATCGAAAGATACTCTTTGTAGTTTGTCTGCCATTTGCTAACATCAGCACACAACACATCTTCCCAAGGTTTGATTGGTTCATTCTGGCTGACCATCCAACTACCGAAATTCTCCAAAATTGGCTATCAAATTTACTATCCGGGCCACCAACGATACCAATAGGTAAACCATAACCCGAAAACTTTGACGACAAACAATCTTGCCAACATTGCAATTGGAGCAATGCAAGTTGAACAAATGGGCTTTCATAAGGTACTCTAATAACTGCCGCTCTACTTCTTCCTCTTCCATTTTACTTGAAAGGTAAGGTGCCTTGGCTGACTCATGGAGTATGCTCTAACTTGTAGATTTAAAGGTGGCCCTTCTAGACATAGTGAGGTACACTGTTAGATTCTTAGAGGTGACTTCACAACACGGAGCTTGTGGAGGACGAGGATGGAGGCACTTCCTTCTAGATACCCTGAGAGAGAAAGAAAGAAAGAAAGTTGATTAAAGTCTACTGAAGACCGATGGGTCTATGAGACTGATAGAAAACCTGATACAATGAGCAAAAGGGTGGAGCTACTAAGTGAGCATCCTAACTTATGCTAGAAAACTGTGTAGACATAGTCAATGTCATCATCAGACATATCACCATAGTCATAGTCCTTCCTGGCATCATCATTATCATATAACAGATGCAATCTGATCCGATACCATAAAATACAATGCAGCACACACATGGCATGAAACATCAAGGTATGCCTAGTGCTAGGCAGTGTAGGCAAGAAGCCCGTGATAGATCTTTGTCTACTGTCGGGAGGACTAGTCCGTCGTACCCTCCTAGCAACTACTCCATGCCTAATAAGCACCACAGTAACCCCTGTTGATCGTATCATAGGTCTGAAAATAGATGAGATGTCAACAACTAGCATGATCTATGTGTCTGTCCTTTGTCGAGTGTGCCGTGTCTTGGTCTCGAGGTCTCTGCCTCTCCTGGTATCTGTGATCAGGGGGCAGCATGCTCTGGTTGGAAGAACTCTCTGATCACACTTTGAGATGGGTCAGATAAGGCCTCTTGCCCCTGTCTCTGTGATCTGATGTGATCTCTATGTCGGACCGCCTCCTCATGAATGAAAGCGGTGAGGCACCTCTGATCCGGGTATGAGAGAAGTCTGGAAAGGCTCCCGAATCCATCTCTAAAAAGGCAGAGGTATCATTCATGGATCTCGTAGTAGACTTGGCAATAGAAGACGAAGTGCTTCTTTGACTGGACCTCATGCCGCTCACATTATGTGTAGAACGATTCTCTCTAGGAATCCCCTCTGCTTGTCCACTCTTGATACAGAGTCGGTGTGACGACACATGGAACTGTCCAATGGCAATCCTAAGTGAGTGTGATAGGTGGATCTGAGTGTACCCTGGCGGGATAATGAAACCCTCCTCGGAGATGTGTAAGTAGTGGTCCCGATAGAAGCTAAGCTTCACAGGAAGCTCTGTCTATGCCAACTAGGTCTTGAATGTGTGTAACTGTAAAAGATCCTCTCGGACGATCGGGTTGAACTTGTTGCCCTGAAACGTCAATATTGTACTGGAAAGGTGGCAGCCTGTCTATATGGAAACCGAGTCTTTCAAACCATCTGCATGTGTGTGCATACCAGCATCTCCTATCACCCTGAGCTGCTAATGCCATAGAAGAGGCTAGCGCCAACCAAGGTAATTTGCGTCGCCCTGTATTACATGAACCATAATCTTGCACCCAGTATAGATAAGTGATAGTTTCGAATGCCGCATCTAACTGCAATGGAGAAGCCCCGACCTCAACCCGAATGATTTGATGGGGGATAGATGGCTTACTGCGGATCATCCGTGATAACAAGAGAACCTCTAATCTCTCCACTCGAGTCCACTCTATATCAGATAGGTCTGGCCACTAGCAAGGGCTGCCAAACACATGTCCGCAGGTCAAACCAAGGAGTCAAAAATGAGAACCTTGGTCCATGGATCTTGGAAATGCAAATGGACGCACTGTCACTCCAGTTGGGCAAGCGAGACGTATCCTCTACTTAGGCGGGCCTGCACGCCGGTCTCATCGTGAAGATAGGGCCAGAAAATAGAATGCCCAGGTATGTGTATGATGAGACAATATCAACTTGTGACCCGTCAAAAGTAAACTGCTCTATGTGTGCAGTTGCTCTGGAGGTGTTGAAGATCATAACCTTGGTTTTACACAGGTTGGCCTTCAAGTCATGGGACTCACAAAAGGCCAGTGGTGCATTTAGGTGTCTCTGGAGCCCCTCAGCGAACAAAGATAATAGCACCACATCATCAGCATATAATAAAATCTGAAGCATGTAACCGGCAAGAGAGCATTCAGCTCCTTCTAAGGTCCTCCTAAAAGACTCAAGCTCGTCTATATTAAGGCCAAACAAGGTCCGCCGCCTATGAGTGACAGACACTCGTAATATGCCAGCATTAGTGAGATCTATGTCGGGAAGTAGAATTGCATCCTCTCGGAAATCTAGTAGTGGCACTTGACGTGCTCCCATCCTCACATTGAAGTCTCCAACTAGGAGAACATCTCTGCGGCTCGATAAAAATGATATCCTGGTGGAGAGGTGTGTATGGTGACATCTCAGCCTCCTTCCACACTGCCCTGGCAAAGTTTGATGTCTCTGGTGGGAAGTAGCAAATCTCTATGAAGAGATCTCGACTACTCATGCGTCGTAATTGGATCCAAAGGAACCTAGAGTGCGGGTGCCTCCTCTCAATTGAGATCGCCCCAATGAGAGATGATCTATATAGGATTGCCACTCCTGAACTATGTAATTCACCCGTCTCCCTCATCTTCTCCTTGTAGGCTGACTCCCAAGTGTATCCACTGACTATCGGTAAGGGACGCTCTGGGTTCTATGTGTCCTTGTGTTAGGGTACCATTACTGTTCCAAATGGTGCAAGTGAGGGTCTCGGTATCCTGCGTCTCATAGACCCTGCCCCCCTATGTGGGAGGGTGGTCAGGTGTCCGACGGGGCCCGTGATGAGACGTCTATCCCATACTATTGCCCATTTCCCCTCCTTGAGATCTGCATCCCACTCCTGCAAGAGAGCACGTGTCTCCTCTATCTATAAAGTTGTCAGTAGGTCCTCACCCACCATGGATATCGAGAGGGAGCAATTCATGTTTCCCATTAGAGGCTTATATTCTTTGTGTCAACTACAAATCTCATATATGGAGAGCAACCTCCACTATCCTTGGGTATGTGCAGATGTGACAGCCTCCTCCAAAGTGAATCCCTTATACATAGGTAATTCAGGTATCCAGTGAAGCAGTTCGATTGAGATTTTGATCATACCATTGTCTCCATTGTTCTTATCTTGAGCACCTATACTAGAGACTAAACGTTTCAAGTTCTTAGGCTTCCTCGTTCACGAGGAGGATCGCAAGGAGATCATCTCTCAAATCTTGACCTTAGAATTTGTGGGAGACTTGAAGTTGAATACTTTCTCTATAGCCAGCTTTTCTAGGTAGAGTCCATCTCTCTCTAGATACAACCCTAGATAGAGGTTACTTAGAGGAGCTCTTTAGCCTGATTTCCTGAGAGGAGCTCTCAGCCTGATTTCCTGAGGTTATTCCCTTGACAATGATGGGGACAACTAGAAGCTTATTTTATGGACTAGGAGATCATGGAGGCTCTGAAAGCCTTACCAGCCCAAGATTTCCTAGAGAGAGAATGAACTCTCTTCCGCCTTCTTTTGGCAGTTTTGGGACATTGTTTCCATCTTGCTTTGCCTTGCTTTTCAAGATATCTTTGAATTGGGCATAATGTCTCCCTCCCTTTCATGGGGCTAGCTATGCATCTCCAAGGGAGGGATAGAGGGGACATTTGTGAATGGTGGCCAATTACCCTCCTAGACATAGTCTACAAAATTGGACAATTGTCAGTGGTGGTCAAATACACCCTAGACACAGCTCTATCCCCAAGGGGGCGTATAGGGTGGACATTTGTCAGTGGTGGCTGATTAACCCTCCTAGACACAACCTATAAGATCTTGGACAAGACCTCGTAGGCTGTATATGTGGCCTCTCGTCCCAAAATTCATCAACAACACATAGATAGGCTTTGTTCAAGTCTTAAGAACGCCCCCGGGGGGGTCACTAAGAAATATGTAAGATAGCACGTGCAATCAACGGAAGGGGTTTTATTATTTAATGGAGTTACAGAAAATATACATACATAAGGGGGGTTTGTTATTCAAAAATTGAAAATTTTCATACATAAGGGATACTTAATCATCTCCAAATTTACAAAAGGGGTGTATGTAGGTTATAAAAATCCATAGGTAGGGGTTTTTAAAAATACCCCTTGATCACATGTGCTATATAGGGTTTTTATTTAGTGGCCCCCCTGGGAAGAATACAATATCATGGACAACATCTTCAAGTTCTTGGAAGGTATTGATTGGGTCCCAACCTCTTGTAATCCCCATTTTTATTTTGAGAAATCCTATAATAGGTTGGAATGGACCTTTTATGAGGGTACCATGAGACACTTGAGCTTCTCCATACATTAGATAAGTGCAGTCTTAGCTCTCGATGATGCAGGCAGCTCCGATTAGTTGTTCATTGCAGGCCATGTAGGGTCGGGCTTCTCGCTTTCTCATCCAAGCTAATGGAGATGCTCCCTAGCTCCCTTTCTATTTCCTTTTTTTGCAAAGACCCTAGGCTATTTTCAATGATCTTTGGTGGTCCGTGCTTCAAGACGGGTCGCATGGAAAGGCCAGAATGCCAATGCCTTGAGCGTGCAAGTGCATGAAAGCCCACCACAAGTGGCATGGACTTTGTGCCTTGTCTAGTGTGACGGAATAGGTGGGCTGTTTGTCTCGTCGCACTAGCCTGCGCTGATCAATTCCCGTGCAGCAAACTAGGTCGTGCTGTTCCACATCCATCCAGGATGCACTGACAGCCTCCACCCACTTCCCTCGCAACAATCTCAAGCACTTCTTAACTCCCTTTTCATAGTACTTTTCATATTTCCATCGCTATACTTGTTCACTATCGATCTCTTGCTCTTATAAGGATCTTTCTTGATCCAATCAGAGGAGTTATTGGACTCTGAGCTCATAGGCGACAGTCCTTTTTTTGGAGCTTTTAGTTTGATCCCCCTATTGCATCCAAGGATCCTTCAGATGACCACCCACTTGTTCTTTACTGTGGAAGAGTATCAAAATTGTAGGGACTTGGGCAAAAAGCTGGTCCACCTTGTCCATTGAGAGAAGAGTATGCCTAGTAGTGGCTTTGGTTGCAAGAGGGCCACTCACTTAGAGAGGTGTAGTGGGACGCAGTTTTGGCCTGCTTAGACAAGGCAGCCACGAGAACTATTTCGATGCCTCTCTTGTTGGCAAGATGCCTATAGCTAGCTGGCTTCCCCTAGACATCCTTATGCGAGAGGCCACTGTCTCAAGCAATGAGGTTCTCGCAGACCTTGTCACAGCTTTAGACTAAGCCTCAGGCTACAGAGGATCCCTTCTTTTGGATGGTGCTGTATGGTGGACTTCCCATTGGCAGAACAAGTGAGAAGTGACAGTACCTGTCAGTCACACGGCAAAACTTCAGGAGACGATCTCCCCCTTTGGAAGTTTTCCTTTGGCGCAATGGATTTGGCAGTGGATCATCGTCAGTGGATCATCTCATGGGTGAGGCACATTTGATGCATGAACTTTGGAGATGGTAGTTTGCTATCAGAGGGGGAGCAGAGTCCACATAGAGATGGTATCCCTTGCTTAGTCAGTGAGTCAGAGATAGTCACACATCACCAAGTTCATGAGACCGCTCCACCCTCCATCTAGGTAGTATGCTGCATCCTTGAGATGGGGGGCAGCGGACCTCTGACCTGCGACCACTCTCATCAACATTTGGCTAGACATAATATATACCTTACACTTGTATGGGAGCAAGGTACAGAGGGCTCCATAAAAACATATGAACATCGTGAACATTTCTCCGTGACAATTGAGAGAATCCACCTTGCAGCCTGCTTCTCCAAGTTCCAGTTCACGACCTATGGTAACTCGGGAGCAAAGTTGCCATTAGCTGGTGTGGTGGGCTATTGAAACAACAGATGCCTCAGTCTGTGAGAATATTTTAAATGCCTACAGGACAAGGCATATAATAGAAGGTTCTCTTCTTTTTAAAAAAATGGGTCTCAAAGGATACAGTAAAGGAATCCACTTGAATATGCTGGTCTGATCAACAAAGGAGCATCAGAGTTTAGGACGCCTTTGAGGATGAGATGTCAGTTGGTGGTGAGAGAAAATCAGTGTTGAGCAGCACAGATCTCTCAACGATGGAAGGACCTACTGAAAAATCTTTGTCTGAATAAGGAATTACCATGGGCTCAGAAGAGCCGACAGTAAGAGCTTTGGCATATGAGCTAGGGCAAAAACTAGCACTGCAAGGAAGCAAGACGAAGGCAATATTCTGATTTCAAATATAGGTTATTGCATTTTGATATAAACTTTTCAAGGTGTTCACTTCTGATCTCTTCTCTAAAGATGATGTGCTCTTCCCTTGTATTTTCCTATCCCTTGCAACTTCCTGCTATCTGGCCTCTTTTATGCAAAGTGTCATGTGGAGTGTTGCATTGCAGGGAGTGAGAGAGAGAGAGAGATTCATTTGTGTGCTTTGAGATGTGCAGGATTTGTTGATTATCGGAAGCTATTATGGAATGTAGCTCCAACCCAAGGTCCAAAGCATTGTAATCCAAATAAATTAGATTCCCGTGTCATATCTTTATGCCTCAACCAGTGGGTGGATAAATCTTGTCCCGATGCATTAAATTCTCCAAAGAATATCAGGCATAGAACAAGATGTAACGGTAAACAATTTGTGGACTCCAATACAACTGCTGAACTGCAAACCACAGACACCACAGAAGATAAAATCAAGGAAAGAGAAGTAAAACTGTTGGGAGAAAGGTCCCAGGTTGGTCACATGAAAGAGTCTTCCACAGAATTAGAGCAGCCAAAGGGCCAGCCAAATCGACGTACTTGTCAAAGGGACAAGCTTGTTTCACCAGACCCCAGCAATGATGTTGAGATGACTTCGGGAGAACATTTAGCCATGCATTCCACGTTGCAGAAGTCATCTGCAAAAAACGAGTTTCCCTTTCCATTGGGTCTACCATTTTGGCCTGAAGAGAAAACCTTGCAGGCTCAACGGACTCCAAAGCTTTCACTTCCACACGATTACAAGGAAGCACCACAAAATATAATCAGGCCTTTGTTTGATGATGAAAAAGTATGGGAAAAGAAGGTTGGAGGAACGTTATATACTGGAGAAGGGAACCTTGTAAACCATGGATCGTACTTGAATGGTTTTGATTGGTCAAGGCCATTAACTACAAGATGTTCATCAATTGAAAAAAGAGCTGCAAGGCCTCATAGTGTTCCCAACTTGTATCATATACCAGACGTGGAATCACAAAGTCCATTCCTCTACACTGCTAGAAGTGACAATCTTCTAGCTACCTCAAAAACACCCCGTGTTTCCAGAGATATGAAACGACCAATGTCAGCGTCAGTTCCAAGAAAATCCAAGGTTCGACAATTTTCTTCTCCAAGATCTGTTCTGATGTCACCTGTGTCATCAAGATCATCATGGTCACCAAGGTCTGGAGCAATGTCTTTTGAATGTACACCTAGACATGGAGAGATTTTTAGGGGGGGGCTCTCTGCTAGAGAGGCCCAAGCCGGCAAGAACCAGGCAGAAAAGATATCTCAAAAACTCCACTCCCTGAGAAGGGAAGATGCTGCAGCAGTGCGCTCTTTGTTTTGAGAACACCCATTAAATGATTGATACCGCGCGCACTGTCAGCGTGCGGTATTGCAATTGGCAATCTAAATATTTCATCTTGTGGACAAAGATGAACTGATGGTTGGTTCCATGAAGGTTTGACATGTTGGCAAAACATTTTACTTCTCTTGTCAATGTCAAGTAATATCCAGTAAAGAGTCAGACAAATTTAGTATATTATCAGAGAAATCCAGGACACTATGGGGGACATATTGCACTAAGGAGAGGTTATGTGATCTCCTTATACAGCCATGTGATTTAGACAACAATGGAATTATGGTTTAAGCTCTCTGTCGCATAGATCAAAGTAGACACTAATGAAGCGCTAATTCAAAGTGTCTACTTGAGCAATCTGCTTTGGTCAATAAAATATTACTCCATGTTGAACATATTGAAAGGCAAGAGAAAAGTGTTGCAGCTTCACATGAGTTCTTTTTGAACAAACTTTAAATGTAAAAATTATGAGGCCATTTTTGAAATCACGGGTTCTTCGTCAGTTTATTCAATCAAATGTGCAGAGCCTAACCATTTGGATAATCATATTGATGAGTTCTTGTACAAGATCATTGCTTGCTGAATCGTTTGTGCTAGTTTCAAAGTATCTTTCAGCACAATGGCACTCCTAAATCACTGTAAACTATTCAATGACCGTAATGTATGATGATGAAAATTCAGGAGCATTGCTCTTGTAAGCACTTGATGGCCGTTTACAACTTTCTTCTTGTTTGTCATTTTATAAGGCTTTGCCTATGCATTGGTTTTGTAGTGTAATAGAGAGCTGGGATCCTCTGCATATCCGCATAAAGCCATCATCTTGAGGGCTTCAAAGAACTACCAGAATCACAGTATCAATGAAGTTGAAATGCACCCTAGAAAGAGGAGTCGAGGATGCCAACAGTTTATCTCGGACATGCTCCAAAGACACTAAGCCTGTAGTTGGGCTCAGAGCTCAGACTACTGATGATTGATGCTTGATTCACGAATAGAGGCTGAATAATTTGAGAGCTATAACTCCTATGATCAACAAAACACCCCAAAGGATAATTAGGCAAGTATGACTTAGAAACGCATGCAAGATCACAACTTGTACTTGCACTCAATTTGTATGACCAGCATATGGCCCTAGACAGTGCATTGTGACTTCAGCCAGTAAGAGAGAGAGAGAGGTTTATTAACATTTGCGAGAGGCCAAAAAAGCCTATGAGACAAGCAGCTGAAGTCAACGAGTACACTCCCTGTGGGAGGAACTGGAGAGTATCCCACACACCCCCGAAAACATGAGAGAAAATAAAATATAGGTGAACCTAGGAACTAGAGGAAAGACTTGTGTTAGGAGTAGTTTCCTGTATTCTCCCTTATGAATTGGTACAATCCTACAAGATGCCATTCTAAAGAAATCCCTTCTTCTAGAGCCATATTCGTGAGCTGGTAAGCATTTTCTTTGTCTTCTCGCCTCCCCATGTTAACATTTCCTCTACTAGTCCTTGTGTGTATGGAGCTTTCCCATTAGCTAGCTTTTTCAGGCCTTTACCCGCATCCTCCTCAATTATAATTGCATTTGATGCTTTGATAGTGTAATTGTGTTTGATTTTCTCTTCCCGATCTCTTTCGTAAAGGCTTTTGACAAACCGTATCATACTTCCTATTGTGCTTTCCTCTCTTGAGGTTTGTTGCCATGCAATTTCTGAAAGAACTTTCTGGGATTTTGTTTCAGCTCATCAAAGCAATCAAGCTGCTTGCTCTTAAGAAATATCATTTTCTTTTTCCTTACCATTTATTTATATGTTCGTGCTTTGTCTTCTTTCTTTGCTGTGTTTGTTGTTTTCCAATCTCTATTTCCTCTTTACAATCTTGGTCATACCAGTGATTACATGGCATTCCTGCACATGCCCAAACTCATCCTTTGAAGACAAAACACAGTGTGGAGTTTCAATCTCATGAGAGTCACAAGGTTGAAAACCATAATCTCCATCACGCATAGCAGGGACGAGCTACTATGACGTCCCCACCTACATCATTAGTGCCCAACGGTGGGTGTAGACATGTGTGTGTGTGTGAGAGAGAGAGAGAGAATATATATATATATATGTGTGTGTGTGTGTGTGTGTGTGGTGTGTGTGTGTGTGAGAGAGATAAAAGATTTCTTCCCACAAAAAAAAAAAGTGTGTGTGTGTGTGTGTGAGAGAGAGAGAGAGAGAGAGAGAGAGAGGAGAGAGGTGTGTGTGTGTGTAGTGAGAGAGAGAGAGAGAGAGAGAGGTGCGATGGAGAGCTCTGCTGCTCCTCCTCCCTTGTCCGTACCCTTGTCAACCTCCGTACCCTGCCTGTGCATGCCTGTACGGCCCTTGTCCCCTTCCGTACCCTCCTCAACCTCTACGTCCATACATATCTTGCAAGCTTCGGTCTCTTCCCCATGCGCCTCCGTATAGCTCCTGTACAATTCCGTACAGAAACCATACCCTGCTGTCCAGCCCACGGTCCTTTCCGTACAGCCTCCGTGTGTTTCTGTACAGCTGCCTTTCCCCGTCTCAGCCTCTATTGTACCTCTGTTTGTACCCTTGCCCTCTCTGTCCATACATTCTTCCTTGCCTATCCCTTCTCTCCAGCAGCGGACTGCTCCTGCTCTGCAGCATTATGTACAGCCTCGGTCTTCTACTTCAGATCTGCAACAGCTTGTATCTGATTTGCAACAGCAGCCTCCTACTGCTTCGTTTGATGGTTCCTTTGTCTTCAAAGTTTCAGCCCCTCCTTTTGCCCTATCCTCTCCTTCTGCCCTATCCTCTCCTGCGCGTGTCTTCACTCGGCAGAAACATGGTGGTTTGGCTTCTTCACGCTTGCTCAAGTCAGCGAAACTGGATATTGCGGATGGTCCCTCTTCTCCCTTTCAGTTGGAACTTCTTCGTCAACTATGTGCTGCTTCTGTTGTAGAAGTTCCCTCCTCGGGTTCACCTCTTGTTCGGTCTTTGGATTCTAACCTTTTGGTCTTTGGTTTTCGACAGGCTCAACAGTTTGGGGTTTGTCTCTTTTTTAAGGGTAGGATTCTTTCTGCAGCACAACTCCGTCGATGGGCTGAAGCTGCAGTGGGCCCGAATATTATTTCTTCCTTTGTCTTTATGGGCAAAGGGTTTTATTACTCCCAGTGTCCTACGACTGAGGTGATGGAGAGTCTTGTTAGCCGTGCTGGGGTTCTTGGGGCAGCTTTCTTTGCCTATGTGATGCCCTAGGATCCACTTTTGATCCGTCTGCTTCCCTTTTGACGTATTGTCCGGTTTGGATTACCCTCAAAGCATTGCCTGTGCCTCTTCTTCAGCATCTTCCTACCCTTGCAGCTTTTTTGGGGAGGCCTCTGCATATTCCAAGACAGGAGTTCCTACAAGCTACTCGGGATGTTCGACTTTGTGTTTTGTGGGATATGATGCAGTCCGTGCCTTCTACTCTGGATCTTGATTTGGGATTTGCTCATCCGATGCGAATCGAGTTGCATTTCGCCTCTTTTCCTACAGCATGTTATCGGTGCCGCCAGGTTGGTCACTTTGCACGTGATTGCTCTTCTGCTTCCAAGACCACTCCTCCTACTCCTTCCTCAGCTGTCAAAGGATTACTCTCCCTTCTCCTCCAGTTTCTGCTATGGCTTCACTGGAGAAGCCTTCTCTTACTGTTCCGAAGCACTATTGGAGAAAGGTAGGTAAGTCACAAGCCAATCTTTTTGCTGCCACGGAAGTTCAAGATCGGACTTCTATTGAGCATCACCAACCTCCTTCTCCTCAGGATATGGATGTGCCCCTTGATGAAGGAATTATACAAGATG
This sequence comes from Dipteris shenzhenensis, assembly GCF_047967505.1. Lineage (NCBI taxonomy): Eukaryota > Viridiplantae > Streptophyta > Polypodiopsida > Gleicheniales > Dipteridaceae > Dipteris > Dipteris shenzhenensis. The sequence goes on along the minus strand of NC_141609.1, from coordinate 5,088,571 downwards.
ATGTGCTTGCTAAAGTGAAGCTGATATGATCAGCCCTGATTTATCTGCTGATGCAGCTCCTTTGTCAGAGAGTGCAGACATTGCTCCAGTTCCTTTGCGTGTGATGACTATGCCAGAGTCTCTTTCTCAGGATGCATATGTCTCTTTTTCTTTGGAGTCTTTTTATCCTATGTTGCAACAGGTTTTGACCCTGTGATTCAAAAATTCAGGCTCCCAGCTTATATAAAGAAGAATCACAAGGGCAAAAAACAGGTGGTTTTTATTGATGGTGCAGTTTCTTCACTGCATCAATTTTTAGAAAGCAACAATATGAAACTGGAGGATGTTGTCTTTGATCCTCCTCCAGTTTGAATCTTGTAACTTTTTACTTGGTTGCCTCATGACTTTTGCTCTGAGGCTTTACTTGTAAATTTTTACTTTGTACTTATTGGTGGGGTTTTACCCCTTTTTGGGGTTTCCCACACAGAAATATAAGATTTCACAAAAAAAAAAAAAGTGAGAGAGAGAGAGAGAGTCTGTGCCACATCTACTTTAGATTTCCAAATGCTATCTTTGGAAAGTTTTTCTGGATCTTTGGGATACACCCAGCTACAAAAGAGTTTGATTTCTTTTTTGTTTGGGTTCATTATTGGGCGCTCTGGACTTTGTGGAAGGATAGAAATCATAGTGTCTTTGGTGATCCCACGTTTTCAATTTTTACTTTCTTTAGGCGCTCTCTGCAACAATCTTGTTACGATTGCTTGCAGATAAAGAGCATAGATCATGATGTATATCTGTCTTATTTTGAGGTTTTCTCTTGATGAATTTCTCATTGTCCTATTATGGGATGATGATTTGTAATATAAAGTAACTCAATTTTTACTTTAAAAAATTTAAAAAAAGTGTGTGTGTGTGTGTGTCTTTTTTCCGCTTGGGTTTGCTATTGGGCAGTCTGGACTCTATGGAGGACAAAAATCATAGAGTCTTTGGTGACCCTGCTTTTTCTACTTTCTCCTTTTTTAGGCGCTCCTTACAGCAATCTCTCTTTGATTGTCTGCAAACTCATTACATAGACGCTGATGTACTTTGGCACATCCCGTTTTGGGATACTTGCTCTGTAATATAAAGTCTCAAAAGTTTTCACCCAAAAAAAAAAAGTGTGTGTAGCTTAGCTTTTCTTCTGTTCCTCCCTGCTTCTCTCTCTGCAGGATGCGCATTGCATGGGAGATCTTTGTGCGACCCAGCTAGAAGTATATTTTCAGTGTCTTTAGTTTTCTTGTACTAGCTGTTCCTTAATGGAGCAACTATATTATGCTTTTGGTTCCTATTTTTTTTAGCATATCAGTTTGAGTTGTCTCACTTTGGGATAGCTACAGATGTAAATTTCTTTTAATGAAATGTTCTTTTACCCCCCCAAAAACGTGTGTAGCTTAGCTACTCGGAAATCGGTGGCTCATATATTTTGGCATTGTCAGGATTCGCGAGATTTCTTATATTTCTGGAAAGGACCTTGCAGGATCGCTTTTCAAAGGCTTTATTTGGCAGTTATTTTGGTTGTTTGGATTACACCCTGACTGGTAGGGATATGATCTTTTCTTTTCTTGGGTTGGTTATTGGGCCCTATGGACTTTTTGGTGATCCTTCTCTAAACAAGTTCTCTTTTTTTTTAAAGCGTCCCTCGAGCAGTCCTTTTATGACGGTCTGCATGCCGACCGGTTGTATTACGCTCTGTGCCTGGCATATATGCAAATTTTCTAAAGATGTAATTGCTCTCCTTCTCAGATACAACTTCTATTAATATAATTATCTAGATTTCACCAAAAAAAAAAGAGAGTGTGTGTGTGTGTCCTGGGATAGGATTTCACTAAAAAAAAGTGTGTATTGGGATAGGATATGAGGATGAAAGTGGTGGAGGAGTCTCATGCACCACCTTATGTGGGTCATCGACGAATCTCTTCAACCACTCAAGCATTGGAAATATATTTCTTTTGGCTAGGTATGCAAAAAGATATCCATAAGTTCGCCTCATTTGTCAAAAGGTGAAATATAATAGATAGAAAACAATTGGCCTTTTAATGCATCTTCCAGTGCGTTAGGTACCATGGGAAATCAAAGTTATGGACTTTATCTTTGATTGTCCTAGTTCAAAACAGGGGAATGATTGTATATGGACTATCATTGACAGATTTTGCAAATAGGCAAATTTTGTACCTTATATAAAACTATTAAAAAGGACCACATGGCAAGAGTGTTCTTAGCATAGATCTTTAAGCATCATGGCATGCCCAGACCCATAGTGAGTGACAGAGACCCCAAGATGATCAACCTATTTATCAAGAGAGCATTGTTTGATAATATGGTAACAAACTAATGGCAAAAGTGAAATTGCTAACTCTACAACGTTAGATCTTTTGAATTGCATGTGGTTGAGTAGAAATTGGAATGGGATAAGTATCTGCGATTAGTGGAGTTTGCCTACAACACCAGTCATAGCTCGATAGGAAAAACACCTTTCAAAGTGGCTTTGTGGCGAGGTGATCTTGCCACCCATCCTAAGGACCAAAGATGAGATATTTGCATCCAACCAGTATGTGAGGGACTTGAATACATCTTTTGCTCAGGTATGGACAAAAATAGAGAGATCCATAGAAAAGCATAAGGGGGCTGTAGATAAGTATGAGAAGAGAATTGAATCTCCAAAAAGGAGATTGAATGTTACTCAATGTCAAAAAAGCAAGGCTGAGAAAAATGAAGGGCAACGAGAAGGTGTATCCAAATCTTTCCACCAGGCATTATGGACCTTTTTGGATCACTGAGCCAATCAATGAAGTTGCATACTGATTAGAGTTGCCCGATCGGCATTGGAACATTCACAATGCTTTTCATGTGGTTCTTTCGAAGTACGAAGGACCTGAGCCTACAAACTAGTTTTGTAAGAGCCACCAAAGGTGGAAGAGATGGAGGACATCCTTCAACCCAAGAAAATTATCTATCATACAGACAAGAGAGGGCCTTAAGGCAAGGTCACCCGAAGGTACCTTGTAAAGGTCAAGAATTATTTGGCATTGAAAGCCCAGTGGGTAGATAATGAAATTTAGTATCCATAGATTTGGCAATTATATAAAGATGCTTTTCAGTTGGGGACAACTGATTAGAAGTCGAGGGGATGTTACGGACTTGTATCTCAAGAAATAAAGATAAATATTTTATTTTGACTCCGATCAAAGAGAGAAAGTTTCTATTTTTATTTATGTGCTTGGTGGGGATGCCCACAGAGGACTAGGATTAGTCAAGAGCACAAGTATGCATGCATTGGCAGACATGTAATGGGTAAACTTAGTTTTAATTGTTTATTTCTAACAAGGAACTAGAGAGTGGTAAATTCACCTATGTTTTAAGGAGAAAAATTGGGCGACCAGATTTAGACGAGGGGCCAAGATTCAAAAGTGGCTAATCTTGAAGGAGTGCCCAGCTTTTAGATAAAGCTTCCATTTTATACAATAGCTTCCATCAATGGAAAAACTTGTACAAATTTACACGACAGACCACAAAAGTAGATCCATATAAATAATGTCTCCACTTTTTTAATGCGTGAATAATAGCATACACCATTTTTAAATTCGTTGGCCACTTATATTGTGGCTCAGTTGGCTTTTTACTCTCAAAAGCCACCGGTCTACCATACCTTTTTCACTTTCTCATAGTCAATATGGACATAGTCAACCAAAATGACATGTCGAAGGTATGTGAGTTTTTGTTTCAAGAATTCACATTTGCTCTCTTTCACAAAGAGCACAAGGCCAAACAAACTTTCCCAAATATGGATGAAACAAATAGTTCATCATCTGTTGGAAAGCACTGGGGATTTAGTGAGTCCAAATGGAAGCATCAGAAACTCATAATGGTTGAATTGTGTACAATACGCGGTCTTATAGAAATCTTTCTCAAATACCCTTGGTTGATGATAGCCTGTTCTCAAATCGATCTCCATGAGATCCTTGGCTTCATAGAGCCATCGATAAGATCATTTATCCTAGGCAAATAATACTTTTTCTTGATTGTGAGTCCGTTCAGATCCTTATAGTCTATGCACAAGCGCATGGACTTGTCTTTCTTCTTAACTAGAAGCACTAGTACACCCCAAAGTGTCTTACTAGTAGGCTACACTTGACCTACTTGGAGGTACTCCTGAAGCTGCCATGCAATTTCATCATCCTCAATCAAACGAGTCCTATAAGGCTGCTTGAACACAAGCTGCACACACTAGGCACAAGTTAGACAATGTCCCTGTTAGGAGGGAGACCATATGGAAGCTCCTTTGGAAACACATTAGAATACTCTCACAAGTAAGACAATGTTCCTGTTACTAAGAGGGAGACCATAGGGAAGCTCCTTTGGAAACACATCAAAATACTCTCACATAATCTCTCAAATTAGTTGAGCTTATCATCACTCCAAGTGCTCCGACTATCCGAGTATTCACTGCAATGACCCAAGTACAAGTTTTAGCTGGTTGATTTTCATCATAATGATATCGAGTAGCAGGTAGTCCACTTGGACACTACTTACCTGACATTGAAGCATCAATGTGAGCAACCATATCCATGGTTGAAGTATTCTTATTAGGGAAATTAGCACAAGAAAACTTAACTCCATTGTTGGTTTTTAGGACAACAAGATCACTTTGGTCATCATTGCATGAGAGAATTTCTCCTACAAGTGGGCAACAAGTTATTATTGAAAAATAGTTCAGGTTTCAAAACATACTAAAAAGCATCACATTCACCTATTTGCAAATAAATGAAACATTTCCAAAGAAGAACAAAAATATTGCTTACTCTGAACACACGAGTTCACATAAATATGAGATGCCATCTTTACCATTGGCCCACAAAGATCACCATGAAGAGCAATGAGATTTTTGTTGTTATGAAAGTGAATTACATGATTATGATAATCAACATTTACAAGAGGGTTCTTGATGTAGAACCATTCCCTTCCTAACAAAATGTTTATCGTATCCAATCTCATAATATGAAATGAGAGTTCCTTCAAGTAGTCCTGGATCTCCACACAAAGATCCAGAACCATCTTTTCCCGAGTCTTTGAAGCACCATGTGCACGATTGACAACATAGTGGCAGCTAGTGGGAACCGCTTAGATGCAAAGTCTTTACACAAGAGAGACACCAATAAAGGTAGAGTACTCTCATCATCAAATAAAACATGAATTGGATGCCCATTGATCCAACCCACCATGCAGATAAAAACATCAACATTGAAATGGAAATGCTAACGACATCAAGGCTAGCAATGTGAAGATGTTACCTGAGGTCTTACTAGAATCAATCAAGTGGATTGCTAGGATGATCACCTTAAGTACCTGCAACCTATATCCAAAAGGAGTAACCTCTATTGAATCTCCCTCAACCCACTCAAATGTCATTGCTAGGTTAAGCATGGGGTTATACTCAGACATGTTGTGTCCAAGAATGGGATCTCCATGGATTATAATAAAATCAAACTCATTCTAGAGCTATCGCCCCCCACTAATGCAAAGGGTGTTTAGAGATTTACTGGGCATATGGGCTATTATCGTAGATTTATCTACAACTATGCCGATATCATTTTCCCTTTGTATAAGTTATTGATTATTTTTCATTGGACACAAGAGTGCCAGATCTCCTATGAGTCCCTTAAACTCCTTCTTGCTTTAGCCCAATCTTGCGAGCACCAAACTAGGACTTGATATTTCATGTCCACAATGATGCCTCTAACTTTGCAATAGGGTGCGTGTTGGTGCAACCAGGCGAATTTAATTTAGATCACTCAATATATTTTGCAAGTTGCCAATTGAATGACGTAGGAATGAACTATACCATGACAACTGAGTGGGAAGGGCTTGCCATGGTGTACACTATTTAAAGTTTAGGCATTACTTACCATAGTTTGAAGGGCATGTGTTCAACAAGTGACCAGGCTCGCCACTCTTAAAGCAGAGACTCTTAATCGGAGCATCAATCTGCGTTGGCGAATCGGTACTATGACGCCTTTGCAAGAGCCCTCGAACTCTGCTTAGCCTTTTTAGTCTTGGAGAGTTGGAGTTGCTGGTTTGGCGGTCCTTTTGGTTATTTTTCTTCTTTGTCCTTCCATTTTGACCAGCCATCAAAGGTCCCACATCCTACCAGCACTTCTCTCTCTTCTGCAGCCCTTTTATTGGCCCCATCTGTTTACTCTTTGCTCCAATCTATGTGACCTCACCAAGGGTATGTTCCCAGCCTTTGCTGCTCACCACAGTGGCCCATGTGGTTGCCCTATATTCAATACAAGTAGGAGATCTTTGTGCTGTCCATTTGGCATTCGGTTTATTGCCCACATGGTAGTCCTAAACCTCTCTCCCGCATCCTATACACTAAGTCATCCTCCCCAATATCCTCCTCGTATGGGGGCTCAGAAGTGGGGAGGTGACACTATTATTTCAACATCTTTAGGTCGAAAACCAAAAAGTAAGTATGTGCACCTTCCTTCTTAGGCATACGAACCAAAAGGCATGGGCATGCATCCAACATCTTTCCATTTGCTATGAGCTGAAGATAGTCCTATAGGGTATCGTACTAGCTACACCTCCCGCTTCTAATCAGCCTCCAAGAAGCCATAAACAAAGGTGGCCCTAGTATTCGCATGCATCTTCATGGAGATTTCATCATCAAATAGAATCAACCAAAGATTTACATAGGAATCTAGATGCTTTGTAGAAGTTATACACATAGCAAGACCTTACAATCAACCTTTGCAAGACCAAGGTCATGATCTTTCATACCTCCCGGGGCACACCTTTAGGCCCACACTTTTACATATAGCGGTGACCCTGTTGAGATTGTTAAATTGTACACATATTTAGATGTGGTATTTAGTGGAACCGGATTCATGATGATGCTACCAACGGAGGCTTGTCTGATACTGGGATACATGGCGTTAGCTCTCCTTGAGGGCAGTGTTTCCAGGCACCCTTTTAGGATCCCCAGATGGAGAATTGGCTCTTCGACAACTTAGTCACACCTAGTCAATGTATGGCGCACCATTTTGGGAGCCTAACCTATTGGAGAGTATGTGGCAAAAGGTTTGAGAGGCCCCAGGTCATAATGTTCTCATGCATAATTTGAGGTAAATCCTATAGTACCACATGAGATTATCACACCAAAGTTTTCTGCACCATCTATGATGATAGATGCCCTCTTCCAGATAGTCACATATATTTAATGAGTACAAGAGATGGATGGTTGGAGGTACTTGGATTGGCCATGGAGTCTTCATGATGATTAGCACGGTAGGGGAACACTTGCACAACACATCGCATACACATAGACCACCTCCCACCACTATAGTATGATGTTGCCTCTCCCTTCCTTCAGATCTCTCATGGAGAGATCAACCATTGATCCGATTAGAGCTCCTCAGATATCACATACAAGATACATAAGTGGTGATGGGAATGGAGAACTTGGGCACCAAGATGCTCTTCTACATCACCATCCAAGACTCATAGAGGACATCTTCATTCATCGGCCCAGATACATGAAGGTCCACATGTCGCCATACAACAAGGGTTGCCATTGAATAGATCGAGGTATTATGACATTGACTCCACATTGAGACCAAGATACTCAAGAGGATAAATCGAGTAGTAGGATCTGTAGGTTTTGCCTCACTGAGGTGGAGACAAAGGAGCACCTCAAGGGAAATTCCACTGTCTCTTCAAGGTCCACTATCAACGATCATGGACTTCTCGGACTAGAGATCCATTGGGATATCCTTACTTGAGATAAGTTAACAACATAGGGAGATTGCTTTGATGTCAAATAAACATCCCCTCTCACACAAAATCACCATCACCAACTTCCTCAAAGCTATAGGGGATCTAGATGCACCATCACCAACAAGAGCGGACCACTGAGATGTCCATAAGATGTCAGACTAGAGAAATCCTCTTCCATCCAGAGCACAGGGTGACCCCAAGCCCCCACATAGAGGAGAGAGAGAGAGAGAGAGAGAGAGAGAGAGAGAGAGACACACACACACACACACGCACATGCACATGCACACGCACATGCACACGCGCACACACACGTACACATGTGGGGGTTAAAGGTCACTGTGCCTTTACCCCGGTTATGTACAATACTCAAACACATATATAAATGAATGAAAAAGAAGATTAGGGTGGTTCTGCACCCACCAAAACTTGTGTTGCTCTCTGTCTCTCTCTCTCCTTCTTCCATTCTTGCTTCCGTTGAGAGCACTCTCAACTGGTATCAGAGCCTGGGTGATCTAGCTGAGCGTGCGTGAATGCTTGGAAGCTCAGTAGCTCTGTGGGAGGAAGGAGAAGCTTTGTGGGTGACTTTACTTGCATCCGAGTGTGCAGAGACCTTAGAGGAACCTTTAGAAAAGTCACTTTGGCTTTGCGAAGTGGTTTTGAGAGCCTGTGAAGTGTTTTCAAAGAAAAAGTCGTTTTTTGAGCTTTTCCCTGTTCTGTTCGATGACAGAGACTCCATATTGACTTGTAGAGGCAACTATTGCTTGCTTTTGGTGTCCACTTCACTTCAGGAGCTTGGAAACACCTTCATTCTTGAATCTGGAATCATCTCATTGGATTTCTGACTCACTGTGTTAGTTCCTGCGTTTTTTGCCCGGGTGTTGGAACTCAAGTTTGGAGCAACCATTTGCAGATCTGTCAGTTCCGATGGACTCAAGAGGTCCTAAAACTTCTATGTTGCTCATCATTTGCACTCCGGTGGAGTTTACAAACAGCTCTGTTTCCAAAAACCTTTTTCAGTCCGTGTGTTGGACCCAGTGATTGAGACCACAGTTTCCAAAACCGTCTGTCCCATTGCGTTCCGGACGCCCAAAAACCCCTACCTATCAGTTCTTGCGTGATTCGGTGGAGGATTTTCAGAGTTATAAATCTCTATGTATTCGATTTCGTCTCTCTGTTATGCATTTTTCATACTAAGGTTTTGAAACCTTAGATTTATGCCACATGGCAGTGGATAAGTGTTGACTCCCATTTCTCAATCATCGGTTGGGATTTTGGAGTTCTGGCAGAAGAGAGATATTTGCAGATTTTCTTGCTGAGTCCAATTATGCGATGGCGCCCATGTTTTGAGGCATCTCAGGTTCTATTTTCAGTAGTGCTCATTACCGTGGGACTATCATTTCTTGAGCATACCTTATGCAGATCACTCTGGTTGTAGTTTGAGCAGTGTGCGCTCATTCGTGGTATGCATTGGGTTGCAGTGGATGATTTATAGGCCATTTGGATGCATTGCGGTCCTTGTTGGATGCGCTGATAGGCCCAAATTGCCTTGTGGGATGCTATTTTTTATGGACGCTTTGCACATGGATGCTATTTTATGCTGAGGGACAGCTTTGACACATTGCTGGTGATGCACTGATAGTGCTATGCTCTCTTGGATGAGATATTATTGATGCATATGCCAGTGGACGATGTTTATGCTTGAGTCATTTGGCACTTATTGGCATTTTCTTTTGGGCCAGATTTGCTCATATGGATGCATAGTATATGCGCATGAGTCAGATGCATCTTTTGATGCTTTGAGCTTTGAGTTTTGGTGACATTTCACTCTATTGTGGCATACACATTTGGGTGCACCTGGTATTTGGTGTGATTCTCTCTTGCAGGCACTAGCATTTGGGATTTTGCTTTATTTGCATCATGGCATCCTCTTCCATGTCTGAAACGAAGTTTTTCAGCATTAAAAAGTTTGATGGGACAAACTTTTCTTTGTGGAAAGAACAAATAAGGGATGTGCTTATTCAAAAGAAGCAGATTAAACCCTTGGCAGGTATTGAAGCTAAGCCTGCGGATATGTCTGAGGATGATTGGAATGAGTTGGATGCATTAGCAAAGTCTACTATTAGACTTCATCTTGTAGAGTCAGTTTATTTCACAGTAGTAAATGAGCAGACTACGGAAGATTTGTGGAAGAAACTGTGTGCCACTTATGAGAAGGAAACTGCCTCTAATAAAGTTTACCTCATGAAGAGGTTGTTTGAGCTGCAGATGAAGGAAGGGGTCTCCATTGCTTCTCACTTGAATGAATTCAATATTATTTTTAGCCAGCTTCAGGCTCAGAAAATGAATTTTGATGCGGAGATTAAGGCAATATTTCTCTTATGTTCATTGCCATCCTCATGGGATACCTTCCGTACAGCTGTCAGTAACTCTGCACCTGGTTGAGACACCTGGTTGAGTACTGAAATTTGATGATGTTGTGGGTAGCTTGTTGGCCGAGGAGATTAGATGGAAGTCTATGGATGGCAACAAGCAGGATGCAGCCTTAAATGTGCAAAGGGGCAGATCACAGTTCAGGGGGAAGTCCCAAGAAAGAGGGAAGTCACGTAGCAAATCCAGGGCACGGAACATTGAGTGTTACCACTGTGGCAAGAAGGGCCATATGAAAAAGGATTGCTACAAGCTAAAAAGAGAGCAAAAGGATAAGAAAAAGAATGCAAATCGGGGTGCAAATCAAAAGGAAGAGAGTCCAAGGGAGGACAAAGGAAAAGTGAAGATCGAGGAGATCAATGCAGTCACACATGATAGTGACAATGATGTTCTCTTCATGTCTACTTTATCTGCAGAGTTGCTTACCACTTCAGATGATGCATATTCCCAGGATTGGATTTTGGATTCTGGTGCTTCATTCCATGTTACTCCCCATAGGGAATGGTTCTCCACTTATGATAGTGGAAAGACAGGTTGTGTGCATCTTGGAAATGACTATGCATGTGACATAGTGGGAGCAGGTGACATAAAGTTTTCTTTTGCAAATGGGTCTGCATTTGTTTTGAAACATGTGAGACATGTGCCTAAGCTGACCAAGAGTCTTATTTCAGTGGGTCAGCTAGATGATGCTAGTTTTCACACTTTCACACCACTTTTGGCTTTCAGAGTTGGAAAATTCAAAAGGGCTCTATGCTTTTGGCCAGGGGTGCCAAGTGTGGGACTTTGTATCCCTTACACGTATCAGGGGTATTTGATCATGTTGTTGCAATAAGTGAGCAGCCAAGCACTTCTTTGTGGCATTGCAGGTTGGGGCACATGAGCCAGAATGGAATGAAACTCTTATGCCGGCGTTTGGGTTATGTACCGCATTTGAGTTTCTCTGATTTTGAATTTTGTGAGCACTGTCTCTATGGGAAGCAGACTAAATCAGCCCATAAAAGAAGGGGAAAGAAAGAGTTTGAAAAGCTTGATTTGGTGCATTCAGATGTATGCGGTCCCATGCCTACACGGTCATTAGGCGGGGCTGAATACTATGTGACATTCATTGATGATGCAACTAGGAAAGTGTGGGCTTATGCTATAGCTCGGAAGAGTGATGTATTCCAGGTATTTTAGAAATGGCTGGCCTTGGTTGAGAACTTAGTTAGGTAGAACGCTTAAATGCCTATGGACTGACAATGGTGAGAGTATCTCTCTCATGACTTTCAGTATTTCTGTGATACACGTGGGATTAAGAGGGAGCTCACATCCCCTCGTACTCCAGAGCAAAATCCAGTTGCAGAAAAGATGAATCGTACTATTCAAGAAAGGTTGCAATGCATGCTTTCCAATGCAAGTCTTTCTGGTGGTTTTTGGGCTGAGGCAATGAAGACTGCAGTGCATGTGATCAATAGATCACCTAGTAAGAGTTTGGATGGTGGTATTCCTGAAGAGGCATGGAGTGGCAAGAAGCCCTCTTATTCTCATTTGTGTATATTTGGGTGTGAGGCATATGCACATGTGCCAAAAGAGCTTCGAAAGAAGCTAGATCCTAAGTCTAGGAAATGCATCTTTCTGGGTTATGGTGAAAGTGGAGAGATGGGCTATCGTCTCTGGGATCCAGAAGCAAAGAAGATCATACGCAGCCATGATGTGGTCTTCAATGAGAAGAAGATGCATAAGGCACCCATGAGGGATGTGGAAATGAGGAGAATCACTTTCCAGGATGTGAATCCACCTGCATATGTTGATAGACAGCAAGCTGTCCATGCACCAAATGTTCAAGAAATGGTACCACCAAGTACTCCTACAGGTATACAATCAAGGGTAGATGATGGATCATCTATTGGTGGAGATGATGAGCCAAATGTGGCTGATATTCAGGTGGGACAGCAAGCTGAAATGCCCTTGAGAAGATCATCTAGAGTGTCTAGACCGCCTGATAGGTTTGTTCCAGGGGTAGACTATGTGATGCTTACCGATTGCGGGGAGCCTTCTTGCTACAGATAGGCTATGATGCGTGAGGATCAACGCAAGTGGGAGTATGCTATGCAATCAGAGATGAGTTCACTTATGAAGAATAAGACTTGGGACTTGGTTTCTTTGCCACATGGAAAGAAAGCATTGCCATGTAAATGGGTCTACAAAATGAAGGTCACAGGTGATGATGTGCCTAGGTACAAGGCCCGTTTGGTTGCTAAAGGGTTCAAGCAAGAGAAGGGTGTGGACTTTAATGAGATATTCTCTCCGGTTGTGAAGATGACCACACTTAGATGCATGCTTGGACTAGTGGCAGTAGAGGATATGGAGTTTATGCAAATGGATGTCAAGACAGCTTTCTTGCATGGGGATTTGCATGAGGAAATTTACATGGTGCAGCCGGAAGGCTTTGAAGAAAAGGGCAAAGAGCATTTAGTTTGCAAGCTGAAGAAGAGTCTCTATGGTCTTAAGCAAGCACCTAGAGAATGGTATCAGAAGTTTGATGCTTTCATTCGGTCCCAGTGTTTTAGAAGGAGTGAAATTGATCACTGCCTCTACACTAAAAGGGCTAAGGATAATAGCCTGATAATCTTGGCATTATATGTGGATGATATGCTATTCGCTAGCAAGAATACTTATGAGCTAGATGCTTTAAAGGCCAAGTTGCATGAGGCCTTTGATATGAAGGATTTGGGACTTGCAGGTCATATTCTTGGTATGCGCATCATGCGTGATCGGAGTAGGAAACTCCTTTGGCTTTCACAAAAAGAGTATGTTACAAAAATATTATAGCGTTTCAATATGGAGGGGGGGAAGGCAGTGAGTACTCCATTTCCTCCATATGTGAAACTGAGTCATACAGATAGTCCCAAATCAGATGAGGAAAGGGCCATGAAGGCCAAGGTTCCTTATGCATCAGCAGTTGGGAGTCTTATGTATGCTATGATAGCTACTAGACCAGACATTGCATTTGCAGTGGGAGTTGTTAGCCGGTATATGGCTAATCCAGGAAAGAGGCATTAGGAGGCAGTTAAGTGCATCATGAGGTACATGAAGGGTACCAAGGAGATGTGCATCTGCTTTGGTAAAGGAGACATGCGTGTACTTGGGTACACAGATTCAGACTATGCAGGGCATGTGGATAGTAGGAGATCCACTTCTGGTTATGTGTTCACCTTTGCAGGTGGTGCAGTGTCGTGGATGTCTCGTGCACAGAAGTGCATAGCTTTGTCTACCACAGAGGCTGAGTATGTTGCAGCCACAGAGGGTTGCAAGGAGGCTATATGGCTTGATTGGCTAGTGGGAGATTTGGGGATTCATACAGGTGTACCGACATTGTATAGTGATTCCATGAGTGCTATTCAGCTAGCACGGAATCTGGTCTTTCATGCAAAGACCAAACACATTGAGGTCAGGTATCATTTCATCAGGGAGGTACTTGAGGACAAGCGCATAGAGCTTGTCAAGGTTCATACAGATGATAACCCTATAGATATGCTGACGAAGAGTCTACCTAGTCAGCGGTTTGAGTATTGTCGTGTATTGATGGGCATTGGATAGTATGCTCACTGGTTGTTCTCCCTTAAAGGCACATTGTCCTTTAAGTGGGAGGTTGTGGGGGTTAAAGGTCACTGTGCCTTTACCCCGGTTATGTACAATACTCAAACACATATATAAATGAATGAAAAAGAAGATTAGGGTGGTTCTGCACCCACCAAAACTTGTGTGGCTCTCTGTCTCTCTCTCTCCTTCTTCCATTCTTGCTTCCGTTGAGAGCACTCTCAACACACACACGCATGTGCACGTGCACGTGCACACACACACACACACACACACACACACATTTATATGTACCTATATGTGTGTGTGCGCCATTGTATGACTAAAAAATATCCAATTGTACAAATTTAGACTTTTGTTGTTCTGAATTCCAAAATCCAACATTGAAAATAAGAGAAGAGAAGAAGAATGGGGGAAAAAAGAGGAGGTAATGATTTAAAAAAAAAAACAATAGGAAGACATACCTAGCAGGAAAAGCAATGCTTATGTAATCATCAATGCTCAAGCATAAGCAGCTATACTACAAAAAATGTATGCCTTATGTTGCCTTTTCTAAATGTATGCCTTTTATTTAAATATATGCCTTATGTTGCCTTTTGTAAATCTCCACCTTATTCTTGGAGAACTTGATCACTGTGTATGCAACAACTATGGGCCACAATCCAAACCATGATTAGAGTCACCTTGCTTGCACAATCTTGATTGAATAGCTACTCATTATCTAAATTACCGCATACCTATATTTGAAGTCATTTGATTTTTCTTTTGACAAGACCAAATAGTCATTGCATTTATAAAAGTAATGTGTAATGTAAACATTGACAAAATTTTAATTGAATACCCAATGGGAAGTTCACATAGTCCTTGCATTGCTATCATACTTCATTGGTGTTATTAGCTTGGTTTCAAGTGCATGTCCAAACTTATTAACATGATAACACTCAATACATATTGGTTTTCTACTCCATGAACTTTTTAGAAGGATGTATGCAATCAAATTTGTTTAGTAGCTTGAGTTTATTGCATATTGGTTGGGTGCATAATCACACCAAAATAAGCATAAACAAGGTCTATTGGAGCAAATAGTGTAAGTATATATTGTGGCTTGTCACAGGTTGTAATCTAGTTCATATTAGCACCCCTAATTGAGCAATTTTATAAGGTATGTCTGAAAACATCCATACTTCCATGATGGAATAGGAATATAAGGTTAAGGGCTCTTGTTTTTCGACTTCTTTTTGTTTGTCTTTTCCAAGCTTTTCTTATTCACTATTTAAGACATAGTTCCCTTGCCATTTGCATGTTGCACCATACTTGATACATTTTTGGTTTCAAGGCTACTCAAGCATTTGTGCTTCAAAGCTTCCATACTTGCACCTTCCATGCTCCATTGCAACAATGTGGCAAGTAAGTTCCCCCACATGTCTTTCCCATTTTGTATGAGTGAATTTTCTTTTGAAAATTGAGCTTGTTGATGCAATATTTTGAAATTATAAATTCTTCACAAACATAAGTTTGATAATTAGTCCTCTCAAATGATAAAAGCATTTAAAAATGTTCTTATTGAGTTTGCTGGGCCAATGGTAGACAATGTTCTAACATATGACTGCATTTAAAGTTTGGTTGGCATCGTAGAGCTCATCCATAGATCTTGGGGAGTAAATGATTTGAAGTGCACAAGAAATTGGCAAAGATCAACAATGTTTGAATGCCCAAGTGAACAGAGGCATCTCTAGGACCAACAAGGAAAAAAGAGCCACGGGTGTCCACCTTTGAAGTTTGGCAAGAAAACATGCATGCATAATAAGCACCAAACAAAAAGAAACGTCCATGGTGATTAAAGCAACCAATGAAGAAGGTAAGTGAACAACACAAGCATTGATCAATCAAAAGTTGAGGGAGGCAACAAAGCAAAAAGGAAGCTTAACAAGCATGTAAGGCTAACATAAGGAACACTCTAAGAGGACATCATTCGTGCATAAGAAGCACTAAACAAAGGCACTCAGGCTAGTCAAACGTTTTTCAAAAAGGAAAGTCCATGGTGGCCAAATTGGCCAATGAAAGAAGGTAATAGCACAACAAAACAAGGAAAGTCCTCAACTAAAAGACTTGATTTTGATCATCAATAAACCTTCGTGCAAACTGGGATTTAGTGCTTCACATCATCATCAGTGTTCTTAGGTTTCTTGTCTAGCCTTTTGCTAGACCTAGGCTTAGAAGACAAAACGTTGAGATTATGAACCTAATAGCTCATCTTGGGTCAAATGCACCAATCACAAAATGTGTATTTGATATAACCTGGAGTAAGCTAGTTTTCCTTGATGCCAATATGAGAATCATCTTCTAGCACCTTCTATGGTTTAGTAAGTGGTTTTATTTCTTCCTAGGAAAACCAATGTGAGGAATTCCTTGGATAGCCCTCAATTAGATTTTAACTTGGTCAGCCTACGAGGTCAACTGCAAGCTCTTTGGGCCTGTGGTAAGTTGAGATCCAAACTTGGATCAATAGGACCACATGTGTCCTTGAGCCTCTATCACCGTCTGCATGTTGCAACACAAGATTTGGGACATGATCCAAAACTTCCCTTCATAATAGGCAAAGGGGCATGGTTGGCATGCAACCCCTAGTGTAACCTTTGCAACTTTCCTTTGACCATTTTAGCGACTCCTTCCACCTTTTTCTCATACCTCTTTATGTTGAGGGAAGTGTGGGTTGTCAGTCCTATCATGGCTAGATAGTCTATGTTAGCGTTTCAAAATTTCCTTTCCCTCTATGTGTTTGGTTCCATGTCATCATCTAGTTTTTTATGTACTGCAAGCCCTCCCTTTTACTTAGCCATCTCAATTGCAATCAAGCATCACTGTAGATTTATATATTTGCATAGTCGCATGTCCTTTCCTTATGTCATTTTCATCACAATGTGGAGTTCATCCCCATGAAAACTTTCAACTCATAGATTCATAGTATAGCCCTTCCTACTCACACTTGAAGGTTGCACATTTTAAGCTAAACATCATGATTGTTTTACATTTCTACATAGAGAAATCTACAAGTTTCCACCTTATAAGTGTCATTGACCAGCTCAAATTCTAAGTACAAGGTTGACTGTGTCTCTTGTGCATTGCCCCTCCTTAGTGAGCTTCAAAATACTATTTGGCTACTTAGAGATGGAGCTAACCAATTGATTGTTGGCCTATAATTGCTCCTTTGAACGAGGCTAATGTTGCACGTTTAATGAAGACTTAGGCTAAGGCATGAAAATAAGGCTAAGACAGAGGTACAATAATCAAATCCAAATTGATGTAAATGCATGCATTTTGGATTTAATACCTTCATGCCTCTAGGTGCATGAAGGTATTAAAATATTAATTATCATGGCTAACGTATTGTGGAATATCTAGTTTCTAAGATAGACGGCATGGATTTATTTTCTTTAAAAAATATATTGTGCTCACACACCCATTGAATTGTCGTGAATAACATATTCTGGCATATCTGGTGCTAAGATAGAGGAAACCTTGAGATGTTGAAAAGAAAAGGAAGTTGCCCTCGTGTAATACCCATGTAATCTAGTTTTATCTCTTATAAAACCCATGTTTTGTCCCTTCAAGATCATAAATGGATGTAGATGCATCCAACCTTGGTCAATTTTATGGACAGATGTGATGCCTCTAGGTGCATGAAGGTATTCAAATATTAATTATCATGATTAACATATTGTGGAATATTTGGTATCTAAGGTAGATGACACGGATTTGTTTTCTTTTAAAAATATTGTGCTCACACACCCATTGAATTGTCATGAATAACGTATTGTGGCATATCTGGTGTCTAAGATAGAGGAAACCTTGAGATGTTGAAAAGAAAAGGAAGTTGCCACTCATACAGTTCACATCTGAGCTAAGTGGCACATCTACATGTTGGTGGTATCTCACATTAGGGGAGAATTGGGGTCTCAAAAGGGCCTCATAAGGAATGGGTTAAGAAATGGATTAGGCCTAATGCAAGTCCTCTTGTGGGGTCCAAGGGATTCCTAACCCCCCCTACCTAGGTGGGTTAAGCCCAGTTGATCCCACCTCTTAAACCTCTTACACCTAGGAGGGGGCCACCTCTTACACCAAGGAGGGGGTAGTTTTCCCAAAGCCAAAATTTCGAATTTCGAATTTGAATTCCCTCTCTCTCCCTCCTCCCCCCATCCTCCAAATTCAAACTTTTGAATTTTGAAGTTTGAATTTGAATTCCCTCCTCCTCTCCCCATCCTCCTCCTTGTCTCCCTCCTCCTCTTCCACATGTCCCATTCCTCCTCCTCCTCCTCCTCCTCCCTCCCCTTGCCTCCCTCCTCCCTCCCCCCTTCTCCTCCCTTTGTCCACATGTCTCCTCCTCCCTCCTCCCACATGCATCCTCCTCCTCCCCTTACTGCTTTTTCCTCCTCCTCCCTCCTCCCACATGCATCCTCCTCCTCCCCCCCTGCTACTTTTTCCTGCTCCTCCTCCTCCCTCATGCTCATCCATTCTCATCTTCCCTCATGCTCATGCCTACTCCTCCTTCCTCCTACTCATGCAAGCTCCTCTTGCCTCATGCTCACGCCTGCTCCTGTTGCTTCTACTCCTCCTACTCATGCATATTCGTCTGCCTTCATCCTCACACCTAGTCCTCCGCTTGCTTCTCCTCCCTCGTAATCATTCATGGTCCTTCTCATCCCTCCTCAAACATCACCTACCTTCTATCATGGCCTATCATAGTCTCTGTAAACTGTACGACTATTGATGGCATCATTTGTGGAGATCTCCCATGTTACCATGTGACTGTATAGTTGGCAGGATCAATATGTGATCCATGATTGTTTTTTTCAAGAAAAGAAGCATCTTGAACCTCAGTAGGTGCTCTAAAGAGGTGAATATGAGATAAAATGTTAATTTCATAATGTTTGAATGTAATTTCTTACTTTGGATTATCCATAGTGGTGCATTGCTTTTGCTAAGGTTCCCTTAGTTGTTCTTTTAGGACCTTCATGGAGGATGATATGAGAATGGTGGGCATGGAGGATATGGACTCTTCATATTGAAAGACACAAAGTCATGCATGAGCAAGTTGTTTTGGAGGTGATGCAGGACTTGAAGGGAATGGTGATGCAAACGAGATGCCTGGAGCTTGTGATGCTGCTAAAGTCTTGAAGCTCAAAAGTTTATTGAAGAAGAAGAATTCACATGATGCATTACATCTATTTAAATTTAAATTTCTAAAATGATGTTTCTTCATGTGTGTAGTAGCAAGCAGGAATGGAGAATTTATCCATTTGGAACAAGAAGGCATGGAGAATTCACAATATTGACCCAAGGCAACCTACGTGATCCATTCCAATGTGCTGTACATGAGATTATAAGAACTTACGAGTTGAATGTGAGATTCCAAATAGCATAGCAGTCTTTCTAAGGACTTAGTCGAGGATGCAAAGATAGGCTATGAAGCCTCTTTGTAATACAATTTGAAATACAAACACCTATTTCTAATAATATTCTTCTATCTAAAGCAAAAAAATTTAGTGTATCTATGGCCAAATGGTGAATCTTTTGTTATGTCTATTTTAATTATCTGTTGTTTTTAATATTGCATCTTTTTTTATATCAGCTTGCACATAAAAGTTATATCACATTTTGATGTAACTTACAAGTCAATAAAATGTTGTTTGCCAAGTTTGGCCATTCCAATACATATGTAGAAGGGATTTGACCATGGCACGACATTGATTAGATAGAGTGTTTAAAAACCAAAATTTGAGATTTTCCTACATCATCTTGTAAAGGATTGATGAATTTCATGATTTTCTACGAAGAAATATAGATTTTGAAGGGGTAGATGAAGAAATTTGACAACTTTAGCCATTTCAATGTCAATTTTTGGCAAATCTAGGAGGAATTTGATCATGACAGAGAAGGCAAAGTTGGTCGGGACATCATGGGGTGTCCAAAAATGCCAAAACCCACCATGGCACGAATTTGGCCATTTGGACACCCTCCAAATGGCCAAATTCGTGCCATGGTGGGTTTTGGCATTTTTGGACACCCCATGACATCCCACCAACTTTGTCTTCAGGGTTATGGTCGAATTCCTTCAACATTTGCCAAAAATGGACATTGGAAAGGCCCAAATTGTTAGATTTCTTCATCTACTCAATTGAAATCCATGTGTCTTTATAGATGCATCAACTTCAACATAGATAAACATGGAAAAGAAAATATTTACAAAGTAACTTAGCAAATGACACTTGGTCAATATGACAACTTAGGTGCCTTGTAGCACAACTCTGGTAAGACCCTTAGGCAATATATTCTCTATATAATTTCTTGTGCTTTGGAGGAACCTTGTAGGTTGGCTATGTAAATGTAATTTTTAATTTAATCCAGAAGACTTTGATCTTCCACTTCATCACCTTGTAAATTTTCATTTTCTTTGTTTATCTTGCCTTTGGAGCCACCTTTTAGGTTGGCTATGTCAATGAAATATTTGATTTCATATCACTAAATCACCTTGAAATAATTTGATGCATTACATGAGAAAAAATATATTTTGAAGAGGAATCTAAAAATTTCATTTTCTATGTTTTCTTAGTCATGGAGGTTGGCTATGTCCATGTATCTTTTATTTTAATTTTTAGGTTTGCTACTATATCACCTTGTAAAGGATTGATGCACTTCATGATTTCCTATGAAGAAATATAGATTTTGAAGAGGTAGATGAAGGAGTTTGACAACTTTGGCCATTTTGATGTCCATTTTTGGCCAATAAAGGAGGAATTTGACCATGACACAGAAGGCAAAGATGGTCAGGACATCATGGGGTGTCCAAAAATGCACAAACCCGCCACGGCGTGAATTTGGCCATCTAGAGGGTGGTCAAATTCCTCCTACATTTGCCAAAAATGGTCACCAAAATTACTAAACTTGGTCGAGAGTATTATTTTGACTTGCAATATTCATAATATTTTCCTAAATTATTTTTACAAAAATATATATACAAGTAATAGAACTTAATTGCATGGAATACGAAGAGAATAGTAAAATAGCTATAACTTTTGTGCTATAACTCCGATTGCAAATTTTTTTAGTTCAAAATCGAGAGCATGAGTAGCTCTATTCCGCAAATGTTCAAATTCAATGTAGAAGGCCTTCAAAAATCAGTCACAAGTTGAGGGGGTCATAAATTTGTAATTACTATGGATACAAATGAAGGAAAAGGGACAAGTTTACATCTAAAAGTTTCACCTCTCTACACAACAAACTTGGAGGTGGTGTATTCAATACTCTACAATTCAAAGCGACATTATCTTATATTGAATTAGCAACACATTCAAAATTTCAACCATGACTCAATCAAAATTATAGCTTATGACATGGTATCTTGCAAGAAAGAGAATGTGATAAAATGTACATTTTTGTATTATAATCTCTCCATTCAAATACAAAAACTCTTCATAGCCTATACCTCCTCTTTGCTACCTCTAATACATAGAAAAAAGAGGCTTTTGAAATCCCCAAGTAAGATCCTAATACTAATACCATTAAGGCTCTCCTCTTAGGGTAGCCAGGCATAAAGTTTTTTACACCATTACCAATGGGATACAATGCAATAGGGGAAGCCATGTGATGTGGATCACAATGATCAAGCTGTCAATACTTTGATGCACTTCAGTAGTAGTTAAGTAGGCCATTCTAAAAATTGGATGTGGAAGACCACAACGTATTCTCCTACTCGACTAATATAGTGCACCAATGAGTGATCTCAAATGCCTCCTGCATCAATTCAACTGTCTCCTTTAATGATGCAAGCAAGGCAAATAGTTATAAACTGTAAACTTTAGACATGAAAACTTTAGGCATGAAAACTTTATTCATATTACCTGAAAACTTTGGACACGAAACCACACAATAAAACCATTAATGCTTTTAATGTCCTCCAAGTCATGAAGAAAACCTATGCAAATTCCAAAATGCCCAACCTACAATTTATGGATAGCTTGTACTAGTCAAACACATTGTTTGATGTTGCATGAGGGATAAAATGGACATTTTCATGCATTTCTCTAGATTCTTGCTTGTTATTTCACCATTTCAAGTAAAGTTGAAGGACTATACATTTCGTTTTCCATGACTAAAAGGTATTCCTACACATAACTTACAGACAGTCCATTGTCAGTTATATCAAAGATTCCACTACTTCCCACTCCTATGTTAAAATAGGATCTTGTAAAGAAGATAGGCAAGGAAGGTACATAGTCTAAGAAATACATCCTTCCTCTTGGGAAGCTTATGTGGACCCTTGGCAAAACCTTCCATGACTATTTAGTTATTCAAACCATAAGTTCAAGTCATCCAATGCATTTTTCATGTTCTAGAACACACTAGAGCTCACAATAGTCAACTTCTATCACTTTCTTCCTGACCATGCCTCTAGAACACACTAGAGCTCACAATATTGCCATCTTTGGCCACTTTGGTCACTTTGTTCCTAACCAAGCCTCTACAACACACTAGAGCTCACAATATTGCTACTTTGTGTCACTTTCTTCCTGACCATGCCTCCAGAACACACAAGCTCATAGCATTACCACCTTGTGTCACTATGTTCTAGACCATGCCTGTTGGGAAAACAATAGCTATAGGAGAGGAAAGAGTAGTTGTATCCTATATGCGAAGGAAAAGAAAGAGGGAAAAACCTCCTGTGGAAGAGCAAAGAGTTGTTGTAGCAGAAGGAAAAGTGCTTGTAGGAGGGAAAAGAGCACCTGTACCAGAAGGAGAAGTGCATGCAGAAGGGAAAGAGAACTTGTAGGATATGGTGGCTAAGCAAGAGGCCATAGAGCAAGAGAGGGCAGATCAAGAGAGGAAAGAGAAGGCAGAGGTAGAGCATGAGGGGATAGAGCAAGAGGGGGCACAGAAACAGTGAGAACAGTAGGAGAGAGAAGACCAGCTATAGGAGGTGCTGCAACCCAAATTTTGAAAAATGGAGGGAGAGAACAGCTAGACTAGAGCAAGGAGAAGAGAGAGAGGGGGCAGGCCTGCAGTAGGCTAGAGGACAAAAGAAATTCATCCAAAAGGTCCCACATTGGAGGGAGAGGGAAGTTGGACCAGAGCAGAGGAGCAGAGAAAGGGGCAGACCTACAGTAGGCTAAAGGACAAAAGAAATTCGTCCAAAAGGTCTCACAATGGAGAGGGCGGGCAGTTGGACCAGAGCAAAGGAGCAGAGAAAGGGGGTAGACTTACAATAGGCTAGAGGACAAAAGAAATTCGTCCAAAAGGTCCCACAATGGAGGGAGAGGGTAGTTAGACTAGAGCAGAGGAGCGAAGAAAGAGGGGGCAAACCTGCAACACACCTAAGGAGAAGAGAGATTCGGCTACAAGGGCCCACAAAGACATAAATGAGATTTGGGGATGATCTGGGGTGGGGTGCACATGGGAGGGTAGTCAATCATGGGTTAAGGGGGGGGAGGATGGTTTGGGTGGTCCCCAATGTAACAGGAATAGCCAATAGGGGATCCCTGCATGCCTGCCATCCCTCCACCTCAACATACCATTGCCCCACACAAAGGAGCACTCTCATTGGTACGCCTCAAATCCCTCTCTAATCCCTTGAAATTAGGAAACACTAATTGGAGGCCCTTTTGAGACCCCATTTCTCCCCTAATTTCTTTTTGGTAGCTACAAAGAGTCCTTCAACATTTATATCCTACCCAACAGTCCCATTATGTCATCTATGAGATACCTTTGTCCCTGTTGGCTATTTGACATGTTGCAGAGCTGGCCATCGCATTCCTCCCAGGCTTGTTTTGTTCTTCACAATCCTCCCTATTATAAGTTCAAGTAAGTGTTATTTTACACAAGCCCATATTGAATTGAATGATGCAAACCATGGATGTTTTTATCAAAGATATAATTTTATATTAATATAAAAAATTGGCAAATTCTTATCAAGCTAATTGTTTTAGTTTCACGCTATTGACAAAACATAATATGATTTTATATATTTTCTTTTGAATGTATAAGTAAATTATGTAAATCTTGGCAAAACCTTTACAATTTTTGCATAAAAGTTTTAAATCTTGGCAAATGTTTCAAGGTTTTATTTTTATTAGGGCATATATACTTTCTATGCCAATATAAAAGTTTCACTTTTTAACGAAACTAACATGAAAAAATCATCCATGATGCAATCAAAAATTAAATCAAACAAAACAAAAGAAATACAAAGAGGCGTCAAACAACAAGACACGCTGAATCATATTGAACTATGTAACTATACATTTTCAATCAATATACACATTTGTTCTATCTACTTGTCTATGGATACAATCTTCTCTCCTTTCCATATGGTATTAGTAAAGCTTAAGGAGTCCATATGTGCCTAGAAACCCAAAACCAAGCCATTAGACATGATAGCAAATCCGGGCAACTTGTCATGATAAGCCAAACTGCTCTTAGAACCTATAAGGTCGATAAATTGACCAAAAAGGATTACCAACCGTGGAAAATGATGATGAAATTACTCTTGCAAAACTTGACCTGCCTGAAGTTATCAATGGCAATGCACTAATTCACGATACAAATAAGCCAACAAAGGCAACAGATCTTGTAGCGTGGAAAACCAAGGACTTGAATGCTTGCCTAGATATCTTCCTGTACATGAAAGGCACAAAAACAAGTGATGAAAACTCTGACCACTATGCACGAAATCTGGGTTCAATTGTAACAGTCTTATGACAATAAAACTTTGTCATCACAAATTGTGAATCTTAAAAAGTGAATATGTTTGAGTCAGATGACATTCCGAAGCACAACGATGGATGGCATAATGATTTCGAGATTGGTCCTCGACCAATCTGTTCAAGCAATTTGCCTCCTTGCAACACTTCCACCATCATGGCAACCATTTATAACTACCCAATCCTCCAACGCTGATCTTACAATCCCACAATTAGTTACCATCATTTTACAAGAGCATGCTATGCATGGCTCTATCATATCCTCATCCTCCCTCACAAACTCAACATCAAATATGTATGCGAATCAATGCACGTGCTACAAAACCTAGACAATTCATGCACTCACAATCCATCATCATCGATATGGGCATTGCTAACACCGATCACTTGCATAATGTCGTTATCTCCAAAGTGGACATTTATCAGATTATTCAAACTTTTAATACTTGCAAAGCCAAAGTGATTACACGAGGATGTAATCTGTTATAGAAATATCATCAAGGAAAAGTCTTCATTAAGGCTCTCTACTTAACACGTGACAACTCATTTTTGGGGGCCTTATCATTTCATTTTCACTCAAGGTTTCTTCTAATGTTCTTTAACCTAGTCAAACTATAAGCTTGACCTATTTATTCAAAATTCAAACAAAGCATTGATTGTGTATGATATTTAAAATCAATCTCTACTAGTCGTCTCATTCTAGACTCCTTGTGACTACCTGTTGTAGAAATATGGCATTTATCAATATCTCAAAATATAGTATCTCCCTTTAAAAATATTCTAGGATCGGATTTGCTCTTTGGAAGACCAAGATGCAACTTCTCCTCTTGCACGAAGGCTTGTGGAAGACCATCACTACTGAAGAATTTGAGCAAATTAACTATGCTCAACTATTGAGAACAATAAGAATGCATTGTCAATTATTAGTCTCGGTCGTTTGGATAATCTACTTGATCATTTGGATCTCACCAAAACTGCCAAGCAAGTATGTGCTATTCTTGAAACAAACTTTGGTGGTAATGTAAATAATTGCAAGCTTTTTCTCAACATGCAATTATATTGCATGAAGTATCAAGGTTTTGATACTTTTAAATAACATTTCGAGGCTCTTCGTCTCCTTTTTAAGCACCTTACCACCCTCAAATGTAAGCTTGACAATGATGATAAGAGGGCTGCCCTTCTTAAGAGCCTCACCAATGAAGAACACTTCATATGCATGAGCCATGCTTTCTTTTTTGAGCCTCGGAGCAATGCACATGTAACTCTAAATTATCTTCTATTGTAAGTCTCTGAGCTCATTGGTACAACATGCCATGTTCGCACTTAAGATTATAATCACTAGATGTTCTTTCCCTGGGATAAGGCATTGCCTATTTTTATAAAAGTAAGATCTTCCCAAAGAGTCTTATTTATGTATTGTCTCATAGGCTTAGCCCCCTATGACCTGAAGGAGGGTTTGTGGTATTTCCATGTGTATCTTGTGGGTAAGGTGCACGTGAGAGTGTTGTGAGATAGTTGTTGGTTGGAGTACTTGGAGGGTGAAGTGACCTTTGAGGGGGTACAAGATCATGGACATAGCATCATCTATGATGTCAAGGATGTGGCACTTGAGGCTATATTTATGAGCTCCATCCTTCTAATATTGACATTATATTTGTATGCTTCCTTCATATGTCTACTCTCTCACCTCCTCCTCTACCTTGATTCAAAAAGTTAGAGTTATTTGGAATGTAGGACTTGGTTGAGGATGGAAAAATTGATGTTAAATACCCCTTCTTGAATAATTTACCATGGATAGATATTTTCTTTCTTTTGCCAATTAGCTTGCATTTGCATATTAATGAGGGTGCTCTAAAAAAGAAAAACGCTCGATTTTTTGTGCTCTATGTGCTCGTTACATCATGCGCATATTTTGGCACAAGTATCACACACTTTTGAGCCTCGATAACAAATCCACTTCATGCACATCAGCCTCTACATTGACACGTATGACCCAACACCTAAAATGAACAAAGAAAAGGAATTATTTGCTACTTTTTCATCGCTCGATGGGTTGGTCTAGATCTAGTTTAAAGTAGATTAGATCATCCATAGCGGAGAGAACTCCAAAGAAACCAATGGAAGCGATGTCAAAAAATTCCTAAATAGTTTCTACTCAAAGCGAGTCCTAGCATTCACATGTGGTTTCACATCATCATATTACTTGAAACTTGACGTTCACCAGTTTAGTGAGCTGACTTCAGAGTGATCAGAGATATTGATCAATAGATCATTGGGCAGATAACACATGATTTAATTTCACACACACATGCCATCATTGTAAAGCCTATTTGGCTATTTTCTGGCATTGTGCACATCATTTCAAGCCTTGTCCAACCTCTTGGCTATTCCCGACATCATTTGCCACAAGCCTTGTAAACAAATTGGATTATATATTGCTATTTTATCTTCACCAAAAGTTCAGATTTCAGTTGATACACTTAGTGTTTTGTAGTTGATTCAGACAGTGACTTCACAGACACTTTGAGTACATTTCTTGCACCATGTCTACGACTAGAAACCTCAATTTGGAGGCATCTACTAAGTTAGATGACTCCAATTATGGCACATGGAAATACTGAATGGAGACCATTATTTTAGGACACATGGGAGTATGTCGATGGTTCTACACATAGACCATTGAACGATGCAGCCAAGAGTAGCTCTACTCCACCTGTTGCAGCACCAACAGCGAGATCTCCAGCTACACCAATAGTTTTCACACCTATAGCAAATCCTGCCATTGCCCAAGCACATGTAGAATGGGACAAGAAAGACAAGTATGCATATCATCTGATCAAGTAGAATGTTCAAGATATCATGCTAAGATAGCTCAACACTGTCAAGACATCAAAAGAAGCATGGGATATGTTCGCGGCTCTCTATGTGTCCAAGAACACTTCCAAGATTCTCACACTATGAAACCAAATCAACTAGAGGTTTTGCAATAGTAGTGAAATTGGTCATGCTTATATACTCAGGATCAAAGATTACAACAATCAACTTGCAGCGGCAAAAGTAAGAGAGACCATGAATCCAACAGACATAGTTCAAGTCATCTTGAATGGACTAGGAGAGGGATATGAGAACCTAGTCCAGAGTATTGCCATCCCATGGCAAACACCAACACTGGAAGAACTTCAGTCAGTATTACTTAGTGAAGAACTTAGGACTCAAGCCATTCACGCACGCAAAGATCATTCCAATGATCAAGCATTCAAAGCTTCAGATAGAAGTAGAGGTAGAGGTAGATCATTCTAGTGAAGTGGTCATCATCAACAACAAAATTAGCATCAAAGTCAGAATCAGCATCAATGTCATCCTCAACAACATCAGCATCAGCAAAAGAGGAAATCATTCCAATCGAGGAAGATTCCAAGGACGAGGGAATGCATCCATCAATGTGTCAAACATCTAGTGCAACTACTGCCATAAGTTTGGACACTATGAAAGAGATTGCCGCAAGCAATAGTACGACCAAGGTGGTCAATCTAGTAGCAATCGAGGGAATTTCCAAGGAAGAGAAAATCATCATGGTGGACATTCCAGTGACAATCACTATGCAAATGAACCTAAGAACATGTTCCTTGCAAGCAAGGATTTGCAAAAGACTGATACAGTGTATCTTGAGATTGATTACAATTCAAAAGAGGATTTTAGTTATCAAGTCGACCAAGTAGATCAAGATCCTTGGTACATCAACAGCGGTGCATCATCTCATATGACAAAGCATTAGGAATGGTTCACAGAGATGAAACCAGTAAGAGGTCAGAAGAATGTCATCTACACAGTAGATAACACATCGAATCCAGTACAAAGGAAAGACATTATCCCTATGAACAACTTCACTGGTATTAAAGGATTGGTGAAAGATATACTCTATGTTCTGAAGCTCAGCAAGAACCTCTTGTCATCATCAGTAGGTCAAATGATGGAACACAATTACCGAGTCATCTTCGATGGAGATGAATGCACTATCAGAGACAAATCCAAAGGATATCAACTAGTAGGAAAAGCCATCAAGGAAGGACGCTTGTTTAGAATGCTAGCTACAGTACCAGATTTGCATGCCATGTCAGCTCAGCTGCTACAATAGATGCCACTATCCCCACAAAATGGCACAAGAGATATGAACATGTCAATTTCAAAAGCTTGATAGAGCTCAAAAATCAGAATATGGCAATTGGAATTCCAAAACTTCAATTTCTTGGAAAAGTTTGTGAAGCATGCTGCTTCGGCAAACAAAAGTGAACCAATAGGCATATATTGTTAGGTTTATTTTCTGAAAGAGAAATGTGAGGTCTTTTCCAAATTTCAAGAATTCAAAGCCATGGTAGAAATCTAGACAGGCAAAAAGATCAAAGTCATGTGATCAGACAGAGGAGGTGAATACATGTCTTCAGCAGATGACTACAGGAGATATTGTTAGGTTTACTTTCTAAAAGAGAAATCTGAGGTCTTTTCCAAATTTCAAGAATTCAAAGCCATGGTAGAAAACCAGACATGCAAAAAGATCAAAGTCATGTGATCAGAAAGAGGAGGTGAATACATGTCTTCAGCATTCATGAACTTTTACAAAAGTCACGGCATTCTAAGACAATTCACTTGTGCAAACACTCCTCAGCAGAATGCAAGAGCTGAAAGGAAGAATGGTACTTTAACAGACAGTGCTAGAGCAATGCTCAGTGAGAAGCATCTTTCGAATTAGTATTGGGTAGAAGCAATAGCCACTGCAAAGTACTTACTTAGTTAGCTTCTGACCGAACCGATACAGGGTACGACACCTTATGAAGCATTCACTAGACATAAGCCATGCATTGGGCATCTTCGCATATTTGGTTGCATAGCATATGCCCACATACATGACGATCATTGTAGGAAATTAGATGCGAAGTCACGCAAATGTATCATGGTTGGCTATAGTAAAGAAAGCAAAGCATACAAGCTGTATGATCCCATTAACCGAAAGGTTATTATCTCCAGAGACGTAATCTTTGATGAGGAATCAGAATGGAAGACCTCAAATACATAGGAGATAGACGCACCGATTACACATTCATCTACAGAAAAGGTTGATGAAGAAGAGAAATAATTACCAGAAGCACCCGGAGAAGAACCACATCAACTTAGATGGTCTACTAGGAAAAGCAGACCACTAGCCAGATTGACATATGCTCAGAAAGGCAAAGGAATTTAGGTTGAAACCACCAACTATGCTCTTATGACTACCAGCATGGCTACAAAAGAGCCAGTGTACTTCGAAGTCACAGTTGACAAGCTAGAATGGCAAACTGCTATGAATGAAGAAATGGATGCTTTGTACAACAACAACACTTAGAAATTATGCGACCTTCCACCAAGAAAGAAGGCCATAGCAAACAAATGGGTATACAAAATGAAGTAAAATCTAGATGGAAGCATTGAAAGATACAAATCCAGACTAGTTGCAAAAGGATTTGCATAGCAATATGGTCAAGATTATGATGAGACTTATGCTCCATTAGTAAAGATGAATCCATATGGTTCTTGATATCACTAGTGACACTCAGCAGATGGAATGTGTACCAGCTCGATGTCAAGAATGAATTTCTCAATGGTTACCTAGACGAGGAAGTCTACATGCAACAACCAGCAGGTTATGTTGAACTAGGAAAGGAGAATCAGGTTTGCCATCTCAAGAAAAGTCTCTACTGCTTAAAGCAAGCACCCAAAAGTTG
Source organism: Dipteris shenzhenensis (assembly GCF_047967505.1). NCBI lineage: Eukaryota > Viridiplantae > Streptophyta > Polypodiopsida > Gleicheniales > Dipteridaceae > Dipteris > Dipteris shenzhenensis. Next base: position 5,058,261 of record NC_141609.1, on the reverse strand, counting down.
GTATTGCAGAATCAACAAGTATTTTGTTGATCTGGGATACATGAAATCCAATGCAAATCATATTCTCTACTACAAAGTTCAAGGGGAAGACATCACTATTGCACTTCTGTACGTAGATGATTTGATTGTAACCGGAAGCAAGGATAGCTTCATTAAGAAATTGAAACAAGACTTATGTGTAGAGTTCGATATGAAATATCTTGGACTTATGTACTATTGTCTTGGTATTGAGTCCTAGAGAGATTCAGACAGCACCTTCATGAGTCAGCTCAAATATGTTGACATTCTGCTAAAGAAGTTTCATATGGCAGATTGCAAGACTGCAACCATTGCTCCCATGCTCCCATGGAACAGAGTTTGAAACTTACAAAAGATTCAAAAAATCCTACAAGGCAATGACAAGTACTATAGGCAGCTCATTGGATCTCTTATATATCTGACTATCACACGACCATATATTTGTTATGCAGTAAGTTTACTTGCATAGTTTATAGCAAATCCAAAATAGTCTCATTAGAATGCAGCCAAAAGAGTCTTGAGATACATTAGAGGTACAAGATAGTTTGGAATAGAATACAGACTCAAGTCATCTACGGTTGCATGGATACTGTGACAGTGACTATGCCGGAGATCATGAGACCAGAAGATCGACACAAGGATCATATGCATTTTTCCTTGGTCGAGGTGCTATATCATGGTTGTCCAACAAACAACCAACTGTTTCTTTTTCTTTGACTAAAGTAGAATATAAGGCACTCACTACAGGTGCATGTGAGGTGATATGGCTCAGAAGACTATTGTCAGAAATAGATTACTTTGATGAATCAAAGCTAATAACAATATATTGTGATATTCAATCGACTCAAGCAGTGGCCAAGAATCCCCAGTGTATCACTTCAAGACAAAGCACATTGATGTCAAAGAGCACTGCATCAGAGAAAGAGTGTTACTTGGTGACATTACACTGCAGCATTGTGATAGCAAAGAAAATGTTGCAGACATCTTTACCAAACCACTCGGTAAAGAGCTTTTCGAGAAACACCGACAAGCTCTTGGTTTGACGCAGAGGAAGGACATTCCCATTAAAGGGGTGTGATGGAATGTAATGCTCAATACTTCTTCGATTCCCCAGAATCATCATCTTGAGGGAAGGCCTACTTCATAATGTTGATCTTGAGGGAAGGTGTTGAGAGACTACGCTCAACATCATGTGATCATAGTGCATAGTGCTAACACATATAGAGTGCTATAAAGGAAAGGGTTGGATGCCCTAACCCTAACCCTAAAAGGATTTGTATATATTCTACATTTTCAAATAAATCTAGTGTACAGCTAGTCATTTGTGGTGTGCTCTCTAGCTGTGCCCTCTCTCCTCATCTCCACTCTTCTCCTCTCCCCTCTTCATATTTTGTCAACATCTTGTACTATTATTAGCATATACATAGTTTTTCATTTTAACAAGGAAAAGAAGTTCCATACCATGTTCAATCAAAAGGATATGATTTATAGGGACTTTACACGTGATATATAGTCAAATTTAATATAGGCTTTTTGGAAGCATAGTTCCAACTATGTTGATGTAAGGTACATGAGTATAGTTTTTCTAAAATAAACCCAAAAGAATTTCCCTTCTTCTAAGAGTGAGGTTAGATGAACATTTTTATTCATCATTTATCTATATTATTTTCATACTTTTGGTTGATATATAGGATTTACAATTGAAATAAGCAAAATTTCTTCTAATTTTTATATTGAACTTGCGCAAACTTTCACGTCTTTATGTTTTTATTCATCATGTTTGTCTCCATATAGTGTTTTTAGATTGTATCCAAAGGTTATTGTTTCCAATTTAGAAAATATAAAAAATAATTTTAGATCAGTTTACTACATGATAATATATATTGTACATCAAATGAAAATTCATACTCATGTGAGATACATTTATTTCAACAAATAGAGTCCATGAGTGAATTGTTGGATAGATTACACATCTTCACAAGGAAGCAAAGATGCTATCTTACATGTTTGAAGCTGCAAATTGAGGTAAAGAAAATAAGCCAACGAACTAAAAAGTATGAAGAGCAACTCATTGCCTACAAGCATATGAGAACATTTTAGAATGGTTGCAATATTAGTCTTGAGACTAAAGTTGATGAAATCCTAATATAATACATAAATAAGAAGTTGTAATACGAGTGTAATACATAAATAAGAAGTTGAGGATATATCTATTCTCCCTTTCTCTCCTTATGGTACGAGGTGAAAGTTTCTTGAGAAATTAATATAATGTGTCATGCACTGTGAATGCTAAGTTTCTAAGCTTCTATATGTTCTATTATGTACAATAAGAAAAATAAATAAATAAATATTATTTCCCCAATTTCTATTTTATGGCACCCAATATAAAATGTTTGTATAGTAAAAGGAATTAAATAAATGCGTCATGAGATGTACAATGTTTGTATGACAATTAAGTAAAAGGCATTTAAATAAGGGTGGCTTGCTCAATTTTATAGAATGGAATAACACTCAAACAACATTATACGAGTGCTAACAAATGTTACGTTATGCACTCGAGCAACTCGATTGTTTAAAAAAGAAGTGAAAAACTACGCACGCAGCATAAATTCTGAGGAAGAGGGATCTCGCACTGATGCCCAGAGTAATATACGAGTGGGATCGATTCCAAAGGAAGGAGGGAGCCATTGCCAGAGCCTTACGTAAAGGTAGCTGATTATTCTTACGTGGGTTAGAATTGATGCCCGAAGCTAGATCTTTCTCAAAAGGAAGTTCACATCTTGAAGCAATGGGCAACACGATCTCCAGACTCGTACAGGAGTTCGGAGCCAAAGAGAGAGCCGTTGCAGGAAGGAAATACAGAAGGTAGTCGAGGATCTGTTTGGGGCCTCGAAACAGCTGCATTGGGTCTTCGTACGACTGTCGATAATAGGCAGGGAAGTCAAAACGATGGACCAGACGGACCAAAACTTTGAGCAATGCTACAGTACGATGAAGATGTTACTGGATTTGTGGAAAGATCTGGCAAAGCTGCTCGATGAGTTTGGGGATTCGAAAGAGTCAGATCTTCGATCACATGTCTTAGAGGGCATTTCCATGGTTCTGGAGGGAGTTCTTCGGTGCTATGAATATATGAATAGAAGAAGATGCCACAGGTAAGAGTTTAACATCCAAATACCTCTTTGCTGACATGTTGGAGCCTTTAAGCGTAAATAGCTAGCAGTAATGTTGCGAGCAGAATTGAATGCTGGACCAGAATGATAGGTGAGGTGACTTAATAGTTGTTCTCCTGCAGATTCTTAACTGCTGACTTGGAGAAGGAGCAATTGGCTAAGATTCAGGAAGACATAACGAAATTCCAATCCGAGAACGTACAAAAATTGATAATGGACTTACGTAATCACGTCCGTGACCTTCGCGAAGACGTTCGTGCAATAGGAGCAGCTCCGACGGCGCCAGACGATGTCAAGCTTGGAGAGGATGAGCCAGGCAAGTCCGGTTTTAATTACTTCCGTTGTGTAGTAAGTAGAACGCAAGATGGCGATTACAGGTTTTTTAACGTTGATCTGAAAGGTTTTTTGATACTAATGATGATGCAGTCGGCCTAACGCCGCGGGTGCAAGAAGTAGTGCAGAAACTCGATCTCGTGGTTGCAGTCGTGCTACATGGTATGGGCGGAGTGGGCAAGTCCACGCTAGCAGGCGTTGGGTACAGCGGCAAAATCCCCTTAGGTGGAAGAGATCGTTGCTACATTGAATTGGGGCAGAATCCAGCTTGCTTCTCCTTGCAGAAAAAAATGATCGGGCAGTTGACAGGCCAAGAATCTAAGATTTCAGAATACGTTCAGGCAAGCAAGGAGCTAAGGCAAATTCTAGAGGGGGGAGGAAGCCTCTCTTCATTTACAGCGACAACGTGTGGGATTTCAAACATGTGAGCGATTTGCTTCCTGAGAAGATGGCGCTTCGGAAAGGCAGCCGACTACTGATAAACACACGAGACAAGGACGTGGTCAGAAAATTGGAGCTCAATTCAAAACACATGGGCATCAATATGGTGCAGGAGTATGAAGTGTTTATATGCCTGAAGCAGAATGAAGGCGAGAAACTGATGCGAGTGCATGCGTTTGAGCAAATTAAGGAGGCACCCCAACACTTAAAGAAGCAGATGAGGGAGGTAAGGGAGGATTGCCCTTGAGGTGGTAGGGAAGCAAATCTTTTGGGAGCATGCAGTGCGTGAGTTACTACAAGGCAAGAGTGCGGTGGAGGATCACAAGGACCTTTTGACCAGAAGTGCCTCCAAACTAGGACTAACACTTTTGTCCTCTTTGTCCGAGAATTGTATTTGCTATATAGCTATCCAAAATGTGAGCCTTTATATGAAGAATCATGTGGATTTTGCTTTCCTTATATAAGAAATTTAATGCCTATATGATGCTATCTAGTAAATGTGAGTTTGTATATGCAGAATAGATTGGATTTCAAGTTTGTCATATAGTGAATTGTATTTCCCATATAGTACAAGTGTTTGCTATCTAGGGAAGTGTATTTCCTATGTAGCCCAAGTATGTTGCTATCTAGGAAATTTGAGTTTGCATATGGAGAATGAAGTAGGATCTATAATTCATATGGAGAATGAAGTAGGATCTATAATTCCGATATAGAAAATGAGGTTTTTCTCAAGCAAATTGGCGATAATATATCTATTACCTATCAACCATGGACAAAGGAAAAAAGAAGCAAGGACACTTGGTAACTTGGAGACCAAGAGCATGCCACGTGTCCAAAATTTTAACCTTTGGATCTTTGAAACTACTCTCCTTCATTTGAGAATTCCTCATTGGAAGTGATGCTTGAAATTACCTTCAAGGTTTTCAAATTTGAAGCGACGCATACCTTTGATTATACGATTGAGATCTAGGCTATTCAAGTCCTGAAACGTCAAGCAGAGGGTAGCCTATGGCCATTGCAAGGGAAATGGTGAAGGACCCCAAAGTCATTTTCTCGATGAGCAAAGAGCGCATTTGATGCATCCTTTGAGCAGGTAGCCCATTAGGTTGTGGACCACATAATGATGGGGAGAGCAACTATGATTGTTGCAGTGCAAAAGGCTTTCAACGATCTAAAATGTAGGTGGCATCGCCATGGTACAAGTAAGAGAGAATGGAAATGAGGATGGACGATCACATCATCATGAAAGATGGATTAGGAGCCTACTCAACTCCAGTGAAGCTACAAAAGGTGAAAGCTCTCATGAATGTTTACAAAAACTGACGTTTAATAGTCAATGAATTATTTGAAACTTTGCAAACATTAAACATTAGTCTTTTGTGAACACTTCCCTATGCTTGGACATGTGCGCATGTACGCCGCAATTGGCATTATGTATTTGGGTCAGAATAGGTTTTAGTATAGGATGTAATGGAGCAATATATTTATGTAATATCTAGTGATCATAGTTTCTAATATAGGATAAAATGGAGCATAGAGTAATATTGTCATTCAAAAATGATAATATACCTTCTTTGACCATATACAAGTATCATGCATTCGTAAAAAAAGTTAGTCATAAAATGCAGTATAATGTGCCCATAATGCATGAACATTAAATCTTCACACGTTAGAATGTGAGAAAGGGAATAATTTAACTATGAAATTAGGGATCAATGTAGGAAATGGTCTTCTATGCACACATGTATGCTAAGGGTCCATCTAATACAATATTAGAAATTGATGTGAGTATGAGTGTATGCATCCATTGGTGATGTATATGAGTGTATGCATCCATCCGTGATGTATATTGTTATACTAATCCATGGCGCTTTATAGCTTGAGTTGTTTGTAGCACAATTAATCACAACAATGTTGTATTTTTTAAAAGAAAAATGCCATAAAAATTTCATACTGCAAAACACACACAAAAAAATGGCATTTGTAGCATTAATCCAAGCATTTCCTACAAACAATCTCCATCCCTCCCTTTCCTACTTACTCCTTCCAACCATCTCCACCCTCTTGTTGCCCTTCAAGAGTGCCTCTTGCCTCCTCGCCTCCTTGCTTCCTCACCTCCTCACCTCCTTGCTTCTTTGCCTTCTCACCTCCTTGCATCATGCTTGTTGTTGGAGATTCCAAGACCATCCCTCCCCTCATTGGTCAGCTCCTCTACTCCTCACGTCGTCCTTCCCCTCATTTTGGTGTCTCCAATGAATAGGTTGGGGGTCTTGTTTTTGGAGGGGGGAAGCATAAGAATGGCAACACATTAATGCACTATCATTTTTGTGCTTCTGCCACCCAAAAATAAGACCTGCAAAGCCCTTGCTTAAGCTTGAATGAGCCTCTTGATTTTGGGGGTATAGTGGTCGAAAATGGCTCTTGATTTTGGGGGTAAAATGCGCTGCCATTTTCGACCGTTAACCCCTAAAATCAAGAGGCTCATTCAAGCTTAAGCAAGGGCTTTGCAAGCATTGCAAGTTTAGTAAATGAAATCAATCAGATTAGGAATTGGCAAACTCGATTTGGGAATGGTCAGAAATACTTTGTCTTTGAATAATGCCTTGGATCATGGGATGGAGTCCCATGAACCTGACGCCTTTGATGATGAATGGTTCTGCCCTTGATTGAAGGTGACATGTGTGTAGTAGTAAAAGGAAAAAAATGTGATATGATAGCACTCATGGAATCTCTAAGGGGTCTTGATTTTTTGCCATGATTTGCACATTCTAGCACTTGAGCCATACATCAATTTCCAACACTTGAGGCATATAGGGGCTTTGCCCACCCAATGTTGCCAAGCTCTTATATTATTATATTCTTCCTTGCTATATGAATGCTCTTAATGCATCCAAATTGTAGAACTACTTCAATACTACTGCTTACTTATATTGTATAATAACCTCCATATGTATGCTCGTGAGACAACAAAAAAGAGACCTTGCAGCCCAAAAATGATAGCGCATTGATGCCTGCCATTTTTGGGATACTAGGCCTGTTTTTTAATGTCTCACGAGCATAAGAACAAGCACTTGTGTTCCTTACCTTTCTTTCCAATGGGGGTCTTGATTTTGGGGGGTTTATGCCAAAAATTGATAAACAACATTATTTGATGCCATATAGTTTTATTAAATAGATAAAATAGGCATGAAAACCATCTAAATTGGCTCTTGCCATTCGATTTGATGTATGACATGACCCCATTTGGATTTGTAAGTCCAAAGATACAGGGTCCTACTTTTAGGGCTTGAATGCCTAAAATAGGCAGCGCATCAATGTGCTGCCTATTTCATACATTTAGGCCTCAAAAGTAGGACTTCATGTAGGACCACATGAGGTCCTACTTTTGAGGCCTAAATGCATGAAATAGGCAGTGCGTTTGACATGCTGCCTATTTCAAGAATTCAGGCCCTAAAAGTAGGACCCCGTATCTTTGGACTTACAAATCCCAATGGGATCATGTCCTATATTAAATTGAACGGCAAAGCCAATTTAGATGGTTTTCATGCCTATTTTCTCCATCAATCAAAACTGTATGCATGAATATATACAT